>NC_059427.1:96384696-96713696 GCF_021028975.2 Sphaerodactylus townsendi | reverse complement strand
ATTAATTGCAGTTTTACCCTGTCATCCAAGATATGCAGAGCAGTGTCCATGGGTTTCCCTTCTTTCATTCTAGTCTCACAACCCCACTTGTGAAGCAGGCTAGGTTGAGAGAAAGTGTTACGACCAAGGTCACCCAGTAAGTTGGATGTGTGAGCAGGAATTTGTTTATTGGATGTCTTATCCTGTTAACCATATTGACTTACACTGTAATCTGCCTTAAGTCTCAGTGAGAGACTGACTGTAAATAATGTAAATAAATAAATAAACTTGAACCTGGGTCTCCCCAGTTGTAGTCTAATGCTCTAACCACACTGTCTAAAGACGTGCTGCTTTGTCTAAGACTTCCCATGCCCTTATCAGTAACGAGTTTTCTGGTTGTTCACTATCTGACAATATAGGTATCTACTCCCAGGTGATCTTGGGATGAGTCCTGATAACACAGGTGCCATTCCATCCCTGTTACTGAGTGGGCTATTTTATGTGGGCTGCATGGGAAGGCATATCTGGTGTCATCTTAAAGGCATATCTGGTGTCATCTTAAAGATTCTGCCCTTTGCTGCTGGAGGAGGAGGAGAAAGCCAACCAATTAGTTGCTTGCCCTGACCCGAAAAAGCTTGCCCTGACCCAGAGAGCCTGATCTTGTCAGATCTCAGAAACTAAGCAGGACTGGCCCTGATTAGTATCTGGGCAACCTCCAAAGAATACCAAAGTTGGAACACAGAGGCAGGGAATGGCAAACCACCTCTGAAGGCCTCTTGTTTTGCGATCACCAGGGGTAGCCATAAATCAGATGTGATTTGATGGCAAAAAAGAAAAGGAGAGGCATAAGGCAAAAGAGATGGATCTCTTCTAATGGAAGCAATAGCACTCCTGTCTGCTGGTAATGCCGCCAAGGTTACCTTTGGAACCAGAGTCCACTCCAGTCTTTCACAATTGTATGCAGCTGACACCTATAAGTGTCACGTTCACCTACTTTTATGTCTCTCCAAAGGTATATCTTTTTTCCTCTGCTCTTAAAGTAGTGAACTAGGGTGCAAGACATATAGGTCTGTCAAAGGTACTTTTGCTGCCTTAGCTGAAGGATTCTCCAGCTGGTGATTTCCTTGAAAAACCTAGCAAAAGTAAAAGCTGTAAGACGTAAGAAGGAACATAGCTTGTCTGCTCTTTAAAATAAGGGGCGGAAGGGAATTGTGATATTCAGGTATCCAATCTGTTTGTGGCTTAAGAGGGTTTATCTTGCCCCCCTTCTTCCCCTGCAGGGCCTCTAGGTAACAAGTGGCTGAAGGCAGACACTCGGCCCCAGTTCTGCAGGGAAATTTACAGTTTGTGTTTGACAGTGGCCATCTATTATGCTTCTTTGCAGCTGTTCATGTGAAGACAACCTTAAACTCTTCCAGAAATTGTTTGCATTCATCTACAGATATTCCTCACTGGTCAAGGAATGCAGGAAGTGAACGGCCTTATTTTCCCCGGACAAAGAGCAACAAGCTTCTATCACTTGCATCACTGCATGAATTGTTCATTGACAGACAAGGAGCTGGAAGATATTCTGTCCCTTTTTTCATGACATCACTGAGCTTATAAGGTGTAATACCAGAGACTTTTCTGTAACAAATAAATAGCATACAGCAGTTTCTATAATACTCATATACTTAAATCTACTAAGGTACAGTTATTGCAACAGATTTCTTTCTTTCCCAACAAGGTGGTTTTGAATTTGCTTTGGGATGAGATCCACAAACATTTTGAACAAGTATAGTATATTTCTCGGCCATATCTAATTGGTGTTCGAGGGTCCAAGCTATGCCATACTTAGATCTGAAACAAATTTACTCAAAAATTCTTCTCTTTGGTAACTTCTGAATGCTCATATATTCTCAGCATGTTTTCTTAATGTCTTACATATGCACATGGAATTAAGCTTTTTTTGTTTGAGTTAGTGTTGCCAATTCTAGGTTGGGAAATTACTGGAGATTTGTAGGTGGACCTTATGGAAGGTGGAGTTTGAGAAGGAGAGGGGCTTTAGCAGGGTATAATGCCACAGAATGCACCCTCCAAAGTAGATATTTTCTCCGGGAAAGTTGATCTCTGTAGCCTGGAAATCCATTGTAAGTCTGGAGGATCTTTAGGCCCCACCTGGAGAATGCTAATCCTTGTTTGAGATAACCCTAGAAAAGGAAGAATTTCATATAGATTAGCTGGATATGGGTTTTTGTGCCCCAAAAGGAGATCAGAAGAGAACAGGGCTCTGTTATGTTGCATTTTAATTGTCAAGTGACACCATCTGGGATTACTGCTGAATCCCTTTGCATCAATGGAACACAAAGCGCTTTTTGGTATGTCCCTCCTCCCCAATCCGTTGTGGCCTAATACTGCTTCTGTTCATCCCATGATTTCTGCACACATTTTTGTACCTTTAGTTTTCACTTTGGGTTTTTGTTTTTTCCCCATTTTTTCCTGGTTCTTTTCAGACCACTTTTGGTGATGGAAAGCACCATCAAGTCACAGCTTTAGGGTTTTTATGGATAGAGATATTCAGAGGTGGCTTGCAATTACCTGCCTCTGCAAAAAGGCACTGGTATTCCTTGGTGGTCTCCCATCCAACTATTAAACAGGGCCAGTCCTGCTTACCTTCTGAGATCTGATAAGATCAGACTAGCCTGGGTCACTTTAACCATGACGTTTTTCTGGAAACAGATTTTGAGTTGGCTTTTTCCTGTTGCATAATGTTTCTGCGGGTTTTCATTATCCCAACCACTCCCAGCTACCTCCTGCCCATTTTCAATTTGGTCATCAAACCCTTCCATCCAAGACAAGTTATTTCTTTTTCTATTTTTTCATGGCACTAAAATATCAATATATCACTGGAAGGTTTGTAACTATAGGCTCTGAATTCACAGCAGTCTGTAGTTCCTTCCTTTCCCCCTATATCTCCACAAAGGAACGGTCTAGATAAATGTTTCCTTAAAAATGAACGTTGGGAATTCAGAGAACCTGCTAAGCCTCCTATTCCAGTGATACATTGATATTTTAGTGTCTTTTAAAAATAAGGGTTGGGTGCTGTGAGGTCATCAATGATAACAGCACCCTTTCTTGGAAATCTTCATTATTGAAAGCATGTGCAGAAGAAAATAAACTGACTCTACAATTGTGAAAATATTCAGGAAACACACACACACGCAGAACAACATCCATGCCCACATTGATTCAAATGTTTGTGAATCATCTCCCAAGAAAATCAGCTTTGGCTGTGGTAAGCAGACAAGCATAGCCACCATCCCTTCCAGATGCCACCATAGTGTTATACCTACAAAAGAGGTGGTGAAATTTCCAAGCCTTTCACTGGAGTAAATGGCGTTCCCCAGATGACTTCCTTGTACCTCCCTGTTGTGATATCCATAACACTGTTTAAGATGCAGCCAGTGCTACAGCTAGCACAAAACCACCTTCAGTGGTATGTAAAACTGTATCACAGAACATACACCTCCAATAGCAAAGAATATAACAGGTTCTTGGGAAATGAAACATCTCAGAAAACACATGCTAAAAACCACAGGGCAGTTCCTTGTAGGAAGATTCTCTCTGTGTACAGCATCAGTCTTGACCAGGTAAATCAGGACCTCCAATCCAGTGTTGGGATTCAAATAATTTAACAACCGGTTGCGGTGGTGGCATTCAATAATTTAACAACTGATTGTTTACAAGTACCATTTTAACAACAAAGAGGTGCAAACCTGCTGAATCCCGCCACTGCTCCAATCCCTTTGTTTGCTGACCCCGTGATGGGTTGTACTAGCAGGACTGCCATCACTGTATACTGTAGTTGGTTAAAAAAAAATTAGAACTGAATATGCTCGTGAGGATTTAAAACTGGCCACCAGGTCTGAAAAGACTGAAAATTGCTGGCCTCTGACTTCACGTCATGTAAAACCAAACCAGATATCATGAAACAGTTTGCAAATTTTTATGTTCTATAGAACTCCTCATTAGGTAGGAGGGAAAGTGGGGTGGGGGAGGTTTCAGGTGATGATGGAAAGGCCTCCAGTCTGCAGTGTGTACAGCGTGAGTTGCCCATGTTAATTAGATTAAGCAGTGGTGGGTGTAACTGGTTTCAGGTTACACTAAAAGCCTTTTGGGGTGAGGGAAGAAATACTGACAATCTGTGTCTATGAATATACAAGTTAATCTCATCTTTCCAGTGTAGGGCTGTCTGCTCTGCCTTGGAAAATTCCTCAAGACTTGAGAGAAGAGCCTGACAAAGTGAAGCTTGGGGAGGGATGGGAGCTCTGTAGTCTGTAGATCACTTGTAATTCCAAGAGATTTCCAGATCTAATGTGGAGACTGGCGTCTCAAGTCAGGACAGAACAGAATGCACAGATCCCTTAAAAGCTTCAGAACAGAGAGAAAATGTAGTTATTCTTATAGTTACAGATTTTACAGATGTAGATGATGTATTCAGCAAAAAGTGCCTGGAAGCTTTCTTGTTTACTGAGCTATTTGCCATTTCTTTTGAGAGTAATAAACCACAGTGGGGGTCAATTCAAATGACAAATATTGACAAATAAACAGAGAATTTCTTTTGCAAGACTTCCTCACATCGTGTTTACATGAGTCATGTTTGCCAATTTTTTTACTTAGCAGTCAGTTGATTTGTAAGCAAACATTTCTCTTGTTGAGCTATCCTTCCAATAAGTCTTCAAAATGTTCAAGTACATTTACAATTGATTTACAACTTTTGCTGGCTATTGTGCACTTGGTAAAACTGCCAGTGTTCATCATGCATGCATCTTGGCAACTCCTGGGCTCTTGCTTAATAAATGCATATGATATATTCATATAAATATGTAACGTAGCCACATTCTTTTGGCTCATGATTCAGTCTTGAAGGTGACCACCTGGAGTTGAACAAATTGCTTACCCAGAAACAGACTATAATTTGAACCTTTGGATGCCTCGGTAATTTTGAGAGAGGATTATCCATTTCCTTGGAAAGTTAAACCCCAGCTGGGGCTGTTAAGTGTGCACATTAACACACTGAGTACCATCGAAAGCTGAGAATAATATCTGCTCTGTGTTGTGCTGTTAATTCTGCTCTGACAGAAATTTACCCTCCTTTAACAAGAATGAAAGGGAGACTAAATAGACACTTCTCATCTTAATATCATGTCTGCCGGGTGTCAGAAAATTCAGGGGTTTTAAAATATCTCTGAAAGTGGGAACCCAAGCACCTGGATAGTGCCAGACTTTCAAATTTATACTTGTGCAAAAAGTGCACAAGATCATTGCTATAACATTCTGTCCCTGTGTCTCTTTTTAAGTACTGCAAGCATAAATGACCATAGTCTCTCCATAATATCTTCATGGTGCTTTGAAAATAGATCTGCCAAAAGAAAACTTAAATAGAAAACAATAAAGAAACCTCTGAGGTGCAAAGAGAAGAAAGGGGAGCTACAAAAACATCCAGCACCTGTTGGGACTTATTCCTTCGTAAATACGCAGAGGATTGTACCTTCAGAGAATAAAAAATTGGTCTGCTTACACTGTGTAATAACTTCTTTGTCTGGAGAAATGCGTATACAGCTCAGGTCTTCTTGGAAGTTTCTATCATGTCAGTTTCTGCCCTAAATGCTTTTTCTTCCAGCCTTTGCACCTGAAACCTCAAGTCTGTAACCAAACTCCATTTTTTGCAGAGTTTGTAAGGATGTGTGTGATCACAGATTTTTTGCAATCATGCATAACTGAATGCAGAGAGTATACTGAAACTTTGAATTCTCTGGGTTAATTCATTACAGCATTAAAAATGTAGAAATTACCTGTGCCATTAAAATATGGCAAGAAACCCCACAACACCCCAAAATATAAATAACCAGTGATTTACAATTGGTGGTCGAGGGTGACTGAAGGAAATGCTGGTCCATGCTAAAATTGCGGGTATACACTACTCACATAGACAGGCTAGTGTATGGGCAATCCAGATTCAAATTCCCACTGTGCTGTGGAAGTTCACTGGGTGACCTTGGGCCAGTCACACACACTCAGCCTACCCTACCTCATAGTAGAGGATAAAATTGAGGAGAGGAGAATGAATAAATAAGTAAATAAATAAATACTCCTAATTTCATACAAACTTATTCATTGGGAAGGAGTATCGAACACTGTTTTCAGACTGTCACTAAAAAGTATCTGTAAGTCTTTCTCCAGAGTAGGGGTGCAAGAACTCCAATGCTCTACAGGACATTCTCACCACTGCTCAACTGTGTACCAGGAGAAAGAGGAGAGGGAATGGGGGTCTATTGGCATTGACTGTGAAGTGATAACATCACCTCAGGTGCAACAGGAAGTGAGACCATCATGTTTCCAGAGATGTCACTCTACTGCCAACAAGGGCTTCCACTCCTGTTGTCGCCAACCTTTGTGCGGGCAGCTCTACTCCAGAGCCACTTTGCCACATTTAAATGTTAATTGGATGGAAAATTAAATGTACCTTCAACTGAAATGTTGTCTTACATTTGCATTGTGGAGGATTTTAAGCACAAACCAGCTTAAGCGCACAAAAAGTAAGATCTGTGTATCTGCAAATGACATAACTTTTTCATATTTAGAGTAGTGATGGCCTGTCCCTTTATCAAAACTGCATTCTCTTTCCAGTCCAGACTTTGATGCTTGTGTAGGGCAGTGGTTCCCAATCTTTTCTCACTTGTGCACCCCTTGCCAACTCATTTCCCTAAAATTACACCTCCATATCAGCAAACCCATTGTGTAATTTTTTTCACACATCCCCAAATGCACTGATGCATATTCCTGGGGGTACATAAGACTCCAGGTTGGGAACCACTGCTGTAGAGGGAATCATTATGTTTGGAAGGATTTAGTACCAGCATCTCACAATTTCAACACTTGACATTCTCAAATCTTCTCAAACATCACATTGTCTGTAACAAGTTGGGGCCAATTCTGTATAGTCTTAAACCACTGCATTCTTCATTTATTGCCCACTTTTCTCACAGTCTCAAGTTGGCTATGGAAACATAGATCCCTATCACCACTGTTGTTTTTAAGTGCACTCAATGCTTGTACATAGCTAGGCACTTGTGATGTATGTTCCTTTAAGTATGTTCCCTTAGCACACCTGATGTTTATTAAGCCTGGGGTTTTTCATGAGCTGGTTGTTGCTGCTCTCTTGTAGTTCTTGTTCTCTGTCTATGTTCAGAGACTTTGTGTCTCCAGGCTTCTCTCTTTATGAAACTTGACTGCTGGCCTATGAGCATGACTGAGGATTGCTGTGTTTTCTGCGATTAAGAGACATTACAGCACTAAAAATCACCTCAAATTCCTCTGGCATACCTAAGGGGGGGCGGGGGTATTTTCCCTTTTGCATATTTAAGTCTAATGTGCTTCGATTTGTGGGGGACAACAAAGTCAGAGATAAGAGGAAACTCTGAGATTTGCTATGGGACACTGATGTATCATGATTTCCTCATTGTACCACAAACCATGGTGGGATAACTCACATTCAAATTTTATTACAGGTGTGAGTACTTTCTTCTAACTTTAAAAAGTGCTCATCTTTTTCAGAATTGCTGGTCCTTAAAAGACCTCATCTTTCTCTTCCAAAGTTACAATCTCCAGTGACGATGAGCTATTTCTCCGGTTTGCTTTATTTGTCATATTGGGCTGCTAAAGCTCAGTGCTGTGATTGACTGAACAGCCGTGCTGGCAAGAGGAATGCCCAGACAGTTCCTGAAGAGCACCATTCATGTATGTAGAAGTACAGAGTGTATTTTTCCTTGAATGCACCTTCTGTGTTGGTGCACTGCATGTGTTCCTGGGAAAGCTGGCTCAGTAATTGACGTATCTCAGTTATACTCATGTTCCTGAAGAAGAACTGAGCATCTGTGAAGGTCCACAGAAGAAGTTAAAAATATCAGTCTGGTTTCCTTTGCCAGAGGAAAACACACAGATATTTCCAGCTTTAGAGTGTTAATGCCTCAGCATAAAGCCCAGCCTTTATAAGCAGGCAGCTTGAAATATTTTGGTGTCTAAGGCACCACTTCCCATTGTTGTAGATATAAAATGCTATACTAAATAACTGACAATCTGATGCCCTTTAATGGGACCCTTAAACTGCTGGTTAGTCTGAGAAGTGGTAAAATTTGCTTTTAACAACAACCCAGTAAATGAATTCTCCCTTCTTTCTTTTTTGCTTCAGCTGGACGGTTTCATTTCCTTTGATTTACAGCTTTTCTGCAGCATTAACAAGTTTTCCGGCTATGAGCATTTTTCACCACTGGTGACAAAGTACCTGGTTGCCAATGGGTAGCCATCATTTCTCAGATGGAAAAGCTACAGTCCTGATTTGTATGAATCAGTTATAAAGAAGGTTGATTTCGTAGCTCAGTTTTAAACTTAAAAATCTTAAGGGCTTGGAAATTATTTTTAGAAAGAGATCATAATAAAATAATAATAAGAGAAAAAGAGGTTAGATGTATACCCCATCTTTCTCTCCTGTAAAGACTCAAAGGGGCTTACAAACTCCTTCTCTTCCTCTCCCCACAACAGACACCTTGTGAGGTAGTTGGACTGAGAGTTCCAAAGAACTGTGACTAGCCCAAGATCACCCAGCAGGAATGTAGGAGTGCAAAAACACATCTGGTTCACCAGATAACCTCTGCCCCTCAGGTGGAGGAGTAGGGAATTAAACCTGGTTCTCCAGATTAGAGTCCACCTGCTCTTAACCACTATACTGCGTTAAAATAACCAACTTTCAGAAATATAGAAATAACTGAATGGGAACTATCAAAGGTATTAGTTGTGAGTAGGAGGGGGGATTGAGAATACCCTACGGGCCATGCCCAGTCCTTTAGGCACACTAATGTAGCCCTTTGGCATCTGGCCATTGTACACAATTTTGATTGCAGAGAGGATATTGTTGGGCTGGAAATGATCCAGAAAATAACAACTGAGATAATTATGAATGGGAAGCCATTACAAAGGAAGCCTTAAACAGAAAGGGGTTGTTGTTGTTTTTAGCAAGGAACAACAGAGTGGGGGCACTTTAGATGCTTATAAATGTCTTGAATTCAGAGAGCACTTGAAGAAGAATTAGTCATTCTTTCAATATACTTACAGTGGAACCTTGGTTTTCGTTAGTAATCCATCTGAAAAGAATCGATGAAAACCAAAACCGATGAAAACAGAGGCAAACTTTTCCATAGGAATCAATGTAAATCCAATCAACCCATTCTAGGCACTCCAAAAAACATACCAAAAACACATTTTTGGTGAATAAACATAGTGTTTAATGCTGAAAACAGTAACAAACAATAACACTAGGACCAGCTTCAGAGCGAGTGGACCAATGTCACACCAGAAAGCTGTCCAAAGAGGTCTGTTTCTGATGTCTCTTTAAGATTTGTCTGAAATGGGGCAAGACATTGTCATTAAACAAGTTGCAGACACAGCCTGCAACAGCTTTGTCCGGGTGATTTTTCTCCACAAACTTTACTCCAAATCAATGAAAACTGAGGCAAAGTTTTCACTGAAAAAATCAATGAAAACCAAAATCGATGAAAACTGAAAGCAATGAAAACCGAGGTTCCACTGTAGTTAGATTATGCAGTTGGTACACATCTAACTTAAGGCAAGCAAGAAATTATCCTATGCACAATGAAAAATTGGTCTATGGAATTAACTGACACATTGTATATGGCATATGCTATATGACAATCTGGTAGCCTAATGGCTTTTTAAAAACTAACACCATGAACTTTTCATTGATAATACCAGTGACACTACTGCCATGCTCAGGCACAGTCAATCACCTGACTAGCAAATGATAGTGAAAAAGAACATCACAGTTACAACCTGATGATGGGCTTTCCTGAGGTATCTGGGTCACCACTGGTAGAAGGCACTGATGGGCCATCCATCAGACCCAGTTTAGCAAATGCTGGGTTTTTATGCATGTGTGGTCTCCTTCATGTTGAGCGAGCATTCCCTTTGGAATTGATTCTCAGTTATGCACAAATTTGACCCTTTTTGATAGTCACACCATCCTCAGATCAGAGAATCCCTGCAATTTCCAAAACCTGCTTAAGTGCAACATTTTCTCTGCCTTCACCGGAAAAGTGAAGGAGATCCATGTGCATTAGACTTCCTTTGCATTTTCTTGCTCCTCTCCACTTTCCCCTGCCCATACTGCAGCAGTTCTTCCCACTGTTCAGGACACCATTTCAAAATGATTAGAAGGGCTTTGTTAATGCTGTTTTTGTAAATGAAATTGACAGGATCTAGAGAAGTAACACTAGACCAAAGACAGCATCCTTCCCCCACCAAAAGGCAACAGGCAACCTATTAGATCTTGGAAACTTAACCCAATCAACGGACTCCAAAATTATAATCAGCAGCGTTTATTGATGAGGTATTCAAGCACCATACTTGGCAATGCCAGTTCTGACAAAGCTGACATCTTAGGTCCCATACATTTTCCATGGATTCCCCCTCCCAACTTCCCAGAAGCTGCATCTGGAACCGAGACTGCCCCAAGATCACCAACAGATAACAGAGGAGCCACTTGCCTGCAACAAGATAACAGTCGTAACTTTTTTCTCATGTGAAAATGCCCCCACTGTATCTCTGAGGTCCAAACTATGGAACATATTCTGCTCTATTGTACTAAATATGGGGAGTCTCGGGCCAATCTTTTCTCTTTGCTTCCTGTAAAATTTAATGAATATTCACTAGCTGGTAAGGTTATATTTTTATTAAATAATTCTTCCCCTTTGATTGTAACCTCTGTAGCTAAATTTTTTCTTGATATATTGGAATACTTTATTTTGTTTTGTTAAAGTTTTTGTTTTGTTTTTCCCTGTCTCCTTCCTTTTCTTTTTAATGCCTAATAAAGGTTTGTTGTTGTCTTTTCTCATGGGACAGGTGAGGCAGGGGAGGCCTACTTCACTAAAAGCATGCAAAGCCATAAAGCGCAGATCAAGGAAAGAATGCATAGATTACAGTAGTTACATAAAACACCGCCCCCCCCCCCCACTATACACATGAGAGATCAATCACTCAATATCTTGATCAGTACACTTAGGGAAACAGGAAGGAACTGACAGCATGAAAAGGGGTGGGGGAAATCATGCAAAGCACTGCAAGGGAGTGGGAAGGCTGGGCATGGGTGGAGAGAAGATGGCTGGGGCAAAGCTGTGCCCTCTGGCAAATTTGTCCTGCTCTGGAGGCGAAGAAAGATTTAAATTGTGCTATAAGTGGTTTTGCTTGCCGCAGAGAGAGTGGAAAGTGAAACAGGGGCTCCAGAAAATATGTCCAAAGAAGACATCTTGGTGTGGCAAACACTGGCCTCCACTACACAGGAAAGACTTTGTGCATAATTGGCCAGGATTCTCTTTTACCAGTACTACAAGAAGGAAGATACCTGAATCAAGCAAGCACCTTATTATGTGAAAATGTCATTCCACATCCCCTTCCCAAGCATCAAAGCAGATACAGATGTTTTCACAATCATAAGCTTTTATTTTTGCTTAATGGCAAGGTCAAACTGAAATAGTAACTGGTGCCACTTGACAAGACGGTGGGGGCATTGACAAGGCAAGGTGTAAGGTTAATCATGGAAAAAAATTAACATGCTTCATGTGTGATAAAAAGACGCATCACAGATATGCCAGACTGGAGGTAGTCAAGAAGTGGAATACTGAGGCTATGGGTCAAAATTATGAAACCTCAAAAGAAGACAGAGCTGGAAAGCAGTGGGGGCTATTCAACAAAATGGTAAGAGACTGTATATCTGTAGGATGGGCACCTATGCATAATGCCTGGTCATATTAAAGCTCACTGCTGTGGCTACCTGCCTCTTTGCCATGAAACATTCCTCCCTCATCAAAACAATTAATATAATAGGACTCCAAAGACAAAGCAAACATTAAGTACCATGTGTACCTTCTTTCCTCCTATCTTATCTGCTTTTCTCAGCATTACTGCCTCTTTAAGAAAGACGCGCCTCTTGAACTAAGTCTCCTGATACTGAGGGGTATTCTTCACTTGTGATGCTTTTAAAGCATGATTAATCGGTAATCAGTGGCACGGTGCCCTGAGTACATAGTGATCTCACTCTAAAATGCAAAAGGGCACTGTACTATCAGTTGTGCTTCTCATGTAGTGCCAATTTGCTCTGGGTGCTTATTCTCAAAGGGTTATGAGCCAATATAAATTCCTAAAGCACTATGGGAGAGACAGAGAATTCTTTTCTTTGTTACTTTATTTCCCTTTGCTATCAACTCACTTCTCTCTCTCTCTCTCTCTCTCTCTCCCCTCCCCCCCATCACATTTGGCATTTACAGCGTCAAGAACGTTTCTTCCAGGTTATTGCAATGAGTTCATGGCCTCCTAACAACAGAAAGCAACACTTGCTGGTGGGCATGCACAGAGATTGTGGTGCAAGAGTTTGATTCTGTTGTACTTGCAATTCTTTAGTATTTGATTACACAAAAGGGCACTGACAAGCTTGTAGTTTTAACCAGAATGGGTAAAAGTATTTGCAGTGTCAGAGCACAAGAAAGTGTATGATTTAACAGGCAAAAATCTGGTTTCCACAGCTGAACATCCTCAGGACAATACAGTGATAGATTTCACATTCAAGGCCTGTCTGAAACAACCTGAGGAAGGTTTAGTTATATTACTCCAAAGCAAGGTCAAAAGGGTAGCAGAACTGGCAAGAGCCTGTTGGCAATGAACTCTGTTATGGAAGGTGTGGCCATCAATCAATGGATTTCCTCAGGTCCCAAACACATGCCAGGAATATCCATCCTAGATATACCTTTTTAAAATATCATTTTATTGGCTTTTTAACATCTACAACAAAACATAGAAGAGAAAAGAAAATACACCAGTGATCCAGCCACCCTATTCTACTTACACAACAAAGGTTAATACTACACAGACAGACTACATATACCTAAATGACTTCCGGCCCATACCCTGCTGTCGATCTGATCCATCACATTTTTTCATTATTTGTTAAACTTCTAGGCCAACCTAAGTTTCTTATTTTTCTTAAACCTTTTCTAACAGATCAACATATAATTTGAGGCAATTTATTACAAATTAAAAAAACCCGACATCTTATCCTCTGAACCAACTTCCCATTGTCAAAGATATTTAACATAATGTCACCCTTCCCTCCCTTATTCCCTCCACTTAACCCTATATCTGAATTTACCCTGCTAATTTATTTATCATTAGTTCTCAATATTCTTATTCACTTCCCCCTTTGTATTTGATTCATCCTACATAACATGTTTATTTAAGGCCCTTTAAAATGTTCTTGAAGATCTCTTTGGCACTCATTATTGAAATAATTCTTTGTTGTCCCTGTAAGCAAACTCCTGTCCATCTGAGCCATGAGAATCTTATCTGGTTTTTTTTAAAAAAAGGTCCATCAGAAATGCATAATCTTTCCTTTTCTGTAGGACTCTTAAAAGGATCTCCCTCATGACAATGATGTCTTTGTCTTCTATCTTGATGGTTGATTTCCTGTGTGTTTCCAGAATATGATCTGCCATTTCTTTGGAGTGGAAATAAATAACACTGTCTCTACACAATGCTTTTACTTTTTGGTTCTCTGATGTGATTCTATAAATGTTCTCAATCTGTGACACCATTTCTTTGTAATCTTCAAATAATTGAACAGGACTGAGGCAATTTTCTTATTTAACCCCTCTTTTGCTGGATTTGAATCCCCTGGTATCTTTCTCAGTCTCAGGACCTTCTCTTTGATTTGATATTCCAGTCGAAGAATGGTTAAATCATGTATTTCGACCTCCAATAATACAGATCTCGCACCTTGTTTTAAAGATTTTACTTCCTCTTTTCCAGCTTCTCTTCTACTTGTGCTTCTTTTTGAAATTCAGTCTTCATCTCCTTAATATCCTTTATGAGTTCTGACATCATGTTGGGTGTCTTAGTATTGACAGAGTCTTTCAGAGAATCAGTTTTCACCCTCAGACTTAGCATACTGGCAGATATGCTCTTAAGATTTGTGACCTTCTTGGTTCTTTCAAGGGACACTGACCCCTTTCTTATAGGAGTCATGTCCACTAGATGTTTCTACCATTTCCCAAAGTTTTCAGTAGTTTAATGCAGGGCTCAAATTCCTCCTCTCTGGATGTTGATGTGTTAGTAAAGTCATTTCTTTTCTGGTTTTGCTTTGGCAACCCTCCAACTGAGAGGGAGATAAGATCTGGATTTTTTTGCCTTTGACTATCTCACTCCAGTGCCTTCTCCTCTTGAAATATCTTTTAGTATGGATTTAGTTAAACTCTTTTTCTGTTTGTCATTCTGTACCTCTCAGTAAGTTCTCCTGTTTTTGTCAGGCTTATCAGCAGCAGGTTATGGCCTCTTTCAGTCTCTTTGTATCATCATTCCATCCATAAGGAATACATGACATGGATGTTTCCTCCCAAGAAGGGTCAATAGCTCAAGTTGGAAAAGATGGCAATTACTGCTAACTCCAGCTTTTCAACTCCAGCTACAGTGAATGATTCCTCATGATCCTGCTTACAGGAGATCACTCCAGGAGTAAATGTGGCTTCTCTGGCTCTTTCCTTCATTCAGAGGGGCTATTGAAGTTTTTTTCAGATTGGCACACTTGAGCTTCATTGCCTGGCAAAGCTAGAGCAAAGCCAGACACATCCATCCAGTGCCATATTCTTTGCCAGAATTTCATCCTAAATTAGTCTCGGCTGCTTAAAGCAGCAATCAACTGATGTGGCTCCTTACAAGATAACTGCTTTCAGTGTTAGTTCTTGGCTTCACCTGAGTAGCAGATGTCATGGAATGGCTGAAAATCCAAGACTGGTGGATAAAGCAAGTGACTATCTAAGATGGAAGACAAAGCAAGGCATATCTTGAAAAGCATCATGCTAGATAATGCAGCGCAAGATAACACAAATCTCTTCCTAGAATAAAAAAGAGACTACAAAAGATGCATACTTTCATCCATTACCATGGATCAATACAGATGTGGTTGGATCTGCTCAATAACACTTGCCTGATTTATATTATCTGCTCTGGCAATGTTTTCACTTAGGTATCTGTATTTTTTCCCCCACTCATACATGAAGGCTGATTTACATGTTACAAAGTCCACATGGTGGACATGTGTTTACCATGATAACCTTGGTATAGACATGCGCCTGAAATTCCATGCAAAGAACTTAATTATGTCAAAAACATGGTCCCTTTTGGGTCAGGGTCATGGTACACAAGGAGAAGGGGCTTCAGCCTTCCTCTCTGCACCATTTTCTGCACATGAAACAGTCCCAGGAAGCTATTATCTGTCCCACTGGGGAAACCTGTTTGTGCTGGTGTCTACACATATGTTTCCACATCAGCACAAATGGCAGCAACCAGGCCATTACAGGTCAGGGGGGGAAAGGTGGGATGGAGGCTTAAGTATGTTCTCCTTGCATGTCATGGTCCTGATTCAAATGTGCCCCTGAACACCTGGAAATTGAATTACTAGCACATGTACTTAAGTCTGACTCTCACCATGGAGATTTCATTCAGCTATTGTGCCTAACTGCCACAAATAGACTTATCCTCCATGGCTTTGCCTAATCCCTTTTAAATCTAAGCCAGAAACTGTCATCATATTGCCTGAAGCAGTTAAGCCCATAAGTGAATTATGTGTAGGATAAAGAAATACTTTCTTTGGTATGTACCACATCTACTGTCCATCTATTCCAGTGAGTCGCTTCACACAGGAGAATTATGGGAGATAAGAAAAGGTTCTCTGTATCCTCTTTTTCTACAGTTCACAAGTTTTAAACCTCTATCATACCTTCCTCAGTCATCTTTTTTCCCTAACCTAAAATCTTTTCCCATAGGAAAAGTGCTGAAATCCTTTGATTATGTTGGTCACTCTTTTCTACCATCACCAAGCACAGAGGAAAAAATTAGATCTTTTTGAGTTTAGAAAGGAGAAAACTAAGGGAGGGACATGAGGTCTATACAATTATGAACAATGTGGACAGAGAGAACGTATTCTCCTCTCAAAATACAAGAACGTGAAGGCATTCAATGAAAGTGATGGGCAATAGGTTCAGGATGGACAAAAGGAAATATTTATTTACACAGTGAATGACTAAAATGTGGAATTCACTGCCAGAGAATGTAGTGATGATCACAGGCATAAACAGCTTTAAAAGGGAATTAGATAAATTTACGGAGGGTAGATCTGTCAGTGGCAACTAGCCATGGTGTCTAGAGGGAACATCCACATTCAGATGTAGTAAATCTGTGAATAGTGCTGACAGAAGACAACATCAGTTGAAGGCCTTGGCCTCTATGCCTTCCAGATAAGTGGTTGGTCATTGTATGAGGCAGGATACTGGACTAGATGTATTACTGATCTGAACCAGGAAGGCTCTTTTTATGTTCTTAAGATCAAGAGGCCTCGTCCCAGAGTTTACATAGCAGGAGCCCCCATAGGTTTGCCAAGCAGTGCCTGACAATCTGATGGAAGGCTGTAGTGTAGACAGATTGAAAATGAAGAAAACTTGTACCAACAGGCTACAATAATGACTTCAAAAATTAGTTCTCCCACTGGAGTAGCAATTTACTTATAAGTAACCAAAATAATTTTATAATTTTACAAACAGTAACAAAATGTTTTGGAAAAATTGTTTACATTCTCCTCATCATTAAACATAGCAGGACCTTTCTGTATTTGTAGACAGAGACATGCAGGCATTATGCCAACTGTGACTGTGGTATTTATGCTAAAAACTCAGAAATGACATTGATGGATCTTGGAATTGCCAGAAACTCTATGGTAAAAATCATAGAATTTCCAGAGATTCCTGGAGTCATCCTATTTCTCTTCTGGGCTTTTACTGGAAGTGACTTAGTGCTGCACACAATGCTGCCAGTTAAAAAAAATCTCCCATTGCAACTGTTAAGGGGGCAGTGGGCAATACGATCGACTGCACCCCACTGGGAGCTTGGCAGCTCTATCCCCAAGTCTCCCACAGCACGCAGGAGTCAAAGGAAAGATGTGGGTTATAGCTAACATTTTAGCTGCCTTGGACATATTCTTATTTTGGTATAGGTCAGGGGTCCCCAGTCTTTTTGAGTCTGTGGGGACTTATGGAATTCTGACACAAGTTGGTGGGCACAACCACAAAATGACTGCTGCGGAAGGCAGAGCCATACACACAAAGGAAGCCAAAGTGCGAGGGAGAAGAAGGATAATGTTAAAAAATACAGCGAGAAAGAGGAGCAAGATATAAAATAAAACTTACACTGTGATAGCAGTTGCATTTTTAAAAAGTTTGCAAAAATCCGGAATGCCAATAAGAATCCTTCCTAGGCAGAAGCCTCATCTGGCTCTATCTATGATGGCCATAAAGGTATAGATATTTTAATCAATAAAATGTATTACAGTAATCAGAATCCAAGCTTGTCATGCTAGATGAGGCTTAATTTTTGTTTCAGTTTATAGTTTCAGTGTTAAACATTCATTAGTCAGAATATAGAACATTCCATTTTAAAATCTCTCCCTGCTACTTTCTATCCTGCAGTAAAAAAAATAATCACTCATGTTGTAAATAATGGAAAGAAGAGGCATGAGGTCTTCTGGTTTTCAAATTAAGTGGGTACTAAGTGCCTAATAAACATTAATGAACAAATCTGTTCTAATAAGATCTTGTTCCATTTCCAAACAATGTTGATTAGTCTGGATTGATTGATCAGAATTTCAGTAGAGTCATCAAGCTTTGGACTCTGACAAAATAACCTGGGGAAAGGGGAGGTTTTACAGTTGCAATAGAGTAACTATGTTATTCTGTTTTAGAAGAAAATTGAGTCTTGTGCCACACTGTGGCATGAGATTTTGTGGCAAAAGCCGATTCCATTAGACTTATGAATTGTATACTTCAGTTGGCAATCACAGACACACACACTCTCTCAAACACACATAGAAAAAGTGTCCATAGATTGAAAAAGTGTAAATAGCTGGGTCAAAAAGACAATGAAATGTAAACCATACAGTCTGTGACAGTGAAATATCTACCAATGTGTGGATATAACTCTGGAATGAAATCACATGGTCTTGAAGGTATCACAAAACTCCTGTTCATTTTTGCTGCAGTATATTAATATGGCTACCATTGTGGAATTATTTCCAATATTCAACACTCCATTCAGCCTATACAACACTGAGTTGGGTTAATGAGCTAGTTGCATTCTTGTATGGTAAGAGGCACTATGTTTTTTTTTTAAAGGCAAATTCTTGCAACTTTTTCAAGTTAGGAGTGCCAGTTTTAAATTTTGCTTTTTACATTTCAAGTTTGATTAATTTCTCCACACTTCTCTCCCCTTCAAGTCTGCCAAACTTTCAAAAGAATGAAAGTTATGGTTAAATTGGTCAGGTCATTATTAACCCAGTTGCCTGACCAGTTTAGAGAAATGAACCTGGAGGCTGGAAAGTACATAGCGCACAGTTAATTCATTGTGCACTGGTTGCATCCAAACATCACTGGACATTGTGTTATTACTGTGCTAAGGCTGCCATTGACTACAGGAATGTCTTGACCATCCAGGAAAATCTGTCTGCGAATGAATGCTGTGGCACAATAATAATGCAACAATTCAGTGATTGGTGGACCCAGTCCGCATCTCCTCTGTGAACATCAACTGAGTAGACTTGCTGATTATATTTCTAGTCATCCTTGCATCAATTTGTCTCATAGTACATAGACCGGGGTAGGGAACCTGCAGCTCGAGAGCCGCATGCGGCTCTTCTGCCCTTGCACTGTGGCTCCACAAGCCGAGCCGCCAGCCCCATCCTTGCCCGCCCTGCAGGTAGCAGGGCGGGCGCACTAACTGCCCATGGTCAGCTGGGCCGCGCCGCGGGCTTCCCCTCTCGCCCACCCCGTTGGAGCGGGGCGGGCGCTTTCCCGGCGGCCAGCGAGCCAGAGCCGCCGGCTTCATCCTTGCCCGCCCTACAGGCAGCAGGGCGGGCGCATCCATGCGCTTCTCGGAATGAGCGGAGTAAAAGGTTAAAAAAACCCTATATATATAGTGTTATCTTTATTTTAAATGTCAAAAATTATTTGCGGCTCCAAGTGTTTTCTTTTCCCGTGGAAAACAGGTCCAAATGACTCTTTGAGTGTTAAAGGTTCCCTACCCCTGACATAGACCATTCTTTGGGCCTAAAATATACCTGGACTCTATTTGGCTTCCATATACATTCATGGCTCCATGCTTAATGATGTAATCTGAGCTTGTCAGAAGTTCTAGATATAGTCCTTACTCTTGCTTTGGAAGAGAGAGCAGTGGAGGTTTATTGTAATACTTACACATCTTAAAGGTTAACTGGGTGCGGCACTTCTATAGGGCAGCTTATGTACAATATCATACCTCAGAGAGAGAAAGATCCTGCAGCCACAAAGTGTTTCAGCTAACTCTACCAATGTGATATTTCAGGACACTTAGTCAGTACTCTAAGGACATCATGGTGTAAGTCAACCCATGGCTTTTATTGATTTGGAACAGGGACTGGGATACTCACAACATGATGTTCCTGTGAAGTAAAGGAGGAGAACTTGTCACAGAAATTTCATTTGCAGTAGCACCTTTGTGGGACACACATCATGCAGCTCAAACTAGTCGCAACTTTCTTTTTTTTATGTGGCAGATTCTGACTGCTTCTCCAGGCCAGCCCTCCTTCTTTTTTAAAATTGTGTATTTTAACACTTGCAACCCTGCAATGAATGTTTCACAGAGTGTCTCCAGAAGGGGAAATGGAGAGAGGAAAGCTTTGGGCAATCCCATCTCAGTTAAGTCTAGTATGACTTTTCATTGTTTATTGTCCAAAGGAAATCATTTGATGGTCACTCTTACTTTCTTGATAAATGTTGGTTCAAACAGTTGCTCAAAAAAGGCATTATCTAAAAAGTAAGGCCCAACATGTCTTAAAAAATATTGCCACTGGATATCATTTTTTACTGGAAGCCATATTTTATTCTATACAGACCATTGATAATGATCCATGGCTTTCATAAGTAGGATGAGATTCTTTTATCAAGGATCAGTATGGAGGAATGTTTTATGTGGAAAAGGAACCCCATTAATAAAGAGCAAGAATAATCTTATTCCTGAAGATAAAAGTAGACAAATATTCTGAGACTGGATAGGACAGAAAGAACTTTATGAACCAGATTTTAACTGGCATGAGTTCTCAGTCACCTCAAATTGTTATCCATCAATTTAGGATATTGCAGGGTGAAAGACAATTAATGAGATTCTTCTGATTATATGTAATTTGTGAGTCAGTGCTGCTACCCCTTAAAGAGAACAATTTCTCACTATATCCAGCAAGCCAATCAAATATCTTCCTGCCACCTTGAAATCCATACAGAAAGAGAAATGGTAGCATAATACATGAGCAGAAAAATGCCCTTTCCCCCCTGTGGTAACCTCAAATAGATATTTCTAGCCCATCTCTCTTCTAAAGAAATTGGGTATGAATGGAGAGCAGGAGAAGGACATGACAGGAAAACAGGAATTCTTCCCACCCAGCTCCCTGTTAGATACAGTATAATTTCAGTGTAGTTTACACAAACACCAGATGAGGAGGTAAGCTGTTTCCATCATGTAGCATTTTGGACAACCAGTGTGTGTGTGTGTGTGTGGGGGGCAGCTGTACATTACTGAACGCTTCTTCATCCAACTTTTTCCCCCTGTGCATATAGAAAATTGAGATATCAGGGAGAAGTTTAGATGTGAACCCTTCTCCCTGACTCCAGTATTTTATTTGCAGGATTGGTTTGGTGAGAAGAAACGTTCAGTCATGTGAGTCCCCACTGTTGTATGAAGTGGTACAGTCCAGAAATAACTGCATGCCCTCATGTGTTACCCTGTTTCCCCGAATATAAGACATCCCCTGAAAATAAGACGTAGTAGAGGTTTTGCTGAAGTGCAAAATATAAGGCATTCCCCGAAAGTAAGACGCAGCAAAGTTTTTGTTTGGAAGCATGCCCGACAAACAGAACACAGAAAAATAAGACATCCTCTGAAAAAAAGACATAGAGCATCTTTGGGAGCAAAAATTAATATAAGACACTGTCTTATATTCGGGGAAACACGGTATGTGCAAAAACTAAGAGTAAGAAAGAATGAAGTGTTTCTTACTTCCAATTCAAATAAAATAGTGACACAGCAAATGAGCATTATAGACATAATCTGAAAGGAACATCAATAATATCATGGAATTAAACTAACATAAAAATAGTTACTGTCTTTGATCAACAATCAAAGAGGAATGGTTAAGATAAGAAAGGTTTAGAGATATACAAGGATTTTTTTATGGAGAGGTTGAAGTAAATGGGCGTATGTATAGGCTAAAAGAATGAAGCAGGACATAACGGTATAACAGTATTTATTTAACTGCATGAAAAGGTGCCAAAAGTGGAATGGAGACTGTTCCTTCCTGCCAATTTAACTTGGGCAAAAAAAGGTTTAATTTTTGTGGGAAAAGGTTTATCAGGCAAGCTCATTGCTACTAAATAAAGAACTTTAATTTTTTGTGCTTCTTGGATTTTTAGAGTGAGAATATCTTGGAAATTTCCATTAAATATAAACCAACCTAATTTTAGAGAAGATAGTGGCTGCCATAAAATAGGAAATTAGCTACTTCTCAGGGATGGAATAGATAACTTTGGCCATTCCCACACAGGTTATTTGCTGGCAGTTAAATCTGTTGGGAAGTGGGTTTTGGGAAGGATCACAGTAAAGCATGAATGGCTGCTGTGAGAGGAAAGTTCAGATTCTTCTCTGAGCTAGAAGACATCTTGTGGGTGGTTCCCACCGTTCAATCAGGGAGGTAGGAAATGAACTTTCTTCCTCTTCCTGTGGATTGGGACTGCCCCTTTCCTACAGTTCTATTCCTGCTTTAAGGGAAGCAGCACGTTCCTGGATTAACAGCTCCACCCTTGCCTTTTCTTTGTCTTTTGCTGGCCTTCCTCTCGGTCTCTTTCTTCTGCTACCTACTTAACACCAGCCTTACTCATCCTAGCTCCTCTCCACCCAAGATTGCTGGCTTCCCTTCCCCGTCATCCCTTCTTCTTGGAGCTTACTTCCTCAACGGGTGGGAGCATCCAGACCCCACAGCCTAACCTCCACCTCTCCTCCACTCAGAGCCCCGAGTCACATCCCACCTTCGGGTTGCGGAGGGGAGGAGAGCTTGGCCCACCAAGGCTGCCTTGAATCTCAGGCACACCAGCCCCCAGAGGCCACCCTCCCCAGACTCTGAGTGCAAATAAAAGATCAGGGAAGAGGGTGAGCTCTTCTCGGAGGAGAAAGAGGGGTGGGAAGACAGGCAATGAGGACGATCTCCCAGAGGAGGAGGCTCGCTTCTTTAAAATGGAGGATTATCCCTACCTTTAGCAGTGGATCCTGACACCAGACCTACAACCACAGGGGATTGAGAGTTTCTCCCCCACGCCCCTTCAAAGAAAAAGGTCTTCACCTTTCCAATTTTCTTTGGGAACAAGCTAAGGGCAGAATAGAAAAAAACCCCATGACTAATAAGCAGTTCCCCTCTTCTGTCAAAAAGCTCTATGCCTCCACATCGCTCTTGCAGGTCCTGCTAGTGGGCGCCCCAATCATGGCACTGCAGGCCTCAGGCCTAGTATCTGAAGACAGAGGTGGCCACCTAAAGGACGCCCTCGATAGAAGGGCTAACCACACCATCAAGAAGGCCCACGAGGCCCTCGCAGTGATTATTAAGGCTGCCTCTACCACATCCATTATCAACAGCACAACTACTGTCTGGGCCAGGAAGGTCCTCCAGCTGCTACCTCAGGAGGACACTCGTCTCAGAGAGAATACCACCCACCTGCTTAAAGCAGCAGCCTTCTCTGCAGATGCCTCCTTGGAAATTCTCACCTTTGCTGCCAGAGCCATGAGCTCCACTACAGCCTCCCGCCGGGTCCTGTGGCTATGGGCATGGCAGGCAGATATTTATTCCAAAAATATTGTGGCTGCCTTCCCATTCCACGGGGGGAAACTATTCAGAAAAGCACCAGATCACATCCTGATCGAGTCAAGGGACAAGACCAAGGCCATGCCCGAAGGCCTTAGGTGACCAGAAAGGAGACAGCCTTCTCAACAGTCCTTTAATTCCTACAGCACCCTCCCCAGATTTCACCAGGACCCCACCAACAACCTCGAAAGAGTCCATTTGGCAGAAGGTTCACCCACAAGGCAGACAAACCCAATCTTGACAACAAGTGACACCATGCTCTGCAGGGTAGGGGGCAGACCAGACTTTGCCCCTCAATGGATCCAGTTACACGCCGACAGTTAGGCCATTGAGGTGGTCCTACCACTCTACAAAATATAATTATCCTTCTTCCCACCCAACCACATGCTGACATCCCCCCTGTCATTGAACCTGACCAAGAGGTTCCACACTCTTGGTCTTTTCTGACCTATAGGGTAAGGATTAAATAGCATCACTGTGTAGTCACTGCATAATCAGTCAGAAATGTGACATTATTACTGTTGCCACATATATGTCCTATGCCCCTCAATTCTTTCCACTTTCTTGTAGAAAACCCATAGAAATTCCTAATTACTTGTCTTGGATACATGGATGTGTCTTGTTAACAGTACTCAGATAATTGTACCATTTCCATCAGAGGCTTTTCTCTGATGCTGAAAAAGACTGTATACCTGATAATATACTGCTGCTCTCTTGGCACCCGGGGAACGTTTCCTTCATGGCAGAGATTTCTGTACAGAAGTGCTTACATTTACGGTGCCAAATATCCCCAAAGTCCCACAGTTAGTGAGTACTTTGGAGTTTCTGCTCCTTCTGGTTCTTCTCCCCCACTTCATGCTCCCTACTTTGTGGGGGAAAGACAGAGAGAAAACTGTCAGAGGGAGAAAGAGGAGGGGGAGGAGATGGCAGCAAGCAGCAGCGTCAGACCTATGTATGTATGGCCTGCACTCAACTGACCCAACACCTAACGTTTTCTAGTGCCTTACACATGATTAAATGCTTGCAGATTGCTATAAATGATGTGAATGGACTAAGTGACCAAGTAGCTAGGGCTGGCAATGGCATTGTCTCTATTTGTATCAATTCCCTTGAGTGTTTCTTACACGCGTTTTGTGTGGTTTTCATCCTTCATCCAGATCTGATACCTCGCGCTTGTCTCTGTGATTGCCATTTCTGTTTTGAATTTCCAATTAGTTCTCCTTGCCATGGGTAGTACATACAGGTGAAACCAAACTACAGATCTCTGGAGGCAACGCAAATAATGTGTGTGCAGCTGCACTACGAGTTAAGAGAGAACTCTTGGAAGACGGATGAGCTTTTTCCATTATGGTAATTCACCAAGAAAGCTTGCAGATATCAAGTGATTCTCAGTCAAGCTGGATGGAGCTTTCCTACCAGTGCCTTTTCTTTCAGTGAATTTTCATCCTTTTGTGCAAAGAGCACAATGAATTCAATGACACGGTGTAGTCATCCCCGCAGGGTCGTCGCTAAGGAAGAGGCGAGATGCGGAGGTTTCATCTGGTGGAGAGCGCCAGCAGCGGGAGCGCGGGTGTCCGTGTTCCTAGCGACTCTGCCGCGTGCTGGTTCCTGGCACCTTTTATTATGATTCTAGCGGGGGCGTGTAGAAGGGCGGAACGGGGGGAATTCCGGGAGAGCGGGAGACTGAGAGATCATCATGTGATGCATGATCTCACCTTGGCTGCTCACGTCGCGGAGAGGAGCATCAGCGTCTGGGCCTAATCCTCACCTGGGGGCAAGACCATTGTCCCTTTGTCCGGGACACCCGGTGGTTGTGAGCCAGGTAGTTCATGACCTGCGACTCATCGGGGGATGAGGGGTGGGGGGGGCTGATGCGACCAGAAGGCCCGTAGGAAGCCCGGTGTGCCAGCTCTACTTATGGTGCTGCTGGGTCAGCAGTGCATCCCTACATCTCCTCCTTTTACATTTAGAAGGGAGGCGAAATGTTAGAGGCGATTTAAAGGGGCTCACCTCCCTCCATAGTTTAGCCAAGCTGGCCGAGCTGTTTGTGCAACATTAGAACTTGGTTGCGATGTAAGGAAAAGTCAAAGGGTTTCTTACTGCGTTACAGGCAAAAGTAGATATGCATCGAGCAAGGCAAACTCAATAATAAAGCATACAATCAAACCAATGCAGAATTGAACAGTAGTACGGTATCTGGCAACTCATGCACTTTCCATATGAATCAACAATGACAAACAATCAATGGCGGCACGATTAGAATTGGTGGACTTATGAGAACTGGGGCACAGACCAGAGCGATAGTCTTGGTGTTACAGGAAATAAGTCGGGGATTCCCACAAAGGGTCAGCGAGGAAACATACTCCGCCTTGGCTAGAGCCGCTTGAGTAAGCTCCACGACAAGGAGGCCCGAAGGAAGAGGGAGGCGGCTTGGCGTGGAGCTTCGAGGGTGGAGCCTGAGGCAGGGACGATGATGGTGGCTGACAAGAGAGTTCCGGCAGGCGGATGCAACAACAACAAATAACATAACTTCTAAAGATTAAAGCATGCAATAACTTCCATGATCATCTGGGTTTACAGTACTCAATAATTCCTTTGGAGGTTGGCTCCAAAGGGCATCATGTAGATGGAAACAATAAACATAGCTAAACAATACAAAGGCTAGGTGATGAAGAAAGGAAAAGGGGCAGCCATGGAAACATAAATGTCAATGCTGCGGCTCTTGTTGTTTGGCCACCAAAGCCTTTAGGCGATGGTGGTAGAGTCCATGGATTTCTCAAGAGCGTAGAGAGAGTTACTGATAGTCTTTAGCATTGCAGGGTTCAGTGACTCTCACGAGCAAGAGCTTTCTGCGAGAAGGCATGTTCGATAACAATCAGGTGGCTGGAAACAGCGGAGGAGTTCAAAGGTTAGCCTATCAGGAATGTTCCTGGCTGCAACTTCAAACTCCAGCCAGGGGGGGGCTGCAGAGAGGAGAGAGAATGGCGGCTGTAGATGAGGGAGCAGCGACACACAAGCGTCAACCTCTGAACCATAGCTGGCCCAGGCTGCCATTCCCGGGGGGGGGCGAGGTTGCGATCTCCGTGGAAAAAATGGGTGTACTGGTTCCAGAGAGGTCCCTCCCATCTTGGCCCCAGGCTGGGGGTGTCCGGGCTCTCTCAACAGAGGTGGGGTCCGGGATCCTCCCAGGAGGCCCCAGCTCCATCTCGGGATGGGGCTGGCCTGGCATGGCGAGCTGGACTCCTGTATGGAAGAGAAAAGACAAGCAGCTTTTCCCCAGGGGTTTTAGCGTGCTGGCTGAGTTAGTTCTTATAGATGACAATGGAAAGCCGAGCCCAGCCCTGAGGTGGGGGGGGGGGCAATTTTTTTATAGATAGAGAATAGAGAAGAGTACTTTGGATATGGTAGTACTTTGGATATGGTCTGCTGGATGAGACCTTGATTGGGGCGAGAGATGGGGGGGGGGAACTACTCCCCTTTCTTTTGTTTATTTTGGCCAAGCTTTCCTTAGGTGCAGTTGGCCCATTCCATTAACGATCACTTGCAACATTCAAAGGCGTTAAGAGACACAAGGCAGAGAATTTGCCGAAGGCTTAGGAGAAGGGAGGAGTCACCACTTAGGTCGGGTGTTTGTTTGTAAAAACAATCCCATTCACCGTCAAGGTGTGGAGTTTTGCAAAGCAACTTAAACAATTGCAATTATAGTCATATCGTTATGTATAATAGCAATCCATAGGAAAGATTTAGAAAGATGCAAAAGAAAACAGTTCCTGGGCTTGAGGTTTGATCACACACGAGCAACTTAGAGCACCTTTTTCAAATCCCTAGGTGTTGAGGTGGTGAGTCCAGCCCATTTGAGAGAGAATGCAAAGTGCATTAGAAGGAGAGAAAGGGGGGGGTTGGAAGTTAACTCTCCCTTCCCCTCCTGTAAGGAGACTCTGGCAGTTTGAACTTCGCTTCCTACCTTCCTTCTGGAGGCTGTGTAAGGTAGGTGTGGCTGAGAAGAGCCCCAGGCACTGGGACTAGCGGGGGGGCACTCAGCAGAAAATGTGGGAGCTACGGAGTAATTCTGGCTCCACATACAAACCTGTGCTACATGAAATGTGGCAGTGTAGGCTCAGGTAGACAAAGGGAAAAGGTTCTCAAGGAAGGGCTTGAAGAGAAGGTTCCACTGGCATTCTGGGGAGCACACACGAGCTGTGTCCGTTCAATGGGTGACACCTTTCAAAGGCATTGGCACATATAATTGAAAGAAGAGAAACTTTAGAATTGAAGCATAAGAGCATAAGCTTAGAGGCAATGGGGAAAATTCCTCTCATGAGGGGAAGAACCTTAGGGTCCCTTTCAAAGGGCAGGGCACACAGAACATACATAAGCATACATGAGCATATATAATGAAATGAGGAGGATTGCAACTTTGACTCAAGATCCTGCTCTCTCTCTCTTGCTGAGGATGGTTTTCTTATGAGAGCATTTTAAACAAGGCAATTCAACCATGTTTGGGATTTCTGTGAGAGCATTGTTATCAATATAAGTAGGGGTGAAAAGGAAGTGGGGTTAGTCCTTGTCTTAATTCCGTAGGAAGTGTTCCCAAACTGGATCATTTTTATTGAACAGACAATTGAAGACACACCCTAAGAGGGAATAACATGAGGTTTAAGCATCCAGACCCCTCGGGGGAGGGTGGCAGCTCTTGTGTTGCTGTGGAAAGAAAAGGTTAGGGTGGGGGTTAAGTGGGGGGGGAATTAGCAAAGCCTTTGTCCTCTATGGCGTGGTTCCAAACTGGCTCAAACAGGGTCCTAGAGGCAGGCACGTGTTGAATTTTTTTTTGAGAATGGCTGCACCTAAGCTTGAGAAGCTCATCATCTGGGTCTCACTTGAGGTTCCCTTGCAGGCTGGGATCCTGCTCCTTCCTGAGGTACTGGCGATTTTGCTGTTACTGGAGTGCTTTGAGCTTAGAGGGCCCTGCAGTGCTCAGAGGCTATGAAGTCTGGCTTGAACCTTACAGCTGGAGGGGCCAAGGGGGCTTCAACTTTTATGAAGGACTCTAGGCTTAAGGCCATGCGTCTGGCGTCTTCCCCTCTCCATGCCTCATTGTCCTGTATGTGACATTCTGAGGAGGGGTTACAAAGCGGCAGTCCTCTTGGTTAGTGGGAGCCGGACTGGGCATAGTGCCAAAATATTTGGTGTTTTCTTCCGTCCAGCATTTCTTCCGATACCCAAGTCGAAGTGGTTTTGCAGGGGATTTTGAAATGTGGCGCCATTCTGTGGCAGCGGAGGCATGGTGACTTCAGAAATAGAAGGAGCACGAGCAGAGCTGGGAATGGAAAGCATGAGAGGGAGGGGCGAGGAGCAGCGAGATTTAAGATCAGCTGAGCTTAGGTGGAATTCAAGTGAAGGCATAGAGGCAGGAGGATCCAGGAGGAAAGGCAGGCATTGGACACCTTGAGGAGGCAGGCATCATCTTCCGTCAGGAGTTTCCTTCCTCCATAGATCGTGGTTAATCGCTCTGCCAGAGTTTTGAAACCCAGCGCCGTGCGATGGCTGAAGAGTCGTTGGCTCCAGAAAATGAGGGAGGGAGGTGGAAGGCAGGCCCGAGGAGGAGGCGGCCGAACTGAGTCTGGCCAGGGGAGAGTTTGAAGGAGGCAAAGGGAAGCAAGTGAGGCGAAGGAGGACAAGCGTCCAGCTTAGAGGATAGAAAAATTCGGGGGGTGAAACTGAAGTTGAAAGATCGAAAGGAGGCCTACAGCAAGGAGCCATAGGTCTGCAGGCTGATGGCGACATAGCATTGTCTCCACGTCAGTAGCAGTGACACCCGACGCAGCGAGCTCTCTGTCTTGAAAATTAAGTCGCCCGATGTTTTCCCAATCCTTAAGATTCAATGTCCCCCCTCCGGGTACCATGGACATTGAAGCTTCCAATCTCCTCAACCAATTTGCGCAGCTCCCCTCTCTTCTGGGGACCCTGCGGCTTTTAGCTACGCGCTTTTAGTTGGATTAGCGTGCTTGTCATAAGCCCTGCTTTTGCAAGCTCCCATACCGGTGTTCCGTCGGACGAGAGAGTGTCCTAGGACTCGGGTCCCTGGATCGCCGATCCAGCGGACAGGCGATACGAAGGTGGAGTCCCTGGATGCGCCCGATCCAGCGGGCCGTCCCGGTACCCTGACCCTTTCCCAGGCTGACGGTAAGCAGGGTGGAGAGCTCAAGGATTCCCGGGTTTTCGGCACCAGCTTGTAGTCATCCCGCGGAGTCGTAAGCTAAGGAAAGAGGCGAGATCACGGAGGTTTCATCTGGTGGAGAGCGCCAGCAGCGGGAGGCCGGGTGTCCGTGTTCCTAAGCGACTCTGCAGCGTGCTGGTTCCCTGGCACCTTTTATTATGATTCTAAGCCCGAGTGTAGAAGAGGCGGAGCGAGGGAATTCGGAGAGGCGGGGAGACTGAGAGATCATCATGTGATGCATGATCTCACCTGGCTGCTACGTGCGGAGAGGAGCATCAGCGTCTGGGCCTAATCCTCACCTGGGGGCAAGACCATTGTCCCTTTGTCCGGGACACCCGGTGGTTGTGAGCCAGGTAGTTCATGACCTGCGACTCATCGGGGGATGAGGGGTGGGGGAGCGGTGCGACCAGAAGGCCGTAGGAGCGCCGGTGTGCCATCGCTCTACTTACGGTGCTGCTGGGTCAGCAGTGCATCCCTACATCACGGCTAAAAATTACGAGCATTCTAAAGTATAGTAAAATGTTACTAAAGCAATCTGAGTGTGTTTTTATCAGGGCAGAGGAAAGGAGGAAGTGATTCATCATACAATGACGTAGATTGCCACCCCCAGTACCCTCTTCCCAACATCTCCCACTGGTTGCCAGCAGGGGCCTGGTAACCCTACCCCCTGCCCCCCAAGTATGACTGTGATACGAACCATGTGTCTAATTTTGTAATTTATTTGTGTGTACTCATACCAAAACTCTTGTGATGAAGTGTGTTTTGGTTCACAAAAATTTCATAACAACAAATCTTCAGTAAATAAATCAGTAATAAATCTATCAGTTTTACCTTGACCTACCACAAAAGGTGGGGCAAATGGATTATGAAGTGGTGCTAGATGAGAAGTACTTGGATCATTGGGACTGATTTTGCCAATATATTTTAAAAAATGTTTATGCCATTTGTCATGCAACATGAAGCTCGATGTCTACCATGGCAAAGCAGCATTGACAAAGTAATATTAGATGTGTTACCAATATAACAATAACCCATTGCTCAAACACCATTTAAAATGTAATTAAATGTAATGGGAGGAGGAGTTTTAACTTTGGTTCTACGTGTGTAACCACTAAAACAGATCAACATTCCATTACAATCCATGTAAAGGGTGGGCAAGCATCCTTTTACAAGTTAGATAGATCATGGGGAAATATTAACTCCCCACCCCCCACATACACACACACGCTTCTTTTCATAATATTGCCATACTAAATTATAAATTGCCAACCTGGGATAAGAAGGAGTTGAGACCAAGACTGACAAATAAAGGTGGGATTAGAAGGGGGGGGGGAAGAGAAATTAAGGTGGATCATGAAAGGAAGAGAGCTAAATGAATAAAAACATGGAAAAAAGGAAGAGATATCAGTGAAACAGGTGAGGTTGTTTTATTTTTTTACAATACACCAACAGGGAAGATCTGGCTGAGAAGACAAAACTATGAAGAGCAACAGGGAAACAGACTGCTGGAAGCAACAGCTTTGTTAGGAGGCTGCAGCCTGGCAATGACTGTAGCTGTGGTGCCTAAACTTGCCTTGCTCCAGGACTGGCCTAGTTGATAGGTTTATCAGGATAAGCAAGTATTTGCCCCCTTATAGGAAATTTTGCAGAAAGGCATAGGCAGCCCAAAGAGCTACTCCTCTTCACTATGCTTTGCCTACCCTTCCCCCTATTGACTACAATGCTAAACTGCAGTAGAAGCAAAATAAATTGGATGCATTCCAAGAGCGGCCTGATGCTGGCTTCTGGGCCCCACCAGCTGATGCGTACATGGTGAATTTCATTCCTCTCCAGTCTGTTTCCTAGTCACCAGCCCTGAACTTGCCTTAAAAAGGTTTGGAAACAGTGGGATCATGGAGTACAGGTGTGTCATATTTCCATGCTTATTAAATAGCATTGTGCACAATCAGTTAGGAGTTGTGATGAAAAACAATCTGGCAAACATCTGCCCAGAATACTTTAGGTATAAATGGCTTTGGGGGATGTAGGCTGGAACTGTAGACTTCTGTAAATATCAGAAATTCAGCAGATACGGCAGTGATGGCGAACCTTTTCGAGACCGAGTGCCCAAATTGCAACCCAAAACCCACTTATTTATCGCAAAGTGCCAATGCGGCAATTTAACCTGAATATTGAGGTTTTAGTTTAGAAAAAACAGTTGGCTCTGAGGCATGTATTACTCGGGAGCAAGCTTGGTGGTAGTCAGTGGCTTTGCTTTGAAGCAACCGTGCAACTCTTCTAATGAGTGAATCACGACCCTAGGAGGATTAACTCAGAAGCAGCCCCATTGCCAGCAACCGAACTTACTCCCAGGTAAAGGATTGTGCTTTAGTTCTGTTCATGCCTACAGAGCGGGCTCTGAGTGCCACATGTGGCACCCGTGCCACAGGTTCGCCACCACTGTGATACGGTGAGTGAAAACTTTGATGAAAAGAGCTGCTTCATGGTGTAAATATGAACTTTCCATGCAGCCAGTTTTCAGTCTCTTCCTCCTAGTCTCTCTACCCTGATTGTATGCAGAAATGTGGCTGTTATTCTAAAGAGATTTAAGGATTATATCATGGTTCTTAGGGTTGGAAAAAGGCACAACTAATATTGCTTGGGTCTTGAACTGTATCACATAATGCATTGTAATGAGGAGTACGACTGTTCTGGTACAGCCCGTGCTCAAGAGAACAGCAGGGCTGTAGGCTAAATAAGGTTCACAGGAGTCCAGAGAGACAGGGAAATTAAATTCTGTTGAGTGAGTTCTCTTAGGTCAAATCCACATATACAAATAGCCATGTGTGAGCACAATGCAGCTGAATAGCACACTTGGGCAACGTAAATTCCTGCTGTCTTGGATTTAGTATTGCTTAGGTGTGCTACTCACATTACCTCACTCAGTTGCAGAGGGGATGGGTCCAGAGTCCTCAGCCACCCTAGAATAAAACCCTCTGTGGCCAATCCTAGTTTCGTACATGGCTGAAACAGCTGAGGAGAAGGATGCAGATTTTGTGACTATAGTGTACACGCACGGCATTCTTCAACACTCTAAAGCCCCTGAAAAATGCCTGTAAAAAGTAATAGCCCTGAGATGAGACACCACTGAGGACAGCCTGTAACAGCAGACTAATGTGGCAGAGTCAGCAAGCTGATCCTTGCTCATTTGTGCACAGCTGTTCCCAATTTAGGGTTTTGCCAAAAATTACCAAAATATTTGGTTCAGCTGCCCAGCACCTTATTCTGCCAATCACCTGAGGTATACTTTGCCATCTTCAGAACAAACTGTAGTACTAGGGAATGAAAGGATTTTTTTTTTTTTGCTCAAACCAAAATATTTCTTCTGAAGGCCTTTTTCCAAGAAGTTTTCATCTTCTTTATCACATAATAAGGACATAACTATTTTCCCTTGGCACCACAAAAGTACAGCATGTATTTTATGTCAGACAAACCACTGAGTCTGAGAGATTAGGGGACTGCTTTGCTTTTCGTGATGCCAAATGCAATGGTTTTTAATTGAGGAAAAATTCCCTTGGGCTTCAAGTGACTATTTCAACCATGTTTTTCATCTATTGTTAATTCCTAAGAAAGTGGCAAGCTAAAACCCTAAAACATGGAGCCAGCCCAAGTCCCATTAGTTTCAGTAGGGAAGAATTATGCATGCGGTCCTGTCTACTCTACAAAATTAAGGTCCTGTTGCCTACTCTACAAATTTAGTGTATGCTGTTTAACTCATTACTGCCTGTCATCTCCCAAATCCAGGGCACTGTGATTTGACAAGATCCTGACAATTTTCTGTAAAATTTCCCTCCCCACACTATCGCAAAGCCACAATTTCAGGATTTCCTCAGAAGAGGAAAAGACTATTAAACCAGTTTCAATCAGTAATTTGAATGGGTAGCACTGACTTAAATGTGCATGTGCAAGATGTACTGTAATTACCTTAATGAAAATGTAGCAGGTAGAGACTACTCAGCTATATAACACAGATAGTCATTTAGGGCCGGAAAGTTATGAAGAAAGGAGAACAGCATGGGTCTGTGTAGGTGACTGTGGGCAGATGGGCAGGTGTACCTTCTGGTTTTGATTCAAATTCAATATTTGTGTGTATTTAATAGGTATAGACTGAATCACACAGTTATAATACTGGTGTAAAGTTTGGCTTATGTTCTGGGTGAATTATATAACATCCTTTTAATGGAGTCTAGTCTGCATGATTTCAAACTTGGAGCAAACTTTTCCTCTATGGAGCACTCTGAAACTGGTACCTGGCACTGAAATACTTCAGATGATTTCTGAAAGAAAACTATGACTAATCAGCACTAAAATGTTACTCCTTACCAGAACATTTAAAGTAACTAAAAAAATGCTGATAAAAAAAAAAGATTGTTGGGCGAAACCAGAGAATTACAAGTCCGGTGTTACAATTATTCCAGACATACTGGTGGAAAGCATTATAAAAGGCAGAATTACTAAGCATATTGAAGAACACTGTCTGTTTTATTAATGAATGAAACAACAGCAGAATTATCACCAGTTTCATCTTTCTAAGTCCTATAAAGTCAATGGTCTTAGAAGAGTTAATTCTGTTTATGATTGTGCTATAAATTATTCTGGTTGAGGAAAACCAGACTGGGTAAATAGCAACAAAATGGCTGGTTTTATATAACTGAGTGAGCCTAGACAGTGACTGCCTAGATACAAAATCTTGAAACTCTGGTGGATAACTTAATGAAAACATTAATTTAACAGTCAGAAAAAATTAAATACTAGGGATTTTAAAAGGTGAAGATAGTCCTCTGTGCAAGCACTGGGGCAATACTGACACATGGAATGTTGCCATATCGTGACATTTACTCTGCTTATGGGGTGGTCAGCCATTGCCTTCCCCAGTCATCTACACTTTAACCTTCAAGCAAACTTGGTACTCATTTTACCAACCTCAGGAAAATGGAAGGTTGAGTCAATCTTGAGTAAGCTACCTGAAGCTGACTTCCATCAGGATCGAACTCAGGTCATGAGCAGATTTTTGACTGCAGTACTGCAGCTTACCACTCTGCATCATGGGGCTACCTAGGGATAATTAGGAAATGTTTTATTTTATTTATTTATTTTTATGTATTTATTATTTAGATTTGTATACTGCCCCATCCCCAAGGGGCTCTGGGCGGTTTTAAAAATAAAATGTCCTTTTACCATCTTTATATAAAACTATGGTGTGACTGCTTTTTGAATGCTGTGTAGAATTCTGGTTACTTCATTGCAAAAGGAAAAGGGTAATCAAAATGATCAAAAGAAAAGGCTCACGGAGGAAAAGGATGGGGGGTGGGGAGTAACCTAGAAATAGAAACATAAGGAGGGATACTCTGAAGGAGTATGAAATTATGCAAATTCCCCCCCCCCCCCCAATAATTCTAGAATTAGGAATCATCCAATCTGGGCAGTATATTCCATAGAGACAAAAATAATGTAAGAGGTACATTGATTCAAAGGCATGTTTGCCTCACAGATTTCAATGGGCTGATTATGCATGAGGTGTACTTCTTGTGGCTCATATCTATTGCTAAGCATGGAATTTAGCTGTTAAACATGATTACAAAATAAGCTAGAAAAATCTCAGAACTTATCTACGATTGACTGAAGATTCAAATATTCAGTATTTACACTTCATTCTCACATCAGAAAAGTTTGGAGTTGGAGGATGGCAAAATGCATTCCTGGAAATAACTGTATGACTGAATGAGGAATTTTATAATTTTATAACTGAGTTTTCCATGACATCATAATGGCTTTTCTAAAGTCTGAAATAATGTGTCCAAAGTTGCAAGCTTCCTAAGGTTTGAAAGGCTTGTTCAATAAATGGATTTGCACAAGTTTTTGGGCTTTCCTTGACATGTATTCATTGGGCGATTATTTTCTTCAGAACAACATGTGGATATGACTCGCTAGGAACACAGATCAACCATATCTTCCTGAAGTCTTATGGCATGGATCAAATTCTCAGATAATATAATCTGGCTCTCCAACATACTGGTTATGGTAAGTGGGTGAGCATGAGCCCTGTGTGTGCTTCTTACATAATTGCCATTCAGTTCACAGGTTCTGCTCAGCCAGCCCTGTTGAAATGAGCAGAGGTCTACCTGAAACTTTTTGAAAATGTGCATCAACAACACATTTGGACTTATTCCCCTACCTATTGCAGAACCTGGAATAATAATCTGGCTATATGTCTTTTTTCACTTCAGCAGCATTTTGAATGGATATTTTAGTAAGTAATATATCGTGACTCTAAAATATCTTTCTGGGATGGTTACAGCTAATGTTGGAGAATAAAAGTACATTTTTGAAAATTCCAGTATACACCACTTTGCATTTGCTTGTGATCAGTATTATCTGCCATTTTGTTACCCAGATACACAGTACAGAGGTATTCTTTGGAGCTCTCTACAGATCTTTTGATTATCCTGAAAAATGTGTGCAATCAGAAAATTTGCCACTTTACTACTCTTCCCTGACTCCAATAAGTTAAATCAGACCCAATACAGATTCTTGGGAACCTCCACTGTTTATGTTGCTCCTTAATGAAAACTGGCAATTAATGAGATTCTTTAAAATAATCAAAATCTATCAATTTCCATCTTAATTCAGCTGTACAATTATAAAAGTGTGGATGTGGCTGTTCTAACTTGGACACACATGGACATTGGGTGTTCTCTGCTGCTAACCTGTCTGAAGTTATCCTCCTTAGTGAAGTTCTCTGAAGCTTAAAACCTTGTTTATTCACTCTTGCAGATATACACATCAACAAAAAGTATCATCTTTCCCATTTTGTCTCTTGCCATAGTAATCACTGCTGTAAAGACAGATGTGGCTGCCCTCCAGTGGGCAGCAGAAGGCAATGTCAGAAGAATGGATATAACTTAGAACATAAGAACATAAGAAAGAGTCTGCTGGATCAGACCAGAGTCCATCTAGTCCAGCACTCTGCTACTCGCAGTAGCCCACCAGATACCTTTGGGAGCTCACATTCAGGATGTGAAAGCAATGGCCTTGATACCTTCATAGAACTAGAGATGAAAAGGAGACTGAAGTAATGATAATATGAAACCAAAATGTGTTGTTGCCATCATCACTGTCAAAGGATGGTCCCAATGACATGCCGTTAGAATATTATAAAATGTATTCATTATTTTAGTTTGCCTGCTAGTAACCTGGTTTAGTGAATATGTAAAAGCATAATCTAGAGATCCAGTATGGTATAGTGCTTAAGAGGGGCAGACTAATCTGGAGAACCGATTCAATTCTCCACTCCTCCACATAAAGCCTGCTGGGTGACCTTGGGCCAATCACAGTTCTCAGAACACTCTCAGCCCATGTGGAGGCAGGCAATGGCAAACTACCTCCAAACATCTTTTACCTTGAAAACCCTATGTGACCTGACAGCACTTTTCACCTCCAAAAGCATAATCTATCCCACTGAGTGAAACCCAAGATCATGATAATACTGGAAGGAATGTTACACCAGTAGCTTCTTACTGTCCACCAGCATCTACAATAGTATATCCTCCGGCACCATAACATTGAAAGGTAATATATGAAACAAGCAAATATGTGGTAAGAGTTAGTAGTTGTCCTTATAATACATATCTAGCACTGTGGCATAGTCAGTGAACAGGCAAAACCACTCTTACTCAGGATTTAAACTGGTATGCAGTACTGATTCAAGGTTATCTTCAACAGAGCATCTTCACAAACACTGTGAACAGCTCCTAAAATCTGTCCTGATGAATAAAAGATCCAATTTTATAGCAGTGTGCTCTCAACTGATACCCTTTACCTTACAAGCAGGCTCGTAATGGTAGCACTGTGGTAATTATAACTACAACTCTCTACCACGCAGAAAAATTGTAGAGGTGTAGTGTGAAAAGTACCTCAACAGATTCAGAACATCTCCATATTTAGTCACAACAGCATTGTAGATTTGGCTCATAATTCTATGGAAGGCAATTAATCTTTCTCTCGCCACTCTCTCTCCCCTGAAAACCAGCAGGGCCTCTCCCTTTTCCCTGCTCCCTTCTTTCCTTACCATCAACCACCCAACCTCCCTTTATCTATCCCCCTGTCTTCAGCTTTCCCTTCCCTCTCACTGGCAATCTCTAACTGGGAAATATATGGCTTCTAGTACACTCAGTTGTATGGTACCAGCCTGTCTTCCAGGCTAAAAATGGGAGGTATAGCAATCTCTGATGACATAAGAGGTTCGATTTAATCATGGTCCGGTAGATGTTCTTTTAGTTCAGAAAGCATCTGTCTGTCCTTCCTGTAAAACACTCATTTCATAGAATTTATGAAATCTTCCAATGTTTTGGGTTATGTGTGGGGAAATTATATTCCAATCATTGTGTACCCTTTACAAAGGAATTTGTTGGGACTTAATCCTGACAAAATCTGTAAGGGATATGTCTTGAAGATAGCTGGCCTTTTGTCTGACAGGATCTCTTGAGAATGATATTTATAACTTTGAGATTATCCTATGGCCTTTAATTAGCATTGACTCCATTGAGGTTTTTTGTAGTGATATCACCAACTTGTGGAGCTCTTTATACTGCCATTTGTTTATTTATATTGATATTCTACTTACATGGCCTGTCTGTCTCAAGAGTTCTGACAAAAGCCACTGAATGCTTAAAATATAGAATCAATCCAGGGGGCTTTTTATTTGATATTATTTAAAGGATAAGCTGTAATAGTTATGAGTACATTATAGTGACTGCATTGCAGAGAGGGAAAGAAGCTAACCTATGAATCTGAAGGGCCCTAATTAGAATTTTATCTCTGTGATGAATTCACTTGTTGGTCTCAGGTAAGCCATAATCTCTCAGTCTCCAATCTGTAAAATGGGAACTGTAATACTGATTTATTTTACTAGGCTGTTATACAAGGTTTGTGAAGAGCCCTCTGAAATACTGTATAATGCATAATGGTGGTGTTGGTGCCAGCTATAATCCATAGTCACTGAGACACTACTAGAGATGTGAACTCCCAAGGCAAATTTTTCCTCTCCCCTCTCCTTTTTTCCCCTAGCCCCCACATCTCTAAGTACAACACACAAATCAATCAACTGATTTTTTTTCATTACAGATGAGAGTCACATAGATGTTAGTAGGCTCAAACATATCTGGCCTTTGCAGGCTGATGTTCCATCTGCCTAACACTTACCAGAAGTGCAGTGTCAAATCTGCCAAGAACTCTGCAGATGTGGTCTTAGCTTCACCATGTAAACCTGCTGCATTTTAAGCAAAACTATATGCAAAGGGCTCTTTCTCCATATACCTGTCCTTTTCAACAACCTTTGGTGATGCTGTCAACAAGCAGGCTGGTGACTCAGAATGTCGAAGATGCTGGCTGCTCCCATCTTCCAGTGTCCAGAGAAAACTGTTGTTCTCAACTCCCTTCAAAGTGGATGCTCCCACTAGCCAAGGTTGAGGAAACCTGAGTTCTCCTTCCTTCATATCTTTGCTGACCTAAATGCTTTGGAACAATATGCTCCAGAAAGAACCCAAGTGGAAAATTTCATTGTTCACAAAATTCCTCTTACTAACACTGTAAAAATAAATGTGAATGACTGAGAATGGAATGAGACTTAAGGTGTGCCCTTTTCTCCCATGTGTATGGAGAGCACACCAGGTCATAACACTACTGTCTGTCATGGGATTGGGACAGATGAAAATTGTCACATTTTCAGTTAACTGGATCAGATTCCAACAGTGATGAGAAGGCAGGGAATAGTAATGGAAGAGCTCAATAGCCCCCTACCCCTCACACTGGGCTAAATATTCTGGGTCACATAGCTGAGATCCTCGTGATGAAATTCAATACTGAGATGGATCAAGCAGTGCTCACCATATGGAACTAGCATTCTCCTGTGCTGACAAACTTGGTATGTTCAACCGATCCTCTGAGAAGGCTAAGCTAAGCTGTTAACCATATCAGTGCCTACCTGATCTGGGTAGGACAGCTGGTGAATGGAAATCAGGGACATGCTGAGCCAAGGTGGCCTACGAATGCCGCACACTCTATATTTAGTTTTGGTTTTGGAAACCAGCACTGGGCAAATATGATGTCACCCATATTACTGTTTTGGTACCAGTTAATAACACAAAATACACTCTGAAAATTTCCAAAGATTTGTTGTGTTTTCTTCTCTCTTCTTGTAACAGACAGTGTTGCACGTATCTCAAAAAGTTTATTTTAAAAACATACTTCATATTTTCAGTTCCCAAATTATCATGAAGAGCAATTGTATTCCAATAAATAACCATGTCAAGATTTTGTGCAAAGAGAATGTAAAAGCCTTCCAACCTATAAAATTTTCACTAACACATATATTCCCAAATCCAGACACAGTAAATTCTAGGGTATCATTTACAAGCGCATGGGAATACAAACATGTCTATTGTAACAATGTCATTGTTACAATAAACAATGAGCCAGTAGGAGAAACATGGGTGGTGGTGAAAATGAAATTAGGCTATGCGCAAAATTGTGGGGCAGTGGGTGGAGCCAGTCACAATATGGAAGCTTGTGCAAAAATCATGACATTTCAGAGCAATTCTTCTGCGCTTGAGTGGGCAAACCTTTTATTTGTTGTTTTCCCAAAAGCAAACCACACCACCCCCATAACATCTTGTCTGGGCAAAAATCTGGGCATGACATCAACTAATGTCCTGGAAATTCTATGGTAATACCATAGAATTTCTAGAATGTCAGTGGATGTGCTGATGTCACATTTGGATGTAGGCATATAGCTCAACATCATTCCTATCCCTTGTCCTACATTCAAAGCTCCTAGGGATGCTAGGCCACCATATGACACCCCTATTTACTCCCTTCCAGCAACAGCAAGAATGGAGGGTGGTAAGCAGTGCATCATGACGTTACAATGTTTTCACCATACAGATCAGGGATTCCTAGAATGCCCATGAAGTTACTACTGGGTACAACTGGAAGGGATGTTGTACAGTGTTACTCGGCTCTCCCCTTTTTGCTCTCACTGGAGCAAATGTCACCTAGCAACTCTTTGTTGGCTTCATGCCCTCAACAATCCTGAAAGCAAACTTGGGTCAGTGTAGTTTCAACTCAGTTAAAGGAGGGAGGGGTTGCTTAACCATTAAAATACCATAATTTCTAGACCTAGTCTTTTAAAAATGTTGGAGACAATTAAGTTGGTTTTTGAATTTTAAATAGTTAATATTGCAATATCTAGGTATTTTAATTTTTTTCAGATTTTTATCATATTTTTCAGTTAGAATTTTGTAAATGGAATAGGCCTATTCTGATGTTGGACCAGAATTGGCGGGCAGGGGGAGTGTGGACAGCGTAATGTAATAGAAATAGTGGTAAGCTTTGTTTCCAATAGCAAATGGTGCATGTGCCCTCAGAAGAAGAGGAACTCCAGTGGACTTTCTGTTGGACAATTCCCCACAAGCAAAATCATCCTGGGATAGCCCTGGCAGGTGTCCTGGGACAATGGAGAACTCCCCATGTCTCCTGGGTCAAATTCGACTCAGTCCCGGCCCAGCCCTGAGATACCCCCCTTATCCAGGGATTTTCAGAAACCACCAGGAAGGTACATCTTTTCTGGCAATTTCTGGCGATCCCGGGATGAACCAGGTATTGTGAGGAATTGTTTTCCTGCCCTGTTCATTTCCTGTTCATTTTGGCAGCCAATCATAGCACAGTGGCCTGGGCATGTGCAGAATGGGAGACTTAGGGTGGGCAGGAACATGCACCTTTAAAAAAATTATTCCTGCATACAAAGCCACGACCATACAACTAATAGGTGCACATTTGTGTGCTGTTCTTGGCCCCAAAGCTCTATGCTTTGTAATAACGTAACTATGTAGCCGTTTTGGGGAAAAAAGGGAACACCCGTTCACGTCCCCGCCCTAAAGCAACAGCCAATCAGGAGTGAGGAGCAAAAGAGCCGCAGAGCTGATCCCGGGCTCTGATCCCGGTTTCAACTCCAGACCTCGGCTGTCGTGGGGAATGACAGACCGGGATCAAAAGGTACTGTATTTCATGGTCCCGGTCCAATCCCAGAATGATTTTCCCCATGGGGAATCGGCCTTAGTCATATTCATGTTGAGAGGGACCCAGTGTGTTCAACATAATTCTAATCACACTAATAAAATGCTTAGGGATGGTTTAACCAAAGGCACATTTTACTCCATTGAAATTAATAGAATTGAGGTAATATAATTTTAACAATTTAACTCTTTAAGCTTGTTTCATTACCCCATTTGGAGGCATGAATCGTCACAGGCCAACTGACTTCATTAAGACTGAGTATTAGGAACACATCAGGATTGAAGTTGTGGAAGACTCAAAGCAAAGTTTGCTATTTCCTGCCACTTCTCCAGGTCACTTTAACCTTACTAGTTTTAAAGAGATAATAATAGTACACAATATATAGAAAAGAAAGCAAATTGTCTATTTTTTCTTGAGCTATCATAATGGTATACTAGAACTTCATGTTCAGTTACTGGCTTTGGTAGAATGTCATTGCATTTTTCTTACCTTCTTGTTTCTGCACATTTTGCCCCCGATGGAAGTAAAACTTCAGATGGATACCATTTGAAAAATGAACATGAACTGTTAGCTTTCTATTGTCTAATCTTAGAATAAAAGTTTATTAAATGGCTATATTCATTAACAAAAAGAATTTATTTCTGTATTTCAAATGAGCAAACAGAAATGACTATAGTATAAGGATTGATCCTGCCCCAAGAATGTGAATTAGCCAATCCCTCCACCCTGAAAAATAATCCCTACCACCTAATCACGTCCAAGACCACATTCTTTCCCCAAAATTATTCTCTGTGGCATGCTCAGTTTCCAACAGTTTCTAAAAAATAAAAATATCTTTCCTTCTGACCCAAAGTGCTAAGTGTAAAACTAAAAAGGGTTTATTGCACAGTCATGCCTTGATGTCACGATCTGCTCAATGAGTTGGCCAGTTAAGGAGGCTCCTTATTTTGCACAAGTGAGCCATAAAACTTTGCAGACATTATATGAAGTTCCCCAATATGAAAGAACATTTTTTTAACAGTGGAAAAATCATACTTAGCCAATGAAACCCAATGCTATTTTAAATGCAGGCTAGCTATGTCACCTAATAAAATACTCAACGTCCTTAGAACCTTGAGGACTTCATGAAACTTTGTGGCAACTCCTGGCCATCCTGTCTTTTGGATATTATGAATATAATCTTCCTTGATCGTGATGATAATGAGCGTGCAAATTGCAGTAATGTCAAGAGCATTTGGGTTTGGAACAGGAATCTGAGATCCACTGAAAGGCTTTGAAGTTTGCTGTTTATGACTGGTCTGGTAGGATTAACACAGGAACATGGATACTTCTGTCCATGTGTCCCTAGGAGGTCACTTGAGTTGAGTATAATAATTAAGTGTTGGATACTCCCTACTTTCTGAAGTGGGAAACTAGCTAAAATGCCAGCAAGCTTAGCTTCCTTTGGAAGAGAGAACTTCTCATGACCATGTGTCCCTAAGAGGTCACTTGAGTATAATAATTAAGTGTTGGATACTCCCTGCTTTCTGAAGAGGGGTGCTAGCTACAATGCCAGCAAGCTTACCTTCCTTTGAAAGAGAGAACTTGGGAAATGAGATGCCAGCACCAGAAAATCAGGAAGTCTTTGTTATATATGTATTTTAATATACACATGCAAAATGGAGATGAGGAAGGAGCAAAGAGCCACATCTATGAGACAGTAAACCTTGCATCAGATCCTGAGAGAGAAGAAACTGTTCATCAGAGATGGCTTTACCTTCAGCCAACTCATAGGTCTTTCTTTCTGACTCCCTCTCTCTCTCACACACAATCTCAGATGGAAGACTAGCACTTCTCCAAGACCAGAACAAGAAATCTATCATGAGACAATCTCTGGAGAATTCTTCACCCTTGTGGAAATGTTTACAGCCATTAACAAGCATTCTTTGGCTGATGTGGATTATCCGGGCTGTGTGGCTATGTTCTGGTAGTTTTTGCTCCTAATGTTTCGCTCACACCTATGGCTGCCATCTTTAGAGGCATGTCACAGTGAGATATGTTTCTCTCCAAGGCACAGTGTGGAGTGATGGGTATAGTTTTGTCCCCCTTACAGGGGGATGAGGCACATTTGCATGAGTCTGGGTTGAGTTCTCCCACAGCTGGCAATGGAAACTTCGATGGCTGGCATTATCCAAATAGCAATGCAAAGACTGGGGAAGATGTTCTTACCTCCATACTGAACAATTCAAGAAACTCTTCAGATCTTGATATGTTCAAGTTGGCTCACCTTGACAGCAACATTCTCCAGTCCAAAATTTCTTCCTGTAGCTACTGTCCATCATCAGAGTGGTACAATTCATCCAAATTTTCACACATCTTTAGCTTGTTTCTGTTGGCATTGTAACACAGTCTTTCAAAATAAAGAAGGAACCCAAACACGGTGTCTGTGTCATGCAAAAGAGCTAACCTTCTGTCCATTTATCTAAGAAGATGATTGAATGTTCCCTTTATGACTCTTTCAATTTCCTCCCTACCTGTTAACTCAGAATCTCTCTAGTTCTTATCAGTCAGCATCTTTCTAGTTCTCATCAGTCATTCATTTATTTTGTCTGTAACATCTTTCAACTTCAATATTACATTCTTGACAGAGACCAAGCCCTTCTTGGAGTGACTCACTGACCAACCCTTCTCTTTCATCATCAAAATGATCTCAGAAGGCAACTTACCTTCTAATCCTTCCCCAGTGTTGCGCAGAAGTTCCAAAACACTGTATGGAACTGAGCTGCCTGGGAGAGTTCCCCCCTGCCATTCCACTGACTCTAGCATGATCTCCACAAATTGGGTGAGTGGGTGACAATGTGGCAAGTGAAGTTCAATGGTATTAAGTGTAAGGTGATGAAAGAAGAAAAAGAACATGAATTGAATCAAGGACCAAAAATGTTAATGTATGTACAGAAACACACATTACAATACTCCTTGAAAACACATGTTCTGGGCCAAATGGTGGCCTCACAAATGTGCATAAATATAAAGAACCGTGATTGTCCCTGACCAAATGCATTTTGGCTCATTGGCCTTCTTCAGTGGTCAAATAATATAGATATTAAACATACAGGAAGGCTCCAGACATTAAAATGATACATACATAATCCCTAAAATAGACCAAGGTGAAGTGTAATAGTCAAAGAATAGTCTCACCTAGTCAAAGAATGAAATGATGTCTGGAGCCAATATTCATGTTATAGTGCTGGTTACATTACATGGCTGTAAGTCTGTACTGAAAAACCAAGGGTTTGGGGACTAGGTCTTATTAGTAGACCACAGTCAGTTAGATACGCCAGACTTATCTTCAAATGCCTAGCAGATAGCTGATGTGTACATAGACTTGTGTTAATCTGCATGATTAGCAACAGCTTATGGGAAGGGGCTCTTGAAAGATTACCAAGACATTAAAATGTGGTATAAAGCAGGACTGAGCTTTACTGTTTTCCATCAAAAGATCTAAGTGGAATTGTGAATTCATCTGCTGCCACTTCCCCTCCCTTCCTCCAACCCTCCTCCCATCCCAAACACCAAGCTGGCCCTGGAGGGGCAGCAGTGCTCAAGCCAGGCCCAGCAGTCTTCCAAAGCCACCTCCAACCCTTCCCCCGCCCCAACAACAAGGGACCATTTTCTATTGTGGAAGCATGCTACTCTCTCTCTTCTGCCGAAGCATTACTAATCACACTTAGATATTCCAATGGAAAAGGGTATAGATGGAAAGACAAAAAGGGGTTATAGAAGGGAGGGGGAGACAAGATGTGATGGAGAGACACTGAAGGTAGTAATCTCTGAATGGCAGAACTTGACTACAAACTTTGGATCTGCAAAGGATAGAGCAGATGAGAGCTCAACAACTGTCCTTGAAAGTTGCAGCAGCTGGCAAGAGCTGAAGACTAGTATTTTGCTGGCAGCTGAACTTTTCATTGACTGTGCTGAAATCAGCACCCTAGTACTTCATCTGGCCAGGAGACAAGGGGAATTTCCCCTAGGGTAATGAACAAGTTTGAAGACTTGCCTAGATTTTCACAGGAAGAGCTGCTGCTATGGCAAGTACACCTTTCTTATATCTGGGACTCTGCTCCAGACTCAGCATTAGGACGGGTACCTAGTCCTGTCTGTACCTTCTATGAAGTGGATCGTGAGTAGGACTCTGCTATGAGAAAATGGTTAGTGAAACCACATTGATATATATGGAAACGTTTTCATAGTAGAACATAAGAACATGCCAGCTGGATCAGACCAGAGTCCATCTAGTCCAGCTCGCTGCTACTCGCAGTGGCCCACCAGGTGCCTTTGGGAGCCCACATGCAGGATGTGAATGCAATGGCCTTCTGCGGCTGTTGCTCCCGATCACCTGGTCTGTTAAGGCATTTGCAATAGCTAATAATAAGTAGCTAATAATTCCTACACACACACACACACACACACACCCCTTTTCTTTTTAATTTTTTTTAGCAAAAAGCATTTTTAAACTAATCGTCTTGCCTTTGATAAAAGGTATATATATTGCAAGAAAAGGGAATTTGTTCCATTGCCAGGAGCAGAACAGCTGATTTGCTGGCAGTGATCAAGGACAGATGGCTGGGGAGTCCCAGAAATCCAGTACACATGGTCCTCATAAATGTCCTGTCTCACAGGTGGCAGTATTAATAAGGCATGTGGCATCATTAATCATTAATGCTCCAAGAACTATCCATTAATGCTCAATAAGTTATTGGTTTTTGTCCTTTCCTGTATGATTATAACATTCATACAGTGATCAGGACATTTCGAACAAGAAATTTCTAGTACTGATCCCTGTTTATCCTACTTTCTGTCTGGGAAGAAGTTACAGCAGGTAAGGATTGCAAATGTATGCCATTAGTTAAATATACAGTCCAATATTTGGTGGATGTCAGCAGGCAAGATTAAGAATGTATGACTGCCCCCAAGTAGATTTGTGCAATTAGCAATGCAAAGGGGGAAAGGGGGGGGGGGCAGGCAAAGACAAGAAAAAAAATCTTCTTTTTGTTGCCTCTTCCCTTAACCATTCATTCGCTCTCTCTCTCTCTTTTTCACATACACACATTTTCTGTCATACATTGAGCCTATGCTTCTCTCTTGTGCACATATCTATTCTAAAGAGTTAGTTCTCATATTTCCTCTCACACATATGGGAACTCATGTTTTCATTTGAACACACAAGCAGATGGACTTCTTTCTCCAACAGAGGTGACAATTGAGGTTACCAATATGACCTTGGTGATGCAGAGGGAGGGAACCCATTAATGTTGTGTTGAGTTTGGGATCAACAGGAGAGTGCCCTTCGGCACCGCCCGGAGCCCTTCGGGGATCGGGCGGTATAGAAATTGAAGATATAAATAAATAAAAATAAAATAAAACTTCCCCAGCTATATAAGGCAGAGCCCTCCTCAGACTCTGAAATAGTTGGAAGAACAAATTCGGCAAAGCAAAGTAACATATTACAAGGATGTGTTAGTTTTGGCATGCGAGTTGGCCAGCCTATCTGACATTCACATACTTGCAGGATCGTCTTTCTTTGTATGCACCCCATACACCATCTTCAGTTTTCCCAGTGGAGTTTCTTCTCTCTTCCTTTCCTCAGGCAAGTAATATCTGTTGCGGCCTAGTCTCAGGACTTTTCTGTAGCCAACCTGCTTTTTTGGAACAGTGCATTTGGCTATTCAGAATAATCCCATCCCTTTAGGGAACTGTAATACTAAGCTTTTTAGGAGGGCATTTGAGGACACAGTGATGTGAGTTTGTGGTTCTGTTTGTCTCTGGCTTCTTTTATGGGGTTTATTTTACTATTTGGATCTGCAGTTTTATATTTTGTTTTGTATGCCACTTTGAGGCCCATTTTAGGAAAAAGTCTGGTTTATAATATTACAGATAAATAAACCGGTAAGTTAGTAGCAGTCCTGTGGAGCAAAACATATGACAGTAGTGTGGCTGGAAAGAGGCATATATTCCCCTTTGGAATATATGGCAACCCAGAGGCCCAAAGTGAAGAGGGCTGACTGGTAGAAAACTATGGTTACAATTTGAACCCTCAGGTACAATTTGTTGCATTTCCCGCCCAATTTTCTGTGTGAATTGGTTACAGCACATTCAGATTTCTATTGCAATAAAAAAGTCAGGCCCAGTTTTGTGGTTGAACAACAGCTTGCATGCTCTGGGATTACCCTGACATTATTTATAGTTAACCATAAAACTGAGATACTTTCATTAAACCTCTTCATTCCAATATCTGCATTTTTAAAGGTTTTCCAGATTCCTGTGTGTCACATGCTTGCTCCAGATTTTTTAATATTTACTTTGGCCAGTCTTCAAACTAGTCAGCCAAAAATTTGAAAACTGCTGCCGCATACACAGAGTAGGCAACTGAAAAATACTCCCCAAGGAGAAAGTTATCCTGAATTAACTGAAGCCTGAAACAACTAGATGCGTTTCATAAAACTACCAACTTCTAGATACCCAGGGCAGCTTGAAAGCCTTGAAAAAGTGGGTCAAACGTTTGGCATCCAACTGATTCATTTCTTAAGGTTCTGCTTGCCAGGAGAACCAGCTGGAGAAAGCTAATTAGCATGACTAGCTGTCACTGTGACACTCTTGACCAAAGTGTAACCTGCTGTAGGTTGTCAGAATGTGAAGGCCAGCTGCTGAGCTGGTGTTGCTGCTGAATCAGCACGTGCTGTCACTTTAAGTGATACAGTAAGTGAACTCAAAGCCCGCTGGCCATTTTCTGGTTCAATATTAGATCACTTCAGACTACTTGAACCCACCAATGCGGACAGAATTCTGGCTGCAGTTTGGCCTACCACTTGCCTCTTTAATCCATGCCCCTCCCGGCTGACAAAAGCCAGTGAGGAAATGCTGAGGGACTCCCTGCTAAAAACTGTTAACTTCTCCCTTGAGCAAGGAGAATTTCCGGGGCAGTTAAAAGAGGCAATGGCCTGCCCCCTCTTGAAAAAAACATCTTTTGATCCTTGGGATCTGGCCAATTACTGTCTAGTTTTTAATCTACCATTTCTGGGCAAGGTAGTTGAGAGAGTAGTTGCGGAGCAGCTCTAGACTTATCTGTGTTGGTCGCCATTGTGGACGAGGTCCGTCAGCAGCTTGACAGAGGTGGGTTGGTGCTGTTGCTGTTATTAGACCTTACCACATTGTTTGACATTGTCAATCTTTTGGTCCACTGCCTTGCTACCATGAGGATTCGGGGGTCAGTTTTATCTTGGCTGGCTTCCTTCCGTGGTTGGGGGTCGCAGGTGGCATCAGGGGCGAGGTCTCTAAATGGCATCTCATAAGAACAAGCCAGCTGGATCAGACCAAAGTCCATCTAGTCCAGCTCTCTGCTACTCGCAGTGGCTCACCAGGTGCCTTTGGGAGCTCACATGTAGGATGTGAACGCAATGGCCTTCTGCGGCTGTTGCTCCCGATCACCTGGTCTGTTAAGGCATTTGCAATCTCAGATCAAGGAGGATCAAGATTGGTAGCCATAAATCGACTTCTCCTCCATAAATCTGTCCAAGCCCCTTTTAAAGCTATCCAGGTTAGTGGCCATCACCACCTCCTGTGGCAGCATATTCCAAACACCAATCACACGTTGCGTGAAGAAGTGTTTCCTTTTATTAGTCCTAATTCTTCCCCCCAGCATTTTCAATGAATGCCCCCTGGTTCTAGTATTGTGAGAAAGAGAGAAAAATTTCTCTCTATCAACATTTTCTACCCCATGCATGATTTTGTAGACTTCAATCATATCCCCCCGCAGCCGCCTCCTCTCCAAACTAAAGAGTCCCAAACGCTGCAGCCTCTCCTAATAGACAAGGTGCTCAAGTCCGTCAATCATCCTTGGTGCCATTCTCTGCACTTTTTCCTATCTCCCTCCAATATCCTTTTTTGAGATCTTGGTGACCAGAACTGGACACAGTACTCCAAGTGCGGTCGCACCACTGCTTTATATAAGGGCATGACAATCTTTGCAGTTTTATTCTCAATTCCTTTCCTAATAATCCCCAGCATAGAGTTTGCCTTTTTTACAGCTGCCATGCATTGAGTTGACATTCCCATGGAACTATCAACTAAGACTCCTAAATCCCTTTCCTGGTCTGTGACTGATAGCACTGACCCCTGTAGCGTGTATGTGAAGTTTGGATTTTTTGCCCCTATGTGCATCACTTTACATTTTGCTACATTGAACTGCATTTGCCATTTCTGAGCCCACTCACCTAATTTATCAAGGTCCGCTTGGAGCTCTTCGCAATCCTTTGTGGTTCTCACCACCCTACATAATTTGGTATCATCTGCAAACTTGGCCACCACACTACCCACCCCTACTTCCAGGTCGTTTATGAATAGGTTAAAGAGCACTGGTCCCAAAACGGATCCTTGGGGGACACCACTCCCGACATCTCTCCATTGTGAGAACTTCCCATTTATACCCACTCTTTGTTTCCTGTTTCTCAACCAGTTTTTAATCCATAGGAGGACTTATTCCTTCATTGCTGAGTTTTCTCAACAGTCTCTGGTGAGGAACTTTGTCAAAAGCCTTTTGGAAATCCAAGTAGACAATGTCCAGCGGTTCACCCCTGTCCACATGCCTGTTTACACCCTCAAAGAACTCTAGTAAGTTTGTAAGACAGGATTTGCCTCTGCAAAAGCCATGCTGACTCTTTCTCAGCAGGTCTTGCTTTTCTACATGTTTTATAATTTTATCTTTAATGATAGATTCTACTAATTTACCAGGAACAGATGTCAAACTGACTGGCCTGTAATTTCCCGGGTCCCCCCTAGATCCTTCCTTAAAGATTGGTGTGACATTGGCCATCTTCCAGTCTTCTGGGATGGAGCCTGATTTCAGGGATAAGTTGCATATTAAAGTGAGAAGATCAGCAATTTCATGCTTGAGCTCTTTAAGAACTCTTGGGTGAATGCAATCTGGGCCAGGGGATTTGGTAACATTTAGTTTATCAATGGCTGCCAGAACTTCTTCCTTGTCTACCACTATCTTCGCTAGTTCCTCGGATTCGCCTCCTAAGAAGCTTGGTTCAGGTGCAGGAATGTTCCGCACCTCCTCTTGGGTGAAGACAGATGCAAAGAATTCATTCAGCTTCTCTGCAATCTCCCTGCCATCTTTTAGCACACCCTTTGTTCCTTTGAGAGCGGGGCCCTTTGTTCCTTTGTTCCTTTGTTCTCATTGAGAGCGGGGCCCTGCAGGGGGCCATCCTCTCCCCAACATTGTTTAATATCTATACAGTGGAACCTCCGTTTTCATTGCCTTCGGTTTTCATCGGTTTCGATTTTCATCATTTTTTTCAGTGAAAAATTTGTCTCGGTTTTCATTGATTTGCAGTAAGGTGCAGGGGTTTGTGGAGAAAAATCACCCGAACAAAGCTGTTGCAGGCCATGTCTGGAACTTGTTTAATGACAATGTCTTGCCCCATTTCAGACGTATCTTAAAGAGGCATCAGAAACAGACCTCTTTGGACAGCTTTCTGGTGCGACATTGGTCCACTGGTTCTGAAGCTGGTCCTAGTGTTATTGTTTGTTACTGTTTTCAGCATTAAACATTATGTTTATTCACCAAAAAATGTTTTTGGTATGTTTTTTGGAGTGCCTAGAACGGATTAATTGGATTTACATTGATTCCTATGGAAAAGTTTGCCTCTGTTTTCATTGGTTTCGGTTTTCATCGATTCTTTTCAGATGGATTACTAACGAAAACCAAGGTTCCACTGTATGTATCCTGTTGCTCAGCTGGTGTGGAGTTTGGGGCGTGTGTCATCAATATGCAGATGACACCCAGATCATTCTCATGATGGAAGGCCAGCCGGCCCCTGCCCCTGAGGCTCTCCAGCATTGTTTGGAGGCTGTGGCTGACTGGTTGAGAATGAGCAGACTGAAGCTGAATCCAGCGAAGATGGAGGTTCTTTGGCTTGGTTGGGGGGAGAGACCTATGGCTGCCAACCTTAAAATTGTCCACATCAGTAAAGAGTCTGGGTGTGATCCTGGACTCTGGCTTAATGCTGGAGGACCACATCACTAGAACAGCCCAGACTGCATTTTTTCATCTTCGCCAGGTACAGCAGCTGGCTCCAAATCTCCACATCAGACCTTGCCTTTGTAATCCATGCAACGGTCACTTCAAGAATAGACTACTATAACTTGCTGTATGCTGGCCTACCTTTGTCTTTGAGCTGGAAACCAAAACTCATGCAGAATGCAGCTGCTAGGCTGCTTACTGATGCAGCCAGTTGCGATCATGTAACACCGATCCTGAAAGAACTACACTGGCTGCCAATCAGTGGCATAGCGCCAAGGGGGTGGGAGGTGCACGATGCACCGGGCGCACGCTGGTGCAGAGACATGGCATTCCGGAGCATGGCGGGGGCACGCTTGTCCCGGGCGCAGTTTCCCCTTGCTCCAGTCCTGCTGCCGATTGAGTTCTGGATCATTTTCAAAGTATCAGTATTGACCATTATGTCCTTGAGCAATGTTGGACCCACATATCTCTGAGACCACATCTGCCCATATTGCCCTCAAAGGCCCCTCTGCTCATTAGAGAGGAACCTTTTGTCCATCTCCAGCCCGAAAGACATCTGGATGGCTTTGACAAGAGCCAGCGCTTTTTCAGCCCTGGCTCCGGCCTGTGGAACAAGTTGTCAGGTGATGTCAGAATCCTGCGCAGTTCCACAGGGCCTGCAAAACTTGGCTGTTTCACTGGGCCTTTTCCACCTAGCCAGCCGGATGGAATAGAATATAGTCATCTTATTTCGGCCTCTGGGGCGGGGGAGGTGGGGGGGAGGGAACAGGGTGATCTGGGAGGAAATATATTTCGCCATCTTTTTTGGGTAATGTATAATTGTGTTTGGGTGCTTATAGCAGTGGTGTAGTGGTTAAGAGCAGGTGTACTCTAATTTGGAGGAACTGGGTTTGATTCCCCACTCTGCTGCCTGTGCTGTGGAGGCTTATCTGGGGAATTCAGATTTGCTTGTGCACTCCAACACACGCCAGCTGAACGACCTTGGGCTAGTCACAGTTCTTTTGAGCTCTCTCAGCCCCACCTGCCTCACAGGGTGTTTGTTCTGGGCGGGGGGAGGGAAAGGAGTTTTCTTGCAGGAGAGAAAGGGGGGAATATAAATCCAACTTTTTCCCCTTCTTCTTCTATAGTAATATTGTTTTAATTTTTGTATGGTTTTATTTTAAAATGTTTTAATGAATTGTATTAATTGTTGTGACCCGCCTTGAGTCCTGCGTGGATAGGGAGGGATAAACATTCAATAAATAAATAAGAACTTTATTGAAACAGCAAAAGGCACAGTTTGACTCAACACTGATGGAATGAAAGTAGAAAAGTTCAATTCTGTGACTGAATTTCACACAGGATTGGCTGGATATAGCCCACTGTTCTTTGGCTTTGTGGATCCCATCTGCATAATCCACAGCAAACTCTGGAATCATTGGCTGTTAATGCATTTCAAATTCCCAGTTTGCTCCTCAATTAATTAAGATGATCAATGCTCTCCTTCTATGCAAGATTGCTGTATTTTCCTGAAATCTACACATTAATTCTAAAGGACACTTCTCCCATTATAAATCATTACAAAATGTGGCATATTTATGAATGCACCTATTTTTGAAAAACAAGAATGGCTTTGCAAGTTTCTTTATCCAGCCTTGAATCTGAGTCTCTAAGAAGTGCTAATTCGTGCTTCCGGACATACATATCCATATCAGGCCAAAAATGTTTGTAACAGTTTGGCTGTTCTCACATCACAAGTTGCAAGCATCTTTATAGACTGATAGGAGATTATTATCCTGGAAACAATTTAGCTCAAGGACAGCCTGTCTGAAGGACTGGAATGTTCTGCTTGTCACATGGACTTAAGGGCCCTGTTTAATAGCCCAAGTTGTGGAGTGTCTTTCACCCCTATCCCTTCCCTGCAAAAAATGAATTTAAAACCTGAAATCACATGCCAACCAAGTTCATTAAAGCAAGTACAATTTCTTTTTAAATGGAATGAGCTGGATACCAACAAGTCTTCCTTCAACAAACAAGTCTCCCTTAAACAAAGACATTTTTTCTATTAAGAATTTATCCAATAGAAAAAGGCATTCTTCGCTGGATTAATCTTTCACCCTTGAAGGAAAATTTGGCATAAGATCTTACTCTAAACGTTAACAATGCTTATCATCTTGAGACCTATAATGTCGGTCATATTTGACATCGCATTTTCTGACTTAAGTTATATTTCTAGCAAACAAAATGCACAGGGCCTTTACAACCCAGAAAACTTCAGGCCCTGTTGGAACTAGTTTTTAAATGCCATTTCTACTGGCTGGTCAGATTTTTAAAAGAATAAATCACAGCTAGTCTCCTGTGACTCGGCAGATTAATTCATATGGCCAGGACAGAGGAAAGCTGAGGGCAGAAAGTCTTTTAAGTTATTTCACGTCATAAATGTATCAGATGAAAAATGCAGCAGTTTCCCGAGGCCTACTAAAGGCATAAGTGTCCTCTTCAGACTGAGCACATTTAAGGTATTAAGTGACAACTCAAAGAAGCAGAAACTTTTTCAATTAGAATTTATAAAATATTCTTGTAAGCAGAGGACCCATTTGATCTTGTAAACTACATCTTCAAACAACTGTCTGTTCCTTGGACACCTTTTCTAAGGAAAGCAACCAATTCCTTCTTGAATTACACCTTTGATAAGTCTCTTCCATCAGAGTACACAAGCTACTCACAATCCCTGGCCTCTTAAACTTAAGGCCATTGCTAAAAGACAGACAAGATAAATGACTGATTCATTATCTGCCCAGGACTACTATGCAGAAGAAAAGCATTTTCCATTCCTGAACTGTACACTGAGAAGAGGGGGATCCAACGAAGATTAGTGATGTCCATTGAACTGTCAACTAAATATCCTTCTTGTTTTTATAGCTCCACTCATACATGGCTTCTGTTCCAGAAATACCATGTAAACAAATTCCAGGATCTCTCTGTGAGTAACTATGACTGATGCGGTCAAAATAATGACAAGCCTTGTGGCACATTAAAGACTAACATACTGTTACATAATCTTTCATGACCAGAGTCCACTTCATCAGTTACTTGACATGTTATATTCACTTGGCAGACAGATTTATACCCAGGGCACCAACAACAGGAGGGAAAGAGGAGGGTGTTGCAAAGAAAGGCCAACTTTCCAAAATAAGGTGAGTTACATTACATTGCAGAACACAGGTGAAACATAAAATCTAATAAAAAGAGTAAGCAATCCAATTAGCAGTAGCTATAGATTTTTGCTATGTGGATATATGTGTGTATATTAGTCATCTGATGAAGTGGGCTCTGCTACAACGGTTCATGCCACAATAAATGCATTAGTCTAAGGTGCCACAAGAAACTTTGTTAAAATGTAAACAGCGACCCTACACAAATCTCCTGAAAAGTTCAGCTTAAACCAGTGCATCCCACTTCCGAGGAAATGTGTTAAGGATTAGGAGTTAGAACTAAATTCACATGGCTGTTGACTAATATTAATATTTGAGGCATACAGGCTTAGTGCAACAATTTGGTAACATACAATTTATGCTAAACCCTGTTGCTGCACTTTCCATTATGGCTTCCAGGAAACAACTGCACTTCTGTATATGAATCAGAAAGGCTGCTTGTGTGAGACAATTTAAATTCACGGGGACTCAGTAGTTAATTTACCAATAATTTTTACATTCAAGAAGCTGATACACCAAGCCTGAGCTTCAACTGTACTGTAGGATTTGTGGCTTTGGAAATCTCAGCAGAAAGTCTCAAGGATTCCCTTGTTGAATAATAATTATCCATCTTCATGCATTTCACCTTAACGAAGGATACATCTATATATAACCTACATAACCAAGGATACATACTCCACAGATACTAGTTTTATTTTTTGCACATCTCCTGTTGCACCTGGCCTCTGGGGATCAGACACTGAACTACTCAAGCACTACTTTGCTTCCAAGAGCACTGACGATCATGCCATCAATGCACATCATAAGGTCGCCTCTATGTGTTTGTCAAAAAATCACCCAATATATAATTTTTTACAAGGCTCACTCAAAAGTTGACTCATTTGTAATCACCATCATATCCAGACAGGAATGTTTTTATTTGCTGTGTCTTAAAAACTTGTTTACAGTGACACCAGTGAGAAGCACTGGAAGTTAGAAGCAGAAGGGGCTACATTACCACACCACATAAATATTCTATAACATTAAAGCTGCACTCAAATGACCCTGCTTGTGAGGAACATTGCAAGCTGACGAATGATAGGAAGGGCTAGAGATGGATGCAGGAAAAAAAAGCCTCAAAAGCACAGGTGTCAAACTTGTGGCCCTCCGGATGTTATGGACTACAGTTCCCATCATCCCCTGCTGATCCCTAACATCTGGAGGGCCGCGAGTTTGACACCTGTGCTCAAAAGGGACCAAACGGAAAATGAAACTGCCAGTATTATAATGTCTCTGTATAGACCTGTGGATGGGAAGGAAAGTAGTAAAGCTTGATCTCAACAGTTCTCCAAAGCTAAGCAGGGTCAGTACTTGAATGGAAGACCACCAACGAAGGCTCTGCAGAGGAAAGCAGTGCCGAATGACCTCACTTCTCACTTGCCTTGAAAGCTCCTTACCGGGGTCACCATAAGCTGATTGTGACTTCATGGCACTTTACACAGACTTAAATTTATGGTGCACATCATTTGAAATACTGTGCGCGGTTTTGGTCCTGCATCTGAAAAAAGGACATTGTAGAATTGCAAAAAGTACAGAAGAGGGTGATCAAGATGATCAAGGGACTACAGCACCTTCCCAATAGAGAAACGAAGGAGACCGGAACTTTTCAGTTTAAAAAAAGGACAACTTTTGGGGTGCGTGCAGTGCCAAGATATTTACAAAATTAAGCATGGCCCAAACTACGAGAACTTGAGTGCTCTCAATAAAGTTGATGAGTAGTAGATTCAGAACAGAAACAAGGAAGTACATATTTACTTAACAAATGATTAAAATGTGGAATTTACTGCCAAAGGCTTTAGTAATGGCCAGAGGCATAGCTAGGTCAACTCGAGCCCGGGGTGGACTCTTTCAGCCCCCCCCCATGGGCCTCCGCGCACTGCCGCCTGTGTCCCCCCCATGCCCCACTTAACTGTTGTAGCCCTTCAACAAAAACTGGTACCTTTTTGAAGTCGGCTGGGGGTGGTCACGGCATGAGAGGGCTGGCCACGGCATGAGAGCCAGGCAGAGGGGGTGGTGCAGCTGCTCTCGTACTGTGGCCACCCCCTCTGGCCAGGCTGTGCCATGAGAGCTGGTTGCGCCATGGCCACCCCCTCTGCCCAGCTCTCACGCCATGGGGCAAGAGCCGGGTCAGAGGGGGTGGCAGCAGCCACTCTCACATGAGAGCCAGGCAGAGGGGGGACGCACAGCCTCGGCCAGGAAGAGGAAGTGGCCATGGCCCCAGAGAATTGGCCAGGTGCCTGGGCAGTCCCCTCGCGTTGTGGCCAGCTTGGCTGATGCCCGAGGGGTGGGCTGATGACCTGGCCGTGGCGCAGAGCAGATAGGCGCTGCCCAGGCAGGCCTTGGCCCACCCCTCAGGCAATGGCTGAGCCACCTGACGGGCTGAGAGGCCTGCCTGGGCAGCACCTGGGCACCTGATCGTCTGCTGCCCGAGGGGTGGGCCAAGGCCCGTCTCTCAACCAGAAGTGTAGAGGGTGATTTTCCACCCCCCACGTGATTCAATGGTGTGCGCCTGAGGCTTTTGTTTCTGGATGTCCCCATTGTAGCTACACCACTGGTAACAGATGAAAGCATAGATGGCTTTAAAAGATTAGATAAATTTATGGCAGATAGATTCATCAATGACTACGAGCTCCAGTGACTAGGCAATAAACCTCTGAATACCAGTGAAAGGGGGAAACATCAAGGCAAGGCCTTGGCCTTTTCATCTTATTGTTTGTCCTGTAGAGTAACTTGCTGGCCATTGCATAGGACAGATTGCTGGACTAGATGGACCACTGATCTGATCCAACAAGGCTTGTCATATGTTCAAGAAGCAGGCTCTTCCCTGGTTGTGTTAGGCCCAGAGCAAACCAAATCTTTCTGGTCTGGATAAGAATGTCTCTTAGAAATTTAGACGGATGCATAAAATATGGAGCTGTCCTCAGACACTCCACGGTTTGTAACCAGGTTTACAAAGATGTTAAACTTTTATGGCTATCTGCACATAAAAGCTGAGCCTTTCAGAACTACCTGAGATAAACATCGGTTTGTATGACTCCATGCCATGGAATTCCATACACAGATACTAGATCATGCACCTCACCCTTTATTTAGCTTTTCTCAGGCACATGCAGGGTCTTGTTCATACTGTATACTGAGCTCTCAAGCAAACTAACCCACACTTGTTGGCAGAGCTGTGAAGGGAGGCCAGAATCCTGCCTCTTTGGATAATACCCTTAACACAAATAGCTTTTATTTGCTTATTTAGAGTCAACACTTTGCGGTGTCAGATTTTAGATGATCTCAGCTTGTGTACTAAAACCTTAAGTCAATATCCAAACATTTATGCGAATTTTTAAAAGACAAATTAGTAGGCTTGCTCTAGTTTTTTTCCTCTTCAGTATCATTCCCTTCTGGCATATGATTGAAATGGACCAGAAAAAGCCCAGGTATGAAAAGTCAACAAGAGATGGGCATCAAGATACTGCAGTATCCATAATCACTGTCCTAGAACTTATTTCAAAAACTTTCAACACCGTCATTATAAAAGACAAGATAAGAAAGCTACCAGTCACCAAGGGATCTTCTGTAGTCAGAAGCAGGAAACCACTGAATACCAATGCCTTGTTTGTTAGTTCTGCAGGGGAACTGGTTCACCATAGTGTAAAGCACATTGTTGGTCTAGATGGATCACCAGTCCAATCCAGAAGTATTTTACAATCTTAATGCCAAAAAACTCTAAAGCTTCCAGGACCAGTCCCCACAACATTTCTAAAGATGAAGGGGACAGATACACAAGGACAAAGATATCACAAGGATAGCCATACAAGGTTGTAAAAGGCTGTTAGGAGAGATCAGAGCACCATGTTCCAGGATTTCAACATTCCATTAAAATAAATAAGAGCTCTGGGTCATCATAAAGGCTATTTTTCATTCTAATATATGTTTTTGGGGACTTGAGACTACTTTGTTTATGCTCTAGGAGTCAATAAAAGGACATGGTATAACAAAAAGGCTAATGTTTAAGATGCCAGAGATTTCTGTTTAATTTTGGTGCAAGTGACTAACACGGCCACCCATCTAGAAATGTTTTATTGAATCACCAGTATTCCATTCTTGGGTAAGAGGATGATAGTGATTGCAAGCAATTTCAAAGGGAACATGAATGATCCGCAATGATCTAGATTAACGCTTTCCATAGCCAGCCCTATTTTGCCTCACATTGGCCAATTGGCCGCAGGGCCGATGGGAATCTCTGACTCCTCAGATGTTCCTGAACTACAATTCCCATCAGCCTCTGTCAGCATGCTTGTTAGCCACATGCCTGGTAGAAAACTGATAGAATGGATTCAATTTATCTGGATGGCTCATATTCCCTACCCCTGATCTAGATCCATCTAAATGTGAGCTGAGATTACCTTGGTTGCCCTAGTAGATGACCCATGCTAGGAGACAAGGCAAGGAGTACACCTCTTTTGTTTTTGTGAAAAGTCATGCTTTTTTTTTTCTCTAGTTCTGCTTGGCAAAGGGATATTATGCAACAGTGTTTCAGTCCTTTCAACTACTGCTTCGCTTCATGGCTCATGGTGCTTCTAGTTTGACTCATACACTGTTTAACATCCACAAAAAGTCACTGGGGAAGTTATCTAAAAGACTGTGGATACAGTAAGGTACAGAGAAAGTCATTAATTTCACAAACAACTTCCTAAGCAAATAAAACTCTGCAATGCAAAAATTGTTCAGTCATGCAGCTAAGACACTGCAATATACATGGAGGTAGATTAAAGGCTCCATTTAAGGCTAAGCAATATAGCTGGATATAACCAATTAAGTGTGCAAATTTGTTCAAGAGATAAATAAATTACAAACAAGGAAGATGATTAACACCAAGCATCACTTAAACTAATCTTTTTGTGGAAACGGAAATGTCAAAATCAATTCAACCTGCAGAAAGCTTTCACAGCATTCTCATTATCATGCAACAGTTCTTATGCTTTCATAAGCACTTGGGACTCATAGTTCTGAATTTAGCACATTTAGTTAGTGTTAAGCTGTGTGCTAGGCACTAATTCCCAGAAATCTCTTATTCCACTCGGGAAAATGGGAAGGATCCTCTCTGCTACCCAGAAAACAAATAGTACAACTACAGGTATCCTCATACATGCAACACCCAGTACAGATTTAGGTTTCTTAAACCTGTGATGCAGTCAGATCTCTGCTCATGACTTGAGTTTAATCCCGACAAGTCAGTTTCGAGTATCCGGCTCAAGGTTGACTCTGCCTTGTATCCTTTCGAGGTTGGTAAAATGAGTACCTGGCTTGTTGAGGGTAAAGTGTTGATGATTGGGGAAGGCAATGGCAGATCACCCTGCAAATGTAGTTTGACTACTAAATGTTGTGATGCGTTGTCACCCCTTGGGTCAGTAATGACCTGGTTCTTGCACAGGAGACTACCTTTTTAAACTTGTGTTTATGCAGAAGTGTGCTGAAGCACTATCCTCTTTGGAAGACTGGTATCTTTGGTAAAACAGAGTTTTTATTGACTATGAAATGATATTGGAAAAAGGCAAATACAATTAGGGACAGTAATAGTCAAAGCCAACACCAGTTGCTGTAACCCCTTTTATATTAATTATAGCACTCCAATGCAAGTCATCCAGAACTAGTCCTGAAAGGAATCCCACCAAGGAAGGAAAGTGTGTTTGTGCATAAATGTGTCTAAAGGGGACTGGACCTAAAGGGAGCTTAGCTACAAGAAAAGGAAACAATCATGAAATCAGACTATGAGGGAAAGTTGGAAATGGGATCTGGGAGGCCTGGGACCAGGCGCTGTGGAGGGAACAGAGCACAAAACATTCAGGAGACTGAAGAGAACAGATTTAGCTGGGCCATGGTATGCAACAGCAGGTCCAAGGAGGGATGAACAGATGGGGTGGGGGGGGAGGGAACAAGCCAAGGCTAGGACATCTCAGGCAGACTCTGCTTGATCCTGGAGAGTGACCATAATTTCAAGCAGAGGAAGCAGGTTTGAAGGATGAACCTAACCTAAAACATGTCTCAAAGCCTGCAATATTTAGGCCAAATTGCCCGGGTTCTCGGAGTCTTGTGAAAATGGAAGGAACTCAAAAGTTAACTCACAAACTATTCTGAGGCCTATTTTAATTTTGAGAGAAGGCTGAATTCTCTCTGTATCCGGAAGATTAGATTGCCCAATCTGATGGGCTGGTCTCCAAGTATTCGGGAAGTCTGCTGAAATCTCACAAGTACAGACCATTCTTATGATAATGGAAATCTGGGAGAGATCTCATGTAGTGAAAAAAGCTATATCAATAGTTTCTCATGGGGCATCTGTCTGCTTCACCATGACTTGGCATCTGTTTTTCAACAACAGTCTTCTCATTTATCAATGATAGAGTCCCTCTCATGCCCACCTGGAACCTCTGGCCATGTGTTTTGCTGGGATTATGAAGTGCAATTTCTCTTATATCCATTTGGTATCTTATGGCCTGAAGGGGTAGCACATAAGGAATGTTAAAGCATGTCATTCTGTTTTTCTATATTCTGTCCTAACAGTAGCCTCTTTAAGATCTCCCCACTGAGCCTTTTCTAGGATTCCTCGCTCATGCTCACTGCCAATGAGATTTATCTTCAATTTAAAAACAAATTATTTGAGCAGGAATATCATTATCTTCTCAGCAAGGCTCAGAGTTCCTGTTCACCCCTGCACTTTGGGATTATTCCCCGAAAGCTCTGTGTTGCCCATTATCTGAACCAACTCCTTAATTATAAACTCAGAGGGGCATTTTCAAGAGCAAGATGCAATTTCTTTCCATTGTCACTACTTCAAGGCCGGTTTTCAAACATCTTTCAGCATGAGAGACACTGCTCTTTCTGCCCTTCTTATATTAACTCCTGTGATCATATCTTGATCTTCTGCCCGAAGTACAACAGCTTTAGGCCTGACTTCTCTGCCTTAACCTCAGTTGGGTTCTCGGATCTTTCCATCAATGCAAAGATTACTTTTTTGCTCAACAATCCTAAGGCTGAAATAATTGAAACCAGTTTTTTACTGTGTGTTTTGAACTAGGTATCCTTGGCTTCTGCTCACATTACCTTTACTGTTGTTTTTTACTGGATTTGCTTTTCGATTCTGTCCCTTGCATATGCCTAATAAAGGTCTCTGAATTATCAGTAGCCTCTTGCCCAGAGTGCAGGTTGCACATGAAAGCAATCAGATGATGTGGCACGCCCATTTCCTTTAAAACCAGCCACAGTTATAAAATGACATTATATCAACAGAAAAGTCCTCACACAACTAAGGTCTTTCAAACATTTTATTATAAAAGTTCTGGATTTTTGCTAACCAAATACTTGAACACAAGTGTCAACTTGAGAGCTTGTGTGACTCTCTAAGCAGAGTCTAACAGGCACCTGAAGAATCTCATGGTCAAGAGAACTTCCCTTGGTTGTAAGGCCTACAGAAAAACCTCTTGTACCACACCCACTTTGTCAGACTTCCCTAATGAGTCTGGGAAATCAGTTGGGCTGTGACGTAAGTCAGACCCCATTCTCAGAAATCTGCAAAACTTGTATCTGAGTATTCCTAGAAAACCAGCAATGAATACTACTTCCAGTTGTAACAAACATGGACAGGCACTGTGAATTAATAAAGTTGACCTACCACATAGTGCTCAATGATCTTTTGCTGAGAAGTGATCAGCCTCATGCTTGTATGCTGAATGGTCTTTTATCCAGACCCCTTCCCAGAAGGCTTTCTAGCAGACAGCAGCCTCCCAGGATACCAAGCACCCCAAAATGCCCTTCTTCCTACCGCTATACTCCTACCACCAGTTTCACCAATATCACACCAGAACCCTCTCCCCCCTAGTGGTTCCTTCAAGAGAGGCAAACACCCAACACATAATTAGCAAAGACAGATGCTACTTCTGCCCAGATCAATACTTCCACATTTAGTCTATCCTTCCAAACCATGTAGAAACCACATGTGACTTCTGCCAATCCTTCCCCCAAGTCATGGTTGATATTAGCAAACAAGCTGCAGTCCTGCAACAGGCAGGTATATACCACACTGCCAATCAGATTCAGCCTGGGTTTTGCAATCGCAGCCAAGAAATACCGGAAATGCACTGCAAAAAGAAAGGAAAAATATCAGATTACACAATTTAACATAGCTGTTGGCCAGTCATAGAATTACCTATACCCATTTCAATATAGTTACCCCTTGAAAGTCAACATTTGTACAAAGTTTTCAATTAAAACAGAAAAAACACTAGGGCCATATGATTACGGTTAGGGCCAAAAATTAAAAGCCTTGAACCCAATTTAAACTTGCCCGAATTACAACTTAATCTTATGCTCTGCTATGCAGGGACTGCAGACCACAGTTGTGCAACAGACTTGTAAGACTGTTATCTAAAAAAGCACATAATGTATGGACTGGACTCTGTGGCACATTTCTCTAACAGCAGGCCTTTCCTCCAGCAAAGCAGCCCTCTGCTAGTACAAGAGTGGAAAAGTTCTGCTAATTCTGCCAGTGGAAAAGTTCCACAGGATCTACCTCTGATGGCCAGCCAGTAACTATGGCCCCCATTTCTTGGAGCTTTCAATGGACTATGAAACAGTCTGTCTTGCTGCTTTGGAACACCTTCAACATAAAAACATAATATCAGGGATCTCCTTCCCTTTTTCCTGAGCTACAGAAGGACAAGGACCTTCCCTATTCTCATCATCAGCTTGTGAGGCAATTCTCCCATGGAGGTGGGGGGTAGGGGGAGGGACTGTGCTCTCCTTGACCTTGCAGTGTGGTTTGCAAGTGTGACAGCAGAAATATGCCCCTCCTTTCTCTCACCCCTACTGGATCCCTCACACAAAAGGTCAACATTTATCTCTCCAGTGGCACAAAAATCATCATGTTATCTGCTTTACTGAAACATTAGAAAAGACATCTGAGTGGTGCTGAAGCCTGTTGGTCTGTTCATTGATAATCGGCAAACCAGAGACAACATGACGTGTATTCCTAAGGAGAAGCCCACTGTCTTGAATTTCATAGGATATGTCAATAGAATTTCATTCTATCTCAACTGGAACAGCATTTCTCTGTAAATTAATTATGTATCTTTCCCTTCACCACTCACTCATCAATCATATTAGTGCCCTTGCCTTGGGGTCTGCAGCCTACGGCTCCGGAGTCAAATGCGTCTCAGCACATAACCAAGGAAATGAAATTTTTAAGTTAAGGTATTTCTGAGAGATAGGTGGCATGCTAAATTGCCAGGGAATGACAAGCAAAGATTTTTATGAGATTAAAGGGCTTCTTGCCCTGACCTAGATAGTCCAGGCCAACCTGATCTCATCAGATCACAAAAGCTAAGCTGGGTCAGCCTGGCAACCATTTGATGGGAGACTTCTAAGGGATACCAGGATTGTAATCTGGAGGCAACCAATGGCAAATCAGTTGTGAATAACTCCTGTCTTGAAAACCTCACCAGAAGTTAGAAATGTGACTTGACAGCACAAAAGGGCTTCTTAGATATGTTTAACAGAATGAGAAATGAAAGGGTTGAACAGCTGTGTTGAAGCTGTGGAAACCTTTTGAAATAAATATGTGAACCCATGTGAATTATTACTATTGTTAAAAGTTTAGTTTCATTTATGCAAATAGGGTTTCTTATACTGGATCTTTATTGGTCACTTGGGAATTTTGACAAACTCTGGCTCTTATAAAAGACTGTTGACCCCGATCTAGCCTATTAAAAGTCTTGCTGCTGCTGATAAAGAAAGCTTAGTGGCACACAACCAGCCTTCTAGTGGCAGAGGTATTCCATTAAGGAGATCTGCAAACTCCAAGGCCACAATTGGTTCTTTCTCCTGGATGCAATTTTGGTGCTAGTTCAGCACTGAATACCATGTTCTGGCCTTCTGGCTAGGCTAATTTACATTATTTGTGTGCCTAATGACACAAAGAGTAACAAGGGCATGTAAATGTTGCCAACAAGCCTCCACACATAATAACACAAGAGGAAAGAGAAGGGAGCTGGCAATAGCAGACCTTATGAGGCATCTTGCGATGGAGCAGGAGGATCCTGATTCTCAGGCTCTGGGGGAGGAGCTGGCACCGATTCTTCTTTCTTCTGTGCAGCCAGGAACTCATGAATTGCCTTCTCTATTTGTGGCCTGAAGATGTGGTTTAGTTTTGGATCTACCACCTGAGAAATAATTCTGTCCACTCCAGCTTCCAGCATCCCTGACCTGGGGCAAAGACAAAGGAGTCATTCAGCTCCTCCAAAAAAACGTTGCTCCTACCCTCACAGGGAGCTCTCCTGAGTTGTCAAGTCAGTTGCAATTAGCATTCACATGGTGTGAACTACTGCTCTCTTGGTAGGTCCTCCACGGGAGAGTTATTCCACCCTCAGCAAAGCAAACTAGCAGGGTTTGAACCTGCCACCTCCCAGGGTCTTTACAGAACCTGACAGCAGACATCTGGTCACAGAATCTCTTAAAAGGGACATTGGATGGGAGTCATTTCAGGCACACAAAAGCAGCAAGGAGCCAGAAACATGTCTTGGCACAGACTGGGGCTGGGGAGTAGGGAACACATCTTGGAAAAGATAGCTGGCGGAGGCAGGGAGGCGATCTTCTTGGCTAGTGCATTTATAGCAAAGAGACATGAAGGCTACCTTCACCCCAGGACCTGCCACCATCACCTGCTCCTTCCATCTGCCAGTCTAGACACACGGGCACTTTTTACAAGACAAACAAAAACAAACACATGCAGCACAAGACAAAGAGCTTTTTTGGGAACAGCATGGCACAAGCCAAGAAGGGACTTCTTACTGCAAGGGCTGGTTCACATAACGAGAGGGAATGGGCAGTCTAGTGGGGTTAAGTCATGTCTCTAACTTACCAGGGGAGGCAAAACAGACATTCCCCAGCATTTAGGAAAGCAGCTGCAAGCCTAGTCTGACCCCAACTGCAGAGAAGACTGACAGCACGCATTGCTTTAAGGCCATGTAGGCATCATGTTCAAATTCTTGGTTTTTTTTTGGGGGGGGGGGGGGGGGGGGGGAATGTTTCTAATCTGCCACAAATGCAAAGACCAAACCTTCATCAGATGTCTTTTGATGCACATGCAGCCCCTGCAATTAGCAGGCTGAGCCAAATTCTGAATCATCAGCTGCCTACAATGCAAGTGAGCACTGTAATAGTGCCAGCATGGAGAATGCACTTTCAACAATGACAGAAGTGGTGTGGATATGACTATGCATCTCTACTGTTTACAAAAGCAAAACAAAACAGAAGTAACTGTATGGTAGCCTCCCCTCATAATGAAGCAGGTCTTTGCTTTACATTCCACTGTTGGAAGACAATTCCACAAGGCCAGATCTGTGTGGTGTTTCTTTTAACTTCTTACTGCTGATTGCCACTTTGCCCTATACATTGTTCCACCAGGTAAAATTTCAAGGGGCCATAGCAGGTTGCAAAGTGGGAAGGGACTGAAAGGAGGAAAGTTCATTTAAGCAAGTGCGACTCCATTTGTGTAAGATAAGATCTAGCACCAAGTGTCTGGTACAGACTGAATATGAGAAGAGGACCACAATAATGCAAGCTTTGGCTGGGGCAGGGTGGGGTATTAAATAATAAGAAAAGAAATCAAACTAAAAACGTATGAGCCTGTAAGAAAAGTGAGCCAGGAAGACTACATGTATGTAGGGTTCCTGCATCCCACACAGACGCTCTGCAATAAAGCCACTTGCCACAGTTAAAGGACCACGCAGCAGCCCAAGTTGACTTTGGTTTGTGGCCCACACACCTTACATGCACATGAAGGTCATGGAGAAGCAAACTTCTGTCTCCTGCACTGGGTTTGTTTTGTGATGTCTACTTCATAATGAAAAATAACAGAACTGGGACATTACCAGGAGAATGTGTCTGAAGGACAGATGCACTGAAGGATGTTTTAACTGGTTTTTTCGTACCCAATGTTTTACAAACAAGAAAATGCTTAGACTTAATCTATGCCCTCTACGGATGGAATCACTCAACTGACTAAAGGACAATAAACTAGCATGTTCATAGCCAGTGAGCATAGATGCCATCTATACCTTTTTCATATGGAAAGGCCACAGAAACCCATAAGAGTATCCCTGGGAAACAGGTTTTCAGGACTATTGCTGAAAGCTTCTGGAATGATATCCCCAATGAGGTTCCAAAGTAACTCGCTTCATTCCCCCTCAACTTCACCGATACAATATCCCAATGACATAAATAAGGCTGAAAGTGTGACTGGCCCAAGGCCACCCACCCAGGCTCCAAAGCAGAGATGAGATACAAACCTCAGGCTCCCACATCTTGGTCAGAGTCTCTAATCACTACACTGGCTCTCAGATTTTCTTCCTTTGATCCCAGCTAAGCTGCAAAAGTCATGCACTGGTCAAGCTGCAAAAGTCATGCAGTTGCAAGTTGCTTAAGTGAACTGTGAGGTAGACACGTCCACACCCTATCAAGCTGCACAAGTTGTGCTGAATCTGCGGCTGGGCCCAGATGACTTGTATGGCAACAAGTCTTCTGGTAGCCATGGCCACATCTGGAAGAGTCACATAAATTGCATGGTATTAAGTTGCCCTGGGTCTGTTGCTGGGCCTGGCTCCAATGGGTTATCCCTCCGGAGCAGCAAGGAAGGGAGCAGGTATAGACTGGGAGGCCAAAATAACCCCCAGACAGCTGTCTCCCTGCCTTTTACTAACATAAACCAGGTTTGAAAATAGACAATATTGTGGTTTCCTATCAACCCCTACAATGATCTCCTTTCTTAGACCTGCTCCAATTATGTTGGGGGCTTTTAATGTTCTAGTGCCGTGGTGGCGAACCTTTGGCATTCCAGATGTTATGGACTACAATTTCCATCAGCCCCTTCCAGTATGGCCAAAGGTTCGCCACCACTGTCCTAGTGTGTGCATGTTTTAAAGATTTAGGTTTTTCTCATGTTTACATGATGTTCTCTCTTGTGTGTTCATGGCCCCAATGTCTGGATTTAAGTATCCACAGATGAGGCAATGTTGACAATTAGATATATTGCTACAAATAGTTTTTGCAACTTTTGCCAACTACTCCACACTGAAGGTCCTTTAAAATATCTTGCATATTTACTACCAACTTTCCTCCAAGTAGCTTGCAGTAATATGCATCTTTCTCCTCTCCTCCTTTGCTCTCATGACAGCTCTGTTAAGTAAATTGAGCTAAGGGAGATTGGCTCAAGTCTCCCGGTAAAGTTCACGGCAGAAAGCAGATACTGTCTGTGCCAGTCCATCTGGCACCAAAGTTAGTTACTCTGAAGTTATAGGGGAAGAATGAGGGGATGAAGAACTGTACTGGTACCAATTAAACAGCTAAAATTTACAGCCTTCTAAATCCCACCCGCCCCTCATTCTCAGCACATTGCTACAAGTTTTTTTAAACCCATGAATATCAGTTTCAGACTCCAGCTCTCTAGATAGCAGTATGATATTGACAGTAACCTTTCAAATTGTGTTTTTGGCTTATTTCAGTGAGCCTTTTACAACTATTTGCACACTGGAATCTATTATTTCCCTACTGTCTTCAGAAAGCAACATATGTTACTCTCTCTTCTCTTGGAGACAACAGTGTATATACCAGTAAATAGCTTACAGAAAATGAAGGCATTTAAAATACCACTGGTATTAGTATATAGATAAAACAACTGAGGTCAGCCAAAACCCCTCATGCCACATTGAACCTAATGGATTTGCTGTACCTCCCGCTCCAGAAATCATACAAAAACTCGTGTGTTTCCACTGCTCTCTGCTGGACAAAAATAAAATAAAGCCATCTAGACTCTTCAAATTGATGCTCCTCCCAATAAAAATGAAATAAAACATTCCTAAAATACAGCAAGTTAATAAGAGTCCCTTTCTTCTGGAATTTGATGGATGCTTGAACCTGTCCATCAAGGTTGTACAAATTCCATTTTGGGGGAAAACATGACAATGATTAATAAGAGGATATCAAGTTCTTACAGTGAAATTCTAAGAAGGTGTTACATTCTTCAAATACCATTAGTCAATGGGCTTAAAAGGATATAACTCTGTTTAGGACGAACACCTAAAATGATCAAGAACCACAATCCAAGAGTAACCTTACCTCCATAAAGTCCATCAACATTAAAGAGACATTGTTATAAAATAAACTTTTCACCCACAAATGATTTCACCTGAATGATTATTAAAAAAACAAACACATTTTACTTACTGAGTTACACTCTGCCTCAGACCATTCCGCAACTGGTTTTTGTTCATGGTTGGATTCCATTCCTGCTTATCCAGATGAGTAGATACAAAATTGTCCACTTTCTGTCTCAAATTCTGATAGGCTGGCTAAACAAAACAGTCTCATTAATACATGCTCAAAGAGGCTCAATCCCTTTTTGAAGTGAGGTTTTGTATTCTATCACTAACTTTTCACAGTTTAGCCTGCTTGCAAACGTACTCGCATTTGGTGAAGCTTATGGCTCAACAGTGGGCAGCAATTTCAGTACAGAGTAAATAAAATAGTTCTTCATACCACATAATCACTACCACAGGACATGGTGCTTCCATTATATTAAAAGGGGATTAGATAAATTCATAGAAAAAAAGTCCATCAGCAACTATTGACCATAATGGCTGAATGGAACCTCCATATTCAGAGGCAGAAGAGAGGGCCAGAAGCAGAAGATGGCTTTGGTATCTGTGCTCAGGATCTGTTTAGTTATTATAGGGAAACAAGATGCTGAAATAGTTGTTCTTTTGTGATCTTATGTCAGATTCTAATATGCCATTAGATTTACTTTGGTCTTTCCAAGTAAACTTCAACCATAACAGTTGAACACTTACTTTATAATAGCTGAACTCAAACCAAACTACAGCATATTCTTTGTAAAATACACTCAAGCAGAAACATCAGCAAGGGGAAGCTTCCTACGCAGATCTGACCAAGCAGAGCCAAAGCACAGGCAGCAAAATGTCGACTGAAGAAGCAGAAGGTGGAGGAATGTGGGGCTCTTGACATGTGGTTGCCATCTTTTTCTGATGGGAAAAAGGAACTTTTTTTTTTTAACAAAACCAAATGGTTAGATAAATGTGCTCTGTCAACAGTCTGAAGAGTTAATGCCTTAGAGAAATTACCACCTCGTTTTCCACTGTTCTGTCCTTCCCCCATATTTTAACATAACTTTAAAACTGCAGATCAGGGCAAAATTCAAGACACAATGTTACCAATAAATTCTGTGGTGCAGTGTTTCAATCTACAGGTTTGTCAATGGCTCAGAAGGCCCAGATTACTGAGAATGCCCTACAACTGGCATCAGCTGTTCTCAGCTTTTTTCTCCTCAAAAGAGGATCACACACTCCTTAGCTAATTAATATTTTCCAAGGTAAAGTGACACCTCAACACCTGAACAGCACACAGACCTGTTTATATGAAGATTTCTGTCCCTTGGAAGCAGAAGATGAGTATTTGGGCTTCTCATTGCATCAAATGCAATTCTTAGAATAGAACTGGGGCACTTAGAAAAAAACTGTCACTTGAAGGTCATTGTTGGTATAAAGCTATGTCTTTGGCTCAAGCTCAACTTTAACCCATCTGGATTAACCCCCTTAATTCTCTTAGACAGCTACTGCTCAGGTTGAGTGTACGTGGTTGAGAATAAAACACAACTTCTTTGCTTCTCTCCCTTAGCAATATGCCATTTTGGGAGTCAAAGAAATGGTTAGGCAATGAATCTGGAATGCAGACAGAGCACGGACCCATCTCTATCCAGTAGCAGTAGACTTTTTTTGTGCTGACAAACTATCTTGACCCTTTAGAATTTCCCAAATACCATAGAGCTTTCAACCTAGCCTATTTTAATTGCCTGCCCTCACTGCTAGTAAAATGGAGATACTTGCATATCTGCTATTCCCAACATCTGAGTTCTTGCCAACTAAATGTAGTCAAAACAGTGGAACATTTACTATTGCCCATTTTATAAGGGTATTCATTAGACACATCTCACCCACACTATCCAAGTTTCTAGAAAGATCTGAAAAATTCTACACATATCTACCCCTTGCAAACTGTTCCAATTAGACCACTTCCTAAGTGGCCAAATTCTGTGAAGAGACTCTGTACATAAGGATGCAGATATTCCAAACTTTTTAATAACCGTTAAGTATAATTCATTATAGCACAATAAGACTATACATTTTACTCTCTGTAATTTCACATCTGTATGTAAATTGTGTCGTAACATTGTTATTGACTGATCTCTTGATCGTAATAAATGTTGATTGATTGACAAATGAATAAAAAAAAATCTCCCCAGACAGTTCAACAAAAAATATCAACAGAGTTCAGATGTGCACACTCTTTACCTTTCTTACCTAGTACATCACTAGTTGGGAATGATCTACATTGACTAAACCATTTATTCTTTTGACCTATTCTAATTTAATCTGGGTCTACAACATAACAAAACTTTTAGAATGTTGCACCTTCTAGCCTGTAATAATACTCGCTCTCCTTCTTTTGTATGTATATACCAGTGGTTCTCACCTTTCCTAATGCCACGACCCTTTAATACAGTTCCTCATGTTGTGATGACCCCCCAACCCTAACATTTATCAATTTTACAGATGGAGAACACTGATGCAGAGTCTTAGGTGACCCCTGTGAAAGGGTCGTTTGACCCCCAAAGGGGGCGTGACCCACAGGTTGAGAACCGCTGGTATATACATTCCTGCCAAACATTTCCAACATATATCTAATGAAGTGGTCTTCAGCTCTTGAAATCTTGCACCATTACATATTTATTTGACTCTTGTGCATTCTTTTAGTACTGTAAAGTCAGTTATTCTATATTTTCAGAAACACTAAAGGCTGATTCAACAGCTTAATGAAAAAAACTGAAAAAAGGACATGGGACTCAAACCAGGCTGAAGTATTAAAAAATTATAGTACTTTCAACAGGTATTTCCTAAAACTATTTAGAAAACCAGCCCTGCCATGGATCACCCAGGCTATCGTGATCTCATCTGTTCTTGGAAGCTAAGCAGGGCAGGCGCTTGTCAATATTTAAGATGGGAGACCACCAAAGAAATCCAGGAGTGCTAGGAAGAGGTAGGCAATGACAAACCACCTCTTGCCTTGAAAACTCTACAGGGATGCCAAAGGTCAACTGCTACCTGACAGCACTTTCCATCCCTATCACTATTTTGAACCCATTTTTTTTAAAAAAAGAAACAAAAGCCCCTGCCATTTTCCAAAAGCGTCTTACACAAAGGTGAACATGAGCTACGCCCTGGTTCTTTCCAGTTTATGGGAGGAGGAGAGAAGAAAGGCAGAGGATACGTATATAGCTATTTCAGACTAAGTCCACTGGCGTAATGCCCATTGGGCAAGGTGGGCAGCTGCCCAGGGCATCATCTTGTGGGGGGCATAAAAATGCTGGGTTCGTTTTAGGGTATTTTAGTGGTTTTCCATTTTTGGCCTGCAGGGGGCGCAGTTTTTAGGCTAGCGGCACCAAAATTTCAGCATATCATCTGGAGACTGTCCTTATGCTAACCCCCAGGTTTGGTGAGGTTTGGTTGAGGGAGTCCAAAGTTATGGACTCCCAAAGGGGGTGCCCCATCCCCCATGGTTTCCAATGGGAGCTAATAGGAGATGAGGGCTACAGTTTTGAGGGTCCATAATTTTTGTCTCCCCAACCCAAACTGCACCATTGAACTTAGGGTATCATTAGGGCAGTCTCCTGATGGGCTCCCTGAAAGCTTTTGAGACTGTGCATTCAGAACAACGTGCCCCCACCCCAGCCTGCACACCCCCATTGACAGCAATGCAGAAAACTCAATGCAGGATACCAGTATTCTTAGGCAAAATTTTGGGATGTTCTTGCAGGAGGGCATTCTTGGACGTTACATCTATCCAGCCAGAATTTCAGGGTATCATCTGGGAGACTGTCATGATGGCACCCCCAAGGTTTGGTGCCGCAGTTTGAGTCTCAGAAGGGTCCAAAGTTATGGACCCTCAAAAGGGTATCCCCCTTCTCCTTAGCAAAGAATGTGGGATGGGGTACCCCCTTTGAGGGTCCATAACTTTGGACCCCCTAAACCAAACTGCACCAAACATGGGGGGGTCCCATCAGGACAGTTTCCAGATGTTACCCTGAAATTTTGGTGATGATACATCCAAAAATGCGCCCCCTTCAGGAACATCCCAGAAATTTGCCCAAGAATCTTTGTTCTGCATTGAGTTTTCCGTATTGCTGTGAATGGGGGTTGCAGGCTGAGGGGGGTGCATTTCTGAATGCACAGTTCTCAAAACTTTCATGATCTCATCAGGAGACTGCCCTAATGATACCCCCAGGTTTGGTGCAGTTTGGTTCAGGGGGGCCAAAGTTATGGACTCTCAAAACTGTAGCCCCCATCTCCTATTAGCTCCCATTGGAAACATTGGGAGATGGGGCACCCCCTTTGGGAGTCCATAACTTTGGACTCTTTGAACCAAACCTCACCAAACTTAGGGAGTAGCATAAGGACAGTCACCTGATGATATGCTAAAATTTTGGTGCTGATAGGTCTAAAAATGCACCCCCTGCAGGCAGCAATGTCCTGGTGCAAAAAAAAAATTGGTCGTGGTGGAGTGGCCGCCCATTGGGGGGGGGGGGGCGCATCCAACTGGGTTTTGCCCAGGGCTACAGTTTGCCCAGGGCTGCCTTGTTACACCCCTGACTAAGTCTATTGATTTCAGTGAGCTTAGACTGCAATAATTCTATCAAGAACTGCCCAGCATTCAATGAGGAGAGAGCGTCAGTTAAGGTAATATTTTAAGTGTTGCCAGCCACTTCGAGGATTTAATGGTTAACAAGCGGTATAGAGACCTGGCGAATACGTGTAACTCACAACCAAGCCATCCCCTCGAAGAGTGCTGTGTGCATATGCGGGCATTCGGGGAAGTTCGAAACAAGTAATTTTGAAAACAAAGCCGTTAAACGCTCTCCGGGGCGGCGGGGGGGGGGGGGGCTGCAGGAGGAAAGGGGGGGAAAACTCCACCTTGGTGTCGACATCGGCCAAGCAGTCCCTGCGAAAGGCGTCGAAGAGGCCGCGGCTCTTGAGCTGCCCAACTATCAGTGCGATCAGCTGAGCGTCGCCGGGGGGCAGCGAGGCAGGGTCCTTAACCGCAGACCCCCCGGAACTCCCGCCGGCTCCACCCGTGCCGGAAGACACCCCGCCCGGCTCTGCCATCCCCCTGCCCGGGCCCTCGCAGGGCCTCCCGAGGGGCCACCGCGTTGCTGCCACAGGAGTGCGAGAGGGACGCAAAGGCGGCGGCCGCAGAGGACCCGTAGTTGTCGGAAGCGGTGGTGCTGTGGCGGTCGCTCAGGATGACGCGCCGTATTCTGCGTCACGCCTTTTCTTTGCATGCCGGGAAAGCAAGGCCTCCACAGAACTGTCAAGAAAACTCCAAGTCCCAAGATGCCTTACGGGGACAGGAAAAACGGCGAAAAACCCGCCGCGGCGGCACAGCCCTCTGGAATTTGTAGGCGTCTCTTATCCTCTCGCGTAATACATCAAGCCCGCGCGCGATTCTGACGATGCAGTGGGAGGAATGACGTAACATGAAAGCTTGCCGGCGAGGGCTGTTTCTCATGCCACTTATAGTGGAAAGAACAGGACCCACCCCACCCCGTCTTCTTCATTTCCACGATTTCTGGCCAATGTACTTGCAGCTGGATCGTAGCCATGCTTAATTTGAAAGAACTCCCCCCCCCCCCCGTGTTTCTCCAAGGGAGGCCTATAATCCTACGCGCGTTTACTTGGGAACGAAATCAGATGACTTACTTGCGAGTAAAACATGCCTAGCAGGGTACATGCGCGTTTATTTAGGGTTGTGATTTGAGTGATCTGCTCTTTGTAGGAGGGGAAAAGCACAGCCGAAGAAACGACATAGTTTACATTTCGTATTATTTTTATATTAGAGTATTATAGTATTTATATTAGAGTACTATCCAGCCTCGTGGTGCCACTGGAACAATCTAGAACTGAACACACTTAAAACCGTAGAAATGGTGGTAGATTTCAGGAGAAACCCTCCCATCCTACCTCCTCTCACAATACTAGACAACACAGTATCAACAGTAGAGACCTTTAAATTTCTAGGCTCCATCATATCTCATGACCTAAAATGGACACCTAATATCAAAAATGTCATTAAAAAAGCACAACAAAGAATGTTCTTTCTGCGCCAACTCAGGAAGCTCAAACTGCCCAAGGAGCTGCTGATACAGTTCTACAGAGGAATCATTGAGTCTGTCATCTGCACCTCTATAACTATGTGGTTTGGTTCCTATGCTCCAACAAGATCAACTAGACTTCAGAGAATAAATCAGAACTACAGAAAAAAACAATTGCTGCTAACCTGCCTTCCATTAGGGACCTGTATACTACACAGATTAAAAAAAGGGCTGTGAAAATATTTACTGACCCCTCGCATCGTGGACATAAACTGTTTCAACTCTTACCCTCTAAACGTCGCTACAGAGCACTGCACACCAAGACAACTAGACATAAGAACAGTTTTTTCCCGAATGCCATCACTCGATAATGTCAAACTATTTATTATATATTTATTATATAATTACTGCACTACTTTTGTCATCATTCCTATTACCCATCTCCTCCCAATTATGACTGTATGACTATAGCCTGTGCTGACATTTCATTTTATTTTATGATTTTACATTTTATGTTTTTATTACTATTGATTGTTTCCTGATTGCTTACTAGACCTATATGACAATCATTAAGTGCTGTACCTTATGATTCTTGACAAATGTATTTTCTTTTATGTACACTGAGAGCATATGCACCGGAGACAAATTCCTTGTGTGTCCAATCACACTTGGCCAATAAAGATTCTATTCTATTCTATTCTATTCTATACAGAGTCCTGACTGGGGCCCTTTCCCCACTTACCCTTTTCCGAGGGTTGCTGCGCGCAATTCCCAGTGTGGCGGCATCCTAGTCTGGTGCGCCGCTCCGGGCATCCCACAACCCCCTAGCGGCTGGGTCATCAAAAGGCAGCCCTTTGAAGTTCCTTTACTCCACCTCTACTTTAAGCCTGCCAACTTGCTACTCTCCGCGATAGTAGCGCGGGGTCCCCCCACTGCATCTCCCACATCAGGGCGGCAACAGCGAGTAGCCACCCGGCCGCTGCTGCTCGTTTTGCGTTCCCTGCCAGTAGCGTGGCATCCCTGGCGCTAAAGAAAAGTTCAGCGCTTTGAGCGCTGGGTCAAATGGTGATTCCTTAGACGCAGTCACCATGGGATGCCTTGCGCGCTCAGAGCATACAGCTGCAGCGACGGCAGCAGCAGGGAAAGTGGGGAAAGGCCCAAAGAGTGCCAGGAATGCCTCGCGCTGAGGGGCGCGACAGCAGCAGCGTCGGGGTGGCTGTGCTGTCGCCGCCCCTCTCAGTGGGGAGTGCCGAGGGACCCCGCGCTACTCTCCTCGAGTAGCGCGGGGCTTAAGGTAAGTGGGGAAAGAGCTGGATAGACCAGGCTAGCCCGAGCTCCTCAGACCCTGGAAGTTATACACGGCCGCCCCTGGTCAGTATTTGGACGGGAGATCACTAGTCCACGGCTGCTAGCAGGCAACTGAAAACCTTTGTCGACTGCAACTTGAACACAAGTAAAAGGGAGGGGCGCACGGGTTGAGGGATACCACTTCAAGGTTTGGAATCATCATCTGAAATGGTTTCCAAGAACTGTGGTTAGGCATAAGCTTGCTACCAGCTTGAAGCCCTTTTTCTCATCTTGTTAATACATAAAACAGGGTATTTATGGTTAAAATGTTACACCAAGACTGGAAGAGTGGATGTACATTTGGCATAATATTTGTCTCGATTGAATGGCATTACTTAAAAGTATTTATTTGGGGCCAAACAGAGAGTAGACATTATTATTTGATTACTGAAGACAGTTTAACATTCATTGACTAGAAACAAACAATTTTGAGTCTTATTATGGAATGATGCGGAAGGTTGTTGATGAAATGTGGGGACCAGTGACTTGGAGGAATAAGAAAATAGGTTCACTGAGGACTTGTCAAGCTTATTGGTTGGACAATTGCATTCTGTGTATAGTAACAATTAGTTATTGTCACCTTGTGTGTTTCAGGGGTAAGTTCAATATCTTTGTTATGGTATTTTTTCAGCATTGATTTCTAAAGAGACCAGCATCTTTTCAGTCATGATTGACTGAAACAAAAATGGAAGTAGATTGTGCAGAGAAATAAAATAACCTTGCCTAAGTTTTGCTGTGGATCATCCAGGTCAGGTTTTGTTTTTATATACAAATAGTTCCTAATGGGAGCATAGTAGTAATAAATTTTATTGCATTTGGCCAAAAGCCATTACAACACAAACAAGGCCTAAAGATAAAAAAGTGACAAATTAAGCATAGTAAGTATCTATTGGTTGGTGTTCTCACTATACAATGTTAATCTTCTCCTACGAATTCAGGTTCACCTTCCTATGAATTGTAAGAGACATCAACAGTCTTGACTTTCTGAAATGCTCCATTCCTTCAATGTTGTGCTAAAGTCACTTTATGACATTTTCCTGTAATTTAATCTACTCTCATTTTCCTACTGTGCACACAATAATTTTAATACAGACCAGTGATCTCCAACATGGTGTTTGCTGATGTGCTTCCAAGACAAAGATACATGGGAAATCAGGAGCATTCTGAAGACTAACGAAACATATGTCATGAGCCATTGATACAGAGCTCACTTCCTCAGATGCATACAAGGAAGTTACAAAGCAAAGAGCCATTAAATGTTACAAAGCAAAGAGCCATGCCCAGCTTTCTTGTACCTCATTGGTTGTTCTGAATCTGGAAGAACCCAAAAGGTCTTTGCATCTTTAGGAAGAACTGCCTCCCACCTTGGTGGCATCCATTTTGTGGTTATTCCTAGTTACTTTTCTCAAAATTCCACTAGTAGTTGGTGTAGGCCAGGGGTCCCCAAACTACGGCCCGGGGGCCAAATGTGGCCCCCTGAAGGCATTTATCCGGCCCGCCAGCCATGGCGGCGATGGCTCCATTCATGTGCAGTGGGGGCTCGAGGGAGAGGAGGAACCGGCCCCAACAGCTGTCGATTGCAATTACATGATGGCACCCCCAAATCTCCATGAATTTTCTGTCCCAGAGTTGGAAACCTTACACGTGGCAACTCCTGCTCCGCCCTTCCCTCTCGGCTACTCCATGTGTTGCTCTCAGGCTTTCTGTTCTGCCTCACTCCCATTGGCATCAGCCAGGCTGGTGAATCGCTCGCTGGCTGCTAGGGAGGAAGGACCCAGGAAGATACCTGATCCTGGGTTAGATGGAATGCTTCATTGGGAAAGATCTGCTTTTTTTTACAGGGGAAGGTATTCCACAGCCTCCCCAACAATATTTGGAGCCCACCCTGTACTTGACATACTTTGGTCACTGTTCTAAACATAGACCATGACAGAAAGGCTGAAAGGTGAAATCAAACATTTTACAATCATTTGTGCATAGGAATTTGTTCATAGTTTTTTTTAGTCCGGCCCTCCAACAGTCTGAGGGACAGTGAACTGGCCCCCTGTTTAAAAAGTTTGGGGACCCCTGGTGTAGGCAATTTCGGAAGAAAATGCTACAAAAAACTGCTGGAACTGAGTAAGCATAATGTAGCTTATAGAATTAGTGGCTTCAGCTATGGGTAATGCTGAGACCAGTTCTTCTCCCTAACTTCTCTTTGTTCCTTAATCTAAATCTTAATCTAAAAAATAATTTTACAGGCTTGATGTGAGGATAAAATGATATAATCCATGAATGTTACCTCACGGTCCTTGTAGGAGAACATCATGTAATAACCTCTGTTCTTTATAAAAGTCACCCATTGTATTATGTAAATTGGCCATGCGGGGGTGCTGCAGCTTTGCAGCTGTTAAACAGAATATAGAGTAACCAGGTTAGGTTTGCTTTGAAGAATTGGTTGGGAAAAAATTAAAATTCACCTACTTATGTTATCTCACTTTAATCACATGTGATGAACAAACGGCACAATGAGTGTTCATTTAAATCTCAGAAATGGGTTCAGATGCCACAGCATAATTTGCACGTTACTATACATGCAAATTATCACAAGAGATACAGCTGATCATGTGTCAAGTGAATATGCACTTGTTGCATGGCAACTAATCTTACAGAACAAATCCTCCAAATGTGTTGCAAAAAGAAGATGACTAAAATGGAGACAACCACCCAAAAGCTCACTGTAGCGATAATTGTTTTCTGATTTCTCCTGATCTTGGTACATTTCCAGCAGGGATCTGGTACTTAGATGGAAGAGCAAAAGCCTGAGTGGGGACGTGGGCAGATTCACCACCACTCAAGCTGAAGGCTGGTTTTTGATTTAATACAGAAGTACACAATACTAGCTGGATCTACCTTAGTCGTTAATCTGAAATGTTATTTATTTTGCTCCTCCGTAAGATATCCCCAATGTAGTTTAGCACACAATTAATTAACATATAATTTTAAAAAACCTCAATGTAGGTACTAAACTTCATAAACTAGCAAAATACTAATTATTAATCACACAGTTTTAATGATTGAGAATTCAGACAATGTACTATTTGGCAGCCCACTGCCTTCCAGCATTTTCTTTGTTGTATTTTAGACCTGTGTTGTACCTTTTTATTAACTTCAATGTAATTACAGTGTCATCCTGTGTAGTGTAGATAGTGGAAGTGCGACTCAGAGGTCTCAGGACTATGGCCACTTGAAATTTTGTGGGGTGGGGGAAATTAAATGCTTTTTTTTTCAAAATGATTTTTTTATTATAATTATGCTATGCTATATTTATGGTATATTTAATTTATCTATTGCCCTCCCTCGAAAGGGTATATAAATTATGTATATAAATTATTATGATGTTCCCTCTCTGCCAGGGAACAAGAAGTGATAATTAACTATCAGTTAATGAATACTATGGACACTACCAAAGAAAGAAGGAAGTAAACTGTAAAACTTTGCAATGCTTGTGAAATTTCACATATCTCTACTAGTGTTTTAGTGTTGCAGCCAAAGAGTGACCTCACGAACTTACCCTTCACTCGTTGCCTGAGTTTATTTTGGGGAGAATTCCATTGCTCCCAAATATTATTTTGCTCATAATAGTAAATCAAGTATTAAGAGCATGTTTTCTATTTCTGTGCCCATGTGGTATGCATTCCTCAGAGTAGGTGCTTAAAAGGGCAGCTGCTGTGTTGGCAGCTTGGTGCATGTGTGTTGATAGCTGAAACTGGTTTGGAATTAAAGCGGAATGTATATAATTTACCAAACAATAACCTGCCTCCTCCTGAGTCTCCTGTTCAGCAGTTGCCAAAGTAGCAAAACTGCAGTGCCCTAATGGCAGACATGCAGACTGCCGATTTGTACTCTACAGTTCCCACGGGACAGCACAAGAACATTAACGTGTCTTTCTTGGGAAGGAATGATGCATATCCAAGTCTTTTTCTGTTCCATTTCTAAAAACAGAGAGTGTGGGGATTACCCAGAGTTATTCATGTTTGCTTATATTCAGCCCAATTTTTCCAGTGATGTGAGAGCTCAGGGCTGTGGACAGATGTGATGCTGGGTGTTGCCAACCAATGTAGCCCCTCGAAGTTGGGGTTTATCACCATACTTCAAAGGGAGATGGAATGGCAGTAGCCTGCAATGGCTTTGGAATCGTCCCAGCTATGAAAGTAGGAAGTGAGGATGGCAAAAACAGAGAGCAGCTATGAATGAGCATGCTGTGTAGGCTGTGGGCATGGAAGTTACACTCCTTTTCACAATTCATCATTACTAACCGCTGTTGCTTAGGAGCCATCTGGAAGATTTTCGTCACATTGACAAAAAGAGAGACAAAGACTTTTCCTGGGTGTGCATCTGAGTAGAAATTGCATCCCCTGCCCCCCCTTGTCTTTGGAATCTTCTTCATCTGATTATTTTCCAGGCACAGAAATTGGGCATCTGGCTTGTCAATTATGCTCCTTTTCCAGTGTCTGATATTGTGCCTGCTGTTTTTTTTTTAACTGGGATTCTGAGAAATATAAGAATGGCATGGAGATAACTTTTTTTGAGAAATACCTGATTCCTTGAAAAAAAGAAAAAGGGGGCCTTTCTGTTCTACCTCTGTTCACATCAATGGCAAAACTGCTTAACCACAGGAAATAATTGACAGGTGTTCTTAAACTGTCTTGACAACCTCTGACCATGAAATGGAAGAGTCGCTTAACTGACATTCAAAAGGCTTTCACTTTGCGAGTGATTAGATGGAGGTATGTAGACCAAGGTAGCTTTAGTGAGGCACAGTGATTGCTGAAATGCTGGCTGAATGTCAATAGAAAATCTTTGCAGAATAGACAGAGGGTGGGTCTGCATTGTGCACATAAGGTACCTGCAACAAGCATTCTGTCACACATGATTACTGAACTCTAGCAATTTGGATTGACACCTCCCAGTGCTATAACCAAGAGGATGATTGCATAGATAGGTGGGGCTGCACAGCTTTACAGTGAGGCTGCAATTTTACATTTCCTTTTTTGTGCTGTGGATATCATTTATGAATTTCTCAGCTGCCTTTGCTATTGACAGGTAGCTGAAGTGACACAGCAATAAAAGGGCAGCAGCAATAGAGGAGGCAGAATGATATGTGAGACCCCCAAGCTCACTGGAAGAAAGGCAGGATGAAAATAAAAAACAATGATAGGGATTTTGTAGAAATTTGTACATAGATAGGTAAGGGAGGGGAAAATATGGTATCAGGACCACAACAGACCTTGAATTAAGCTGAAAATAGAGGCGATCTTGAGTTAATGCAACACATGCCTTTCATAGATCAGCAAGGTGGCTGATGGTCATGTGGTCCCAGCAGCCCTATTCATTTGGCTTTACCGCCTTGGCTTTTTGTGTCTGTCATTTGAGGGCCTCAAGTAATCTATCTTCAGCTCTTTTCCCAGCCTAGTCTCTTCAAAATATGGGTTTACCCATTTCATTTTGTACAGAGAAATATCATTTGAAGATGGTAAAAAAATCTGTTCACTTCTCCTTATTTACCTGTTTATTTACACAGGCGTCTGGGTGGCAAAGACAGGTACAACAAAGAAGTTCTATTTTTTTAAAATGGGGTATTTTCAAACACTGCGTCGCACAGAGAGGCTTTAATGAGTCATGTTCGCTCTGATCGCAATTTTGTTTGTACAGTCAAAGTGGCTAGTGGTTTGGAACAGTTGGAGGTGTTTCACTATTCCCTTTGTGGAGAAACAATTCCAATCTGCATTCACAAAATGCAAAAATACTCTGGATTAATGAAGCCAGAATACCAAAACAGTCTAGCCAAAAGGTTCCCCTGAGCATACATTGGAGGTAGCCAGGAATGTAGCCTTTTATCAATACTGACTTGAGTCACTCAGGCTGCTCAAAACATGTTAACTGCTTGGTATTAATTTTATGTGAAAAATCTGCCATGAAGTCCTGTGTAGTGACTCTTTACCTTGCTATTAATAAGGAATGTTGCTGGCATAATCTGGAATTCTGATAGGATATGTGTGCAGTTGTAAAACATACCCCATTTATTTATTTACAATATTTGTATCCTGTTTTTGTCTCCTTACAAGTACCACCAAAGCAGCTGACAATTCAAAAATGCATAACATTACATTTTAAATTACTAAAATCAACCATCCTCCCAAACACATATCATTAAAACAGTTTAAATACTGAATTAAAACACATATAAAACATACAAACACTGTTGAGGAGGGAGAGATCAGTAAACAAAACAGTTGAGAAGGGAGGGATCACGAAACAATACTAAACAAAACAGTCTTTACCTGGGAGAAAGTGCAGCAGAGGGGGACAAACCAATCTCCATGCAGAGATTATTTCAGAGCTTTGGTACCATGACTGGAAAACCCCGCTCCTAGGATGCCACCCACCTAATCTCAGAAGGTGGGGCAACCTGAAGCAGGGCCTCTGAAGATTATTGAAGTGATTGGGTAGATTGATAAGGAATTAGGTGGTTCTTCAGGTGTATTGGTTCCAGGACAGAAGGAAATTCTAGCACCTTGGATTGTGCCTGGAAACAAACTGAGAGCCAGGGTAGATTGGCCAGGACTGGAGTGATAAGGTGCCTGTGACCCACTCCAATCAACATCTTGGCTGCAGCATTGTGCATCAATTGAAGTTTCTGAACGCTTCTCAAAGACAACCTCACAAGAAGTGCACTACAGCAATCTAATTTAGTGGCCAGATTTTTTCTGCCCAGGAAAGGCTGCAGGTAGCTAAATAGTCATAGCAGGTAAAAGGCCATCCTGACCACAACTGCTTATCTATATTGCTTACCAAGCGATGGACCTGGGTTTGAGAGTATCCCCAGGCTACAGACCAATTCATTCAAGAGGAGTGCAACCCCATCCCAAATGGGTGACACCTTAAATCCCGGATCAGACCTTTCAGCCACTAATTGCATTTTCATATTGTTGGGATTAAGCTTCAATTTATTAGTCCACATTCACTCCAAAATTGTCTACAGGCAGCAGTTCAAGATTTCTACAGCCTTCCAGGGATCAGCTGGAAGAATGAGACTGAGCTGGGTATCATCTGCATATTGGTTAAAGCTCAGCCCAAATTTCCAGATGATCTCACCTAGTGGTTTCATGTAGGTGTTAGAGCATAGGGGACAAGATGGAACCTTGAGGGATCTCATAGGCCAAAAAACAAGGCACTGAACAGCAGTCCCCCTGCACCACCGTCTGAAATCTACCTTTCAGGTAGGACTGGCATCATGACAGCACAGTAACCTTCAGCCATAGATGCAGGCGAAACGTTAAAAACAAGATCCACCAGACCACAGCCACACAGCCCGGAAAACCCACCAGAACCAGTTGAATCTGGTTGTGAAAGCCTTCGACAAGACAACAAAGAGCATTTATATATATCGCACTTATATAATCTCCCATTTCTCCATGTGTTCAAGATGGCTGGCAACTAGTTCATTTAAGAATATCCATTTAAAATGAAACAGATGAGCACAAGACAAAGTATCACCATAACATAATCTAATCCACAGATCACTGAACAAATTTAGCAACATATCACATGACAAGAAGTATGCCCTGAAAATCTCCAGAAGCCCATTCCAAAGAAGGAGTGCTATAAGAGAAAATACTTTTAACCTGTCTGTGGAGTTTTGACCTCTCAGGGAGCACTGGCAGGAAAAGCTGCTCCGAGGACCTAGGCAAGCACATGGGTCTATACAGGAAGAGGTGGTCTAAGGTTGTGAAGGGTTTTACAGGTAAAAACCAGGCCATTACACTGAGCTTAAAAACAGTCAAATAACTGTTGCCAAACAGGCATCATATTATTTTGACAGTTCACACAATAAACAAATGGGCAACAGAATTTCATAGTAACTGAATTTTTCAATGAACCTTCAAAGACAGTCCACAAGGGTATGATGCAGTAATCCAACCTAGGGATTCCCAAAGCATAGATCAGTGTGGCTAGGTCAATTGAATCCCAAAAAGAGAAAAATGTCCTAATTAGATGTGAATAATAAAAAGCACTCTGAGCAACAGGAGCAACTTGCACACAAAAAACATGGCAGGATCCCAGAGTACCACTATACTTTCCCTTGATCGCTAAACTATATGATCACAAGGTGACCGTTTTGTAAATACGCCATCACAACTGCTACCTCTACAACCACCTGAAATAGTCGATTCCTGTCTTGCTGTTATTATTGCTTCATAGGGGATGGGCGGGGAGGGGGGGACTTCGTAGGAAAACATAATGAATATATAAATAGAACTATAAAGCTTGTAATGTAGATTGGTAAGATCTGCAACAGGTTTTAAATTTTAAAAATGCAAAATTCAAATTACTTCAAAAACAAACAACTTCTAAAAGTCGGGCTGTTGGGAAGCCATATTTAGCACTATTCTAGGGCTGGAAGTTCTGTGCTGATTTGTACCAGGCAAATTCTATGGGTATTTTATTAATTGACCTTGTAACCATTCTTGAATCCCTTGCAGGAAAGAACTGAGCTGTTCCAAACTGTAAAATAAACAGCATGCTACTCCTGAGTTTTCAGTATAAAGGAACTTCCCCCAGCCTGCCACAACTAGAAAAGTTGAACCTTTTGAATTAACAATTGTAAAGGTACTGGAGCCTTTTCATATAGTAAATCTGGCAATCTGAACTGCAGATTAGATAAGAGACATTCATTCACTATGGAATTTTTTTTTAGAGAATCTGCTTGCAGCTCTCAACAGTATTTTGGAGATGGACTGGAGAATATGAGGGGAAAACATTTGTTGGTGGGGTGGGAGGGGGGAGAGAAAAGGGAGTGTTTGCTTTCCTTGTAATAGAATCCTGCTGAGTCTCATAGTGGCTAGGCTAGAGAAGGAGGGATGCAAATGAGGTCATTCCGGAGTGCTCTTTGTTGTTGACAAATGAACAGTGTTTGCACGCCAAGCACTGCCTTGTGCTGCTGCATGGGAACTTGAAATTGCAATTTGTGAAAGCTGACTCCTGACAAAGGTGAATTGAATCATAATGTAGTGAGGCCAAGTTGCAGTATGAATCATATTGTATCATCTGACATCTGCTTGCCAGTTGTGGGATGCAACAGTTACCTTTGGCTTAAGGCTCCTATGAATCTGCTCTAACTTTTTGGAGCATTTCACAAGCTCTGGTGCAACAAGGCATATCCCTCTACTATAAATATTTGCTTACCTGAATAAAAAGCACATTGGTTATTTTTCTCTGTATTCATACTAGTTGCTTGTGTATGACCAGGTCAGAAGCAAATTGGGGGCAAATGGCGCCAGCCCCTGAGCCCCGCCCCCTGTGCAGGCCTGAAAGCAGGAAAACTTATCCCTGAAATCAGGCTCCATCCCTGAAGACTGGAAGATGGCCAATGTCACACCAGTCTTTAAGAAAGGATCTAGGGGGGACCCAGGAAATACAGGCAAGTCAGTTTGACATCTGTTCCTGGTAAATTAGTAGAATCTATAATTAAAGATAAAATGATTAAACATGTAGAAAAGCAAGACCTGCTGAGGAAGAGTCAGCATGGCTTTTTCAGAGGCAAGTCCTGACTTACAAACTTACTAGAGTTCTTTGAGGGTGTAAACAGGCATGTGGGTAAGGGGGAACCAGTGGACATTGTCTACTTAGATTTCCAAAAGGCTTTTGACAAAGTTCCTCACCAAAGACTATTGAGAAAACTCAGCAATGAGGGAATAAGAGGGGAAGTCCTCATATGGATTAAAAACTGGTTGAGGAACAGGAAGCAAAGGGTGGGTGTAAATGGGAAGTTCTCACAATGGAGAGATGTAGGGAGTGGTGTCCCCCAAGGATCCGTTTTGGAACCAGTGCTCTTTAACCTATTCATAAATGACCTGGAAGTAGGGGTGTGTAGCATGATGGCCAAGTTTGTGGATGATACCATGTAAGGGAGGGAAGGACGGGGGAGGGGTGGCATGCAAGGGAGGGGAGGAAGGGGTGGCATGCAAGAGAGGGGAGGGGCCCCGGCATCTGGACATGGCCCACCCACTGTAGTGTGGGGAGGGGTGGCATGCAAGAGGAGTAAGGGGAGGGAGGGAGGAGTGGCATGCAGGGGAGGGAAGGAGAGCTGCCCGGTTTCTGGACATGGCCCACCCACCCTAGCAGGGGGAGGGGGAGGGGTGGCATGCAAGGAGAGTAAGGGGAGTGAGTGAGGGGAAGGCATGCAAGGGAAGAGGAGGGAGTGAGGGGTGGCATGTGAGGGAAGGGGAGTGAGGGGTGGCATGCAAGGGAAGAAGAGGGAGTGAGGGGTGGCATGCAAGGGAGGGGAGGGGGGGAGAACCGCAAAGGATTGCGAAGAGCTCCAAAAGCCAGACCTTGATAGAAATTAGGTGGAGGTGGGCTAGAAATGGCTTAAATGCACAGTTCAATGTAGCAAAATGTAAAGAGTGATGCACACATAGGGGGCAAAAAATCCAAACTTCACATACATGCTACAGGGGTCAGTGCTATCAGTCACAGACCAGGAAAGGGATTTGGGCCTCTTAGTTGATAGTTCCATGGAAATGTCAACACAATGTATGGCAGCTGTGAAAAAGGCAAACTCTATGCTGGGGATAATTAGGAAAGGAATTGATAATAAAACTGCAAAGATTGTCATGCCCTTATATAAAGCAGTGGTGCAACCACACTTGGAGTACCGTGTTCAGTTCTGGTCCCCACATCTCAAAAAGGATATCGAAGAGATAGAAAAAGTGCAGAGAAGGGCAACGAGGATGATTGAGGGATTGGAGCACCTTCCTTATGAAGAGAGGCTGCAGTGTTTGGGACTCTTTAGTTTGGAGAGGAGACATCGGAGGGGGGATATGATTGAAGTCTATAAAATTATGCATGGGGTAGAAAATGTTGATAGAGAGAAATTGTTCTCTCTTTCTCACAATACTAGAACCAGGGGGCAAACACTGAAAATGCTGGGGGGAAGAATTAGGACTAATAAAAGGAAACATTTTTTCACGCAACATGTGATTGGTGTTTGGAATATGCTGCCACAGGAGGTGGTGATGGCCACTAACCTGGATAGCTTTAAAAGGGGCTTGGATAGATTTATGAAGGAGAAGTCGATGTGTGGCTACCAATCTTGATCCTCCTTGATCTGAGATTGCAAATGCCTTAGCGGACCAGGTGCTCGGGAGCAGCAGCAGCAGAAGGCCATTGCTTTCACATCCTGCATGTGAGCTCCCAAAGGCACCTGGTGGGCCACTGCGAGTAGCAGAGTGCTGGACTAGATGGACTCTGGTCTGATCCAGCAGGCTCTTTCTTATGCTCTTACAGCACAGGGTACCTATGACAATAAATAAGCTGGGCAACAAATCTTTTGTCACTACCTCAGACAGCACTGTTCTCCATACTGTGTGAGCACTAATTAATCTTCAAGCCATATCTCTCTCTGGTTAAAAAGATATATGTTTCATGTTCTGAAAGGTTAGGGTTAAAGCCCTAGTCAGCTTTTCTTTAGCAGCCAGAGGAGGTACTGGAGGAGCTCTTAAGAAGTTGGAAATTTAGAGTGAGCAGCTTGGCTATATAGGTGGCAAATCACCACACAAGTTGAGAAACTGAACGAATGTTTACCCAGCAAGTATTTCTCTTCTGAAGAATGTAGAGCTTCAGTTGACCCTGGCTACCCTTATAAAGAGTCATAGCTGAAGGAGACAAACAGTGTTATGTTCCTCCCTGGTACATTTGTCACTCATGTGGGGAACATGTTGTTTGCCCACCTTATGTACTATATATGATATCCATTCCAGTTCAAATCCTTGTTCAAAGCTTAAGCATCTGTTTAGTTTTACTGATCTGAGTAATTCCATATGCTAAAGTAAAGGCTTTTATATGAATTAAATCTGCTTCAGCGTTTGTAAAGCTAGGGCCTGCTGTGTTATTTTAAAGATTACTGACAGTTGATAAGGAAATTGACTCTGCCCCCCCCCCCTTTTCTCTGCAAGGCATGAACAAGGGAGATAATAGGCTAAAGTACTGGGACTTTAGGAATTTTGAGAAAGTATAGTGGGCAGTGGAAAAGCTACCAGGGGGCGGGGATGTGTGCGACGCACCAGGCGCATCATTTCTAGTCACATGGGGGACGGAAAAATCCCCCTCCCTCCATGGCCCCCCCGCAGCCCCCCACAGTCCCCCGCGATGCTCCCCCACTTTCTTTTAGGAATGGAACAGGCCAGAAGCCTGCCTGTGTTGCCTGGGCCTGGTGGGAACTACATTTCCCAGGGGCTCCTGGGAAATGTAGTTCCCACCAGGCCCAGGCAATGCAGGCAAGCTTCCGGTTTTCTTATCCGGCCTGCGCAGGGTGGTGTGCACAGGGGGCACCGTGGGGGGGGGGTGCCGTGGGGAGGGCGGGGGGTGCAAAAGCCAGAGTGTGCACCGGGCGCACTCTGATCTAGCTACGGCTCTGATAGTGGAGTGTCACCACTTGAGCCTGACCTTGGTTGGGAAAGGCAGGGCACAAGTCTAATAAACAAATAAACAAATGGTTGCCATGAAGGTGGGGACCAAATGCTGGGCAGTTCCAAGCCAAACATCTCCCTACTTTTTAATAGGCTTTCCTTCTGTGACTGGGAAACCTCTTTTTTCGTGCTTACTACTCACGCAGACAGAAGTTTCTATACAAACACTAGTACACAATGAAGGTCTTTAGGCACCTTCAGATGAGCACACATACATCAGAGAAGAGCTGGGGTTGCTAATAAATGTCCTGTCCTTTAAACAGAATTTAGTGTGTGGAAATGGACACCTGAGGCTTTTCATGGTATGGATGTGAATGACATCACCTTGTCAATGGCATCCCATTAAGACTCTATGGCAGCCCCACTAGCCACAACAGGCCAGGGGTATTTTTGAGCCTGATGGCAAGGACAGCCTAATTCCCAAAGGTGGAAACTCTACTAGTGGGAGCAAAACACGTGAGGAATGTCAGAAATGGAAGATTCTCTGTACTGAAGAACTAGCTGTTTGTTTACTTTTTTTAAAAGGATTGCTCCTTAATGGCATTGTAAGATTTGTCAGGGTTGTCTATGAATTTTACATTGGCAACCTCCAAATAAGTTCGGATCTTGCATTCTTTAGGGCTCTTGTGAAATATTCACCCTTGGACACAAGCCTGTGAAAGGCTGCTGCCTTTTAAGCCTTCTGCAGTGCCCATCATTTGTATTTAGCTGAAACAGAATATCCAAACACAATGCAGCGGGTTGTTTTAAGATCCCTTTCATCTGGCTTTGTGTTTCCTTAGGCAACCTGGAGCCCTGGGAGAATGACAATGCCTTTGATTACATACCGTAGCCACAACACCCGAGATGAAAGTTTAATGCTCCTTATTGTCTCAGCAGTTCTGAGTATTCAGCTGTGCTGAACAATGTGTCTATTGCCACAGAACTGAGGGGTTTATCATTAACTGATGGTGTATCTGTGCCCTTACCTTTGTCGTACCTCACTGCTGAAGGAGTCATCTACATGCTTGGTAGGAGCAGCTGGGAAGGCAAGTGACAGATGGGAAGTGCAGAGGTCAGGTACAATAATGCAAAGCAACCATATTTTCTGCAGAGGTGATAACAATTTGTGAGGAGTTAGCAAAATGGAAGATAAGTTGGTGGCTAAAAGTCCACTCCTCAGTACTTACTTAAGGGCCTGGTACATATTGGAGTGAAGCACAGGAACTGTTCATTGAGGTGCTAACTAGATGTTACAGAAGGCGCAAAGCTGCAGCACTGTTTCTCTTCCTCCTGGTCTCTCCTATAACATTTAGAGATACTTGGTGTGTAGTATGATGTCACTATGCTGTTCTACATGTTCCTACATGCATTGGTGATGAAGAAGAGTAAGGCCTTGAAGGGCGATGACATCATCTCACACCTCTTGAGATAGGAGAGGGAGAAATGACATAAGGTTGCTTTTTCCAGTTCCAGTCCCATGGCAGCAAGTTCCATTATGACATGCGCAGTATTGCCAGGTAAAGTTGTCTGCTTCCACCTTGGTGCCAGGAAAAGTTTCACTTGCTTAATTTGCATTTTCAGGCTGCTGTTTAAAGTCATCAGGGACAGTAAACAAGCTGTGTGTAAAGAGCTGTTAGGTCACAGCTGACTTAGGGCAATCCCAGCAAAGGGCTTTCAAAGCAAGTGAGTAACAGAGATGGTTTGCCATTGCCTTTCTCTCCACGGCCTTCCTTGGTGGTCTTTTTTCCAAGTACTGACCCTTTTTAGCTGACAAGATCAGGCTAGCTGATTTAGCTGACAATTGGCCATGCTGGCAGGGGCTGATGGGAATTGTAGTCCATGAACAGTCTGGAGAGCTGCAGGTTGCAGACCCCTGGGCTATACCATGCTTCCTTCCCTCCCCGTAAATAAGTTGGTTACCTTAAATCCCTAACATCCCTACCAGATGCAAATGCTGTGTGGTGTAGTGGTTACAGCTCTGGATTCTGACTAAATTCTTTTGAACTGTATCCCTCAGACACAGGAAGCAAGTGGGCACCACCAGGTAACACACTAATGGGGGGGCATGACATCCCAAAGCTTGCACTTGCATGACTGGGGTAAAAGCATGTCATGAAATCTGTTTTCCTACGAGGAAACACATCTGCTTCATTACAAATAGCACAGGCCTCAGCTGCCCTCACTGCTGTTTGCTTTCTTCATGTGGAGACCTTAACATATGTGCAAGTGCGGGTTTCCGTCACTAATGGTGACATGCCATCCCAAACCAGCTATGTTACTGGAGGCACATTACTTTTAATTGGAGAGCTGGAGTGGCTCTTGCATACAGATGCCCATGGCTGGTGATGTGGCTACAAGAACAGCTTATAATCACCTGCCACTTCAGGTCTCATGTTAGCTGAGCAATTGCCTTGAGACTTTGATCTTTCATGATTTACTGTGTTATAACTGGCTTTAATTATTACTGCAGTTCAGGTTATCAAGTGATAACTGCAAACCGTCATGTTTGTAAGGATAAAGTGTAGATAACAAAAGTGGTCAACATTTAGGCTCATTCAAGGGATTTGATACCAATGTAAACTGTATTGCCAGAGGTATGTCCTTCCTTCTTCTGCCTGTATTTTGCTTTGACCTTTCAACACTAAACATGCATCTATCTTTTAATCACAGCAAATTCTTTCTAGATTTCCTAGACCACTGTCATTCTGACTAATTATTGGCATGGTTCTAGTCTCATTAAAGTTGATGGTTAAACTCTCATTATTTTCCATAGATGAGGGCAGCAGGCGCTATGTCATATACTGAAACCTCACAAATGCTTTTTGTGACAGCCTGGTGAGCTTTCTTCAACAGCTCACAGGAGCTAATGTTCTTTACATCCCGCTGACCTTTTGGCCCCAATTCAATACCTGTTGCTGTGGAACCATGCAAGTGGAGGTCAATGGAAAGATGCCATTTGTCCGACACACAAGAAATCCAGTCTTGCTGAATTTTCATTCACCAGTTCCAGAGATATCAGAGCTAGCAAGCTGATACCCTTGAAAAAATGCTAATGAGGATTCAGATGCTAATTAATTAAATGTCAAGAAGGAAGGAGTGGGAATGGCCCAAACAATGTTGCAGTCAGTAGCCACTGGGACTTCCTATATGGCCTCTAGTCTATGATACTCAGGTTTTATGTGATTAAAAAAAACTCTAGGTTTGGTAGAAAAGATAGGTTAGGAGCACACCCAGGTAACAAAAAGCAAGAAATGTGTATAGTGTCAGAGACAAGGAGGAGGCAATGTATTTGTTCTAGGCCATAATTCTAACTCAGGCTGAACTCAGGGGATTTTCTTCTGCTTGGGTTGCATTGCACATTATGTGTTGGCAAATATATATTAGCTACCACTTAGATGAGTAGCAAAGCGCCACAGCCCATTCATCAACTCCAAGACAGAAGTGCATTTTAAAAATCCGTGGCTGAAAACATGCTTTTGCCACATGCAATGCTGTCATTATTACAAGAGCACATAAAATGTTTTGTGTGTACTGATGCAAACCTACAGTATGAAGCAGCCGAATGGTTTTTACATAGTTTCTCCTCAAATATAGAAAGACCTTCAGGTCTTCTATCACATGTTAGTAGTTCATCAGTGAGACTTGAAGGAGCAGAATTTCATTTTCTGAAGGAATGGATACTCTGTATTTCCAGGACAGCAGCCTCAGTAATGTCTAGGCAACTAGGATCATAGTTGTTTGTTTGTGTAATATTTTAGCATCTTGTAGGAACAGAAGGGAGATTGTTTTTGCTGCTACAGTCTGCGTAAACAACTAGATTTCTTAAGTTTCAGTGTGAAGGTATGGGGCACACATGACTTCTGCTGAAGGCAGCAGACTCATGCCTCCTCCTCCTCCTCCTCCTCCTCCCTGTCCTAGGAAGGTTTGCTGATTTACAACATGTGATATGATGTCATCACAGGTTTCACGTTTCACCGTCCCCACAAGCAGCCGCCAGTGAAGCTGAGTGGGCTGAAGAAGACACACTACATGATGTTGTCACATCATATTATTTGTGGTAACAGACATTTGGAAGGAGAGAAAAGGGGATGACACAAAGCTGTTCCTTTTGTTGGCAGCCACGTGAGATCTGTAATGTCAACTTCTAGTATAATAATTTGGTGGATAAGTGCATAACTCATATTTTCATGGGATTCAAGTTCCATCCAGTGGTGTTGTTTCAGCATTGTTATCATTAAAGGTAGCACCCTGTACAAGCACTGGGTCATTACTGTCCCATGGGGTGATGTCACATCACAAAGTTTACTAGCCAGACTTTATGGTTTGTGACTGTCTTCCCCAGTCGTCTACACTTTACCCCCAGAAAAGCTGGGCACTCATTTTATTGATCTCAGAAGGATGGAAGGCTGAGTCAACCTTGTCCTGGCTATCTGAAACCGACTTCTCTTAAGATTGAACTCAGGTTGTGAGAGAGCTTTGACAGTAGTACTGCAGCTTACCAATCTGCACCTGAATGCTTCTGATGGTGACAACTCTGCCCCTTGAGTGTCAGTCACAAGACCACACGATTCAGTTGCAAAAAGGCAAATGGTTGAAAAATCAGTGAAAGTTTATTACCAGAGCTCTTATCAACTAGGCCTAGTTGGGTCCAGGACAAATTTTGCAAGTGATACATTCATTTTTATAATGATACGTCAACAAGCAGCATTGAATTAATTATTGGCTAATTAGTTTTCTTGTCTATGTCTTGTCTAAATTTGGATGCGTTCCGGTATACGTGGTTGGCGACCAGTTTGTTGGCTCTAGCTATAGTTTGAGATAGATACATGTCACAGATAACCATGAAGCAAAGCTCCCTGGGGAGGGGGTCAGGAGGAGAAGAGAGCAGGTGGCTTTTCTGAGAATCACAAGAACACAACATCAAAGAGTATTTCTAAGAGAAACTTTGGTGGTTTTAGCAAGTACTTGGGTGCAGGATATAGCTTAACTTGTTTTCTATAAGGCAAGAAGTTTGCGGTCAGGGCGGTCGCAAGAACAATGCTTTTCAGAAAAATAAATGTTTTCAGAGCTCTGAACTTTGTAGGTTTAAGCTTCAGCAGAGAGGCCTCTTTAAAATCACAATTTTGGGGTTCACCTTACAATGGCACTGGACTTCCAAGAAGTGTCAAGTCAAACATACAAAATACAAAGCCTATTTTTAAGAATCATGAGACTTTATTAATGGATTGGTAGGGGAGGAGGGGAGCTGGGTCAGTTAAACTGCATTCCTAAATGAAGGTACATCCTTTTAAACCCATTAACTTTAATGGACTTAGAAGATGTAACCGCTGAGCACCTATGACTTTGATGGATTTAGAAAATGTCACCACTGAGCACGTGTGTCTTACCAGGTTGTATGTATTTTCTGTTATGACCTCTAGAAACTTTGTTTTTAGAGTCCCACTGGAGCATCAGAAGAGTCCTGCTAGATCAGACCAGTTATCTATCTAGTCCAGCATCCTGTTGTCACATAGCAACCAAACCAGTTGACCTGGAGGGCCATCAAACCGGGCAGAGAAAGACCAAGATGTTACTCTGGCACTGCCTTCTAGCAGTGATATTCAGAATGTTTCAGATGCTTTTGTACATGGACGTTTTCTTTAGTCATGCCTTGCTGCTGGTGATGGACCTATCCCCCATAAATCTAGCTAATTCACTCTTCAAGCCATCTGTACTCTTGGCCATCCAGTGACAGTGGAGTCCACGATGTAATTACTTGTTGAGTAAAGAAATATTTCCTTTTGTTTGTCCTGTACTTTTTGCCCATCAACTTCATTGGATGTTTATCAATTTCAAAGAGATCTGGTATTATGGGCAACAGTTAAAAGGTTCTTTCCAATCACTTCTTCTCCTTCACAAATAACCTTATAAACCGCTATCATGTACCACTCCAGTCATCTTTTTTATAAACTGCTAAATCCCACAGTCTTTAGGTTTTCTTCATAGGAAGGCTGCTGTTGTCCCTTAATAATTTTGGTTGTCTCTCTTCTGTACTTTCTCAGGATTTGCAGTATTCTTTTTGAGATATAGGGACCAGAACTTCACATAGTATTCCAAGTGGGTCTGCACTGTAGTTCTATATAAAAGCATTACAGTATTGGCCATTTTTTAAATCTTTTTTTATTATTAAGACATTAAGCACTATCTCTTTCCAAATAATCCCCAGCATGGAGCTTGCCTTTTCACTCCTGAAGCACGTACAGTTAACATTTGCATCAAGCTATCCACTATAACCCCAAGATATCTTTCAGTCTTAGTCTCATCCAGTTCAGATCTTATCAGCATATATTTAAAGTTGGGGGGAGGGTTGTTCCAGTGGGTGTTACCTTCCACTTACCAGTGTCAGACTCCATTTTCTACATTGTCGTCCACTCATCCAGATTACAGAAATTTTCCTGTAGCTCCTTACAATCCCCATTGATTTTTTAACCAGCCTGAATAACTGGGTATCATCTGTGGACTTGGCCAGCGTTGTATAATGCAGTAGACTCTAATCTGGAGAACTGGGTTTGATTCCCCACTCCTCCACATGAATGGTGAACTCTTAGCTGATGACCTTAGGCTAGTCACAGTTCTCTTAGAGCTCTCTCAGTCCCACCTATTTCACAAGGTGTCTGTCTGAGGAGAAGAAGGTAAAAGGAATGTTAAGTTTCTTTGAGACTCCTTACAGTTGAGAAAAGGAGGGTATAAATCAAAAACTCTTCTCTGCTTCTTCACCTCCCACTCCAAACCATTTATGAACAAATTAAATAGAACTGCTCCAATACCAATAACTGTAGGACCCCACTTTTTCCTGCTCACTGCTTTCTGTTTAACTGATTTTAATCCATAAAAGGACTCATCTTTTTATCCTGTGATCGCTAATGATAGTCTTTTCCCATAAAGAACATTTAAAACATTTTGCAAACATTTTTTTAAAAAAGTTATGGCTTTTTTGTCTGCATAGCATTGAAAAATAAAGCGTTTCCAGTGACTACAGTTCTTTTCTTTAAAAAAAAATTCTGTGAGAAAGTTCTGGAGATACTGAGACTTGAAATCTGTGCATATTGCTGATTCTCGTATTGTGTCTCCCTAGCTTCAAAGATAGCTCACAGAAAACAAAAGAAAAGGAAAAATGACATGTTCACGTAATCAACAGGCAATAATGTGTTTATTAATGTACATTAAAGATAGAAATGGCAGGCAGCCATGATGGCAGATGGGTAGGCATCTGTGAGAAACTTTAGCAAATGGTGGACAGCATGGAAAATCACTGAAGCAGTAGAAAATGGCAGGCAGAAAGCAGCAGAGAAAACGAAAGTATGAGCTTCAAAATAGGGCGGGAAAAACAAAATGTTTTCTGCTCACCACAAAACAAGCAAGAAACATCTTCAAAACATTTTGGCAATTTTTTTTGCTAGGTTAGCATTTTCAAATAAAATGGTTTGGGGCTGTAATAGACTGTTTTGAAAATGTTTTTTGGGAAAAGCAGAATTCCCCCCCAAAACACTTCTATTTCTGTTCTGAAGATGTTTCATTTGTGTTGTATGGAGTCAGCTATAGCCTCCCATTTCATCTTAAACTTGCCTTTGCATTGCCTTCCTAAGTGAAATCTGTTTAGCAATCTCCATATTGTCTGTATGTCTGTTGCTGAGAATTATTCTCTTTCAGAAGGTTTTTAGGCAGTAGTCATTAAATTCTGTCTTTGGTTGAATTATACAGTTTATTTTTTATGATGCTGACTTTGTAGCAAGTTGCTGGAAACTTTTGGTTATATTTTTATAATGGCTTGGTTGTTCAAAGTGTTTATTATGGACTGCATCCAGTGATCCATGCATATACAGATTGCAAATCTAGGTCTCTTGTGCTGTTTTTGACTCTAGCAAAGTTGATCTGAGAAGGATGTTCACAGACTAATAACCCTGCATATTTGGGAACGATAACTGGGCAGTAGTTATGAGGCAAAATTGCAGCTCCACTAATGCCAGAGGCAGGAAGGGCAGTTTCATCCTCTTCCCCCTTTCCCTACATGATATCAGTTCATATGGCTGTTAGTGTTAGTTCAAGTGCCCTGTGTCACAACTTCCCAGAGGCTGGAAAGAATTACAGAGGGGAATAAGGGAAAAAATTGAACCCATCAGTGCCATCTGCTGACTGATTGTTGGATCAAACCCAGTGGATTCATATTGTTTAGCTTTGGTTGTAATCCATTTATAGGGATGAATGGGAAGGAATGGTGGGCTAAAATACTGAAAAATATACATAATTTAGAGATGTAGAATTCTGCTTAAAGGCTCCCAAGTATAATACTGGCCACCTTTTTTTTTACTTGCTGTGCTCTTGTGCCTTTAACAGCAGGTGAACATGAAGCCATTAAGCAGATGAAACTGTCCCCGTTGGTCCATGCCAAGAACAGCTTCATCTGCTAAATGGCTACATGGCAGGCAGCTAAAGGTATAGGAGCACTTTTAAAAGGTCACTCTAGTGCTTTTGAATAACGGTCTGGATGGATCCTCTTGTGCTTGCCTCCAGTCAGAGATGCAATTAAACATTGCAAGGTCTCAGGGGAAAGCATATGATGAAAAGTGCATCAATGCAGGCATGGGAGAAGGGGGTTGGTTTGTCTTCACTATTCAAGAAAGTTTGAATAGTTGGGGCTTTTTCAAAAGTTAGGAAAAACAGATGAATAACACAGATCATAAAAGCATAGGGAACAAATGTTCACTCTCAGTTATGCAGTCTGGGTCTTCCAGTGAAATTGGCCACAGGTTCAGGAGGAATGCTTCATCATAGGATGATATTCTGGTCACTGTCATGTAAATTGTAAAAGCATTCACTTTTCAGATTTCTAACTCAGACCACCAGATATGTGTTCAACCGTTATCCAGCCATACTTGTGATCTTTCAATGCCATCTGGTTGGATAAAGTGGTCTGACCAAGTAAGATGATTTTAAATTATTTTTAGGAGGCTGAGCGGACTCCTAAAATAACTTAATGGTAGAATATGTGGTTTGCCTACAGAAAATTCCAAAACAGTTTCTTTACCTTTGTTTAAGGAAATTTTCAGTAGCCATGCTAGGAATGATCTCTGCCTAAATCCTGGAAGAGCCAATAAGAGTGAATTATACTGGGCTAGACAGACCAATCCGATACAAAGCAGCTTGTAGTGTGAAATATTTGTTGGGCTGACCTGGAGAACAATACCCCGCCTCTTTTTAAAAAGACTCAATGGGATGTTATCTCCCAGGTGATGTCAATTACCACCATGCCATAAAAAAGGTTCAACTGCCTATTTCCACACATTAAGCCTGCTTTAAAGGCTTAAGACACTTTTCTTCAGGCCGGTTGGCAACCTGATTTATTTGCCTCGTTTGAGCCCACTGACATTTGTTCCTAGCAATAATGAAATTTGGCTCAATAATGGTCTGTGGAATTTGGCTTTCACAAAAATTCTCTTTGCCTGCTGACCTTTGGAAGGCCACACTGTGACTTTGTTCAAAGGCAACCCCTTGATGTGTCCCTCCCCGCCCACTTCAAATTCATTATCTTTCAGTGTAGCCTTGCTCCTTAATTAAATAATCACTGACACCATCAGTATCAAGACTGTCAGTAGCTGATTGCAAAAAAGAGAGAGACTTGCTAGAGCAGTGGCCTAGTAAACAAGTGACCTTTAATGATTGTGACACCCACACGCAGAGTCTGGACCACCTTGAGGACAAAAACTTTCAGATTTCACTCAAGCCACCATGTCCTGTGGCAGGCCAGAGGCCAGAAAGTCTAAAACTGCAACCTGGTACAACATCAAACCATTAAAATGAGACATTGCATTCCTTCATGATTTAGACACCCTTAGGTTATTTCTGCACAATCCAAATATCCCAGGTTGAGCAAGGGAAATATCCCGGTTCTGCCAAGAAGTTTGTGTAGATTGTGGTCCTAAAGAGGATTTGTCCCGTAATATTTCCCCCATTCCAAGATTTTCAAAAATCGCCATGGTAAACCCGCTACTGTGCAAACACCACAGGAGCAGGTACAGTTTCTTTTTCCCACCCCGCCGCCTGATCTCCCTGCCCTGCTGCCTGCTTCCTGATCTCCCCACTTGAGTCATGTCAGCTTTCAACTCTGCTGAGCCGACAACTGTTGTAGCCTGCCCTTCCCAAAACATTCCCCCAAGCAAGTTTTCTGCTCATGGTATTGACTGGGTGCCATTTTGCCTGGGTTAATCAGGACTGGAGTCCCAAAATGTCCCTGTTTTATTTTCTGTACATGTACTGGTTGCTCAGAGCGCAAAGCTAGGGAGATGTGCATTTTGGGCCGAATGTTAGTGGGCATATCGGGGGGGGGGGGGGGCCTCTCATTTTCCACAAAAATATGAGAAGGTGAGTGTGAATGTGATGTGATGCTGTGCCCCATTGTTTTTTGCTGCCGCTTGCCATGTTGAGGCCTGTGCCGGACCCTATCCAGAACTGGAAAAAGGCGGGCTTAGTTTTCCCCCGCTGTTGCCCCCAAACAACAGCCAGTCAGAACGCAGGACACTGGGGATGTTTGCGCATGTGCGGATACACTTGTGGTGTAAATACAAAAGACTCGGGCTTGTGCAAAACAAACTGGAGTATTTCATCCTGGTCTTCACTTGATTCCTTCACAGAAACGGGCAGCCATGCGAAGGGAGAAACCAGGATAAAATAGACCCAGATTGTAAGATTCTGATTGTAACCTGGTATAGTTGTGCCGTGCAGAAATGGCCTTAGTCACATCACCACAATCTCAGCACCACATCACTAGTGCAGAACTGTAACAGACAGTTCTGCTTCAGCACATGCCCCCCTTTCCCCAGCACAGTCTAAGAAATGCTGCAAGGAATGTAAAGTTTACTGCAGCTAACCAGTGCTGGAACATTCTGCTGCAGTGTCCTTGAATGCCCTCCTTCCACCTGGAGCCGTTCCTTCTCTTACTTTTCTAGCTTAATCCATGTTGTGCAATATTCCTTCATTCTCTTCCTCTGCCCCAGCAACTCTAGACTGACTGTTCAAACGTGCATCTCCCCCAATCCTACCCCCATCCCTGCTTCATCTCTACCTCTCCTTTGTCTTTAGACAGAGGAGCTTTTGTGTATTTTCCAGACCATCCCTTGACTGTGTTCTTGCCTGTCTTAATAGAGTGACAGCTTTAAATCTGGTAACTAGATGGCAGGCCTGCTGTTTGCCATACTAGTGGGGCAAAATGAGCAAAGTATGAAGTGGAAATGCAACTATAGCCATTAATGTCTGGTAACACTTTGTACTATCTTGGTTAGTGCTTTTTGTAGAACATTTTGTAAAACATATATGAAAAAGCAATGTGCTTATATCTGCCATGTCCCCCACCACATATGTTCTAATGAATAAAAGTTCTAATGAATAAAACTTGTGACTAGGATTGTATTACATACAACCATAAGCACTGGGTTTTGAAAGAGGCTTTATCAGAATAGGCTCTAGTGAAGTCAGGAGGGGTTACTGTAAATTAGACTTGACACAGTAGACCTGTGACTTTTTTTTTAAGCCTGATTTTTTTTTAAAGCCTGATAGCTGCAGGGTTGGGGCTGTGACATGATGGCTGTAACACATTCCTCAGTTGCTATTTACCTTGGTGGGGAGGAACATACAGATACAAAATCGGTTTGCCTCTTCCTAATGGCAAGTGCCCTTACCCACCAGGATCATCAAGGACCTAGATTATCACCAATATATTCTCTCCCCCTTCCCCCAAGCAAATCGCCACCCAAAGAGGAGAGACTGAAAATGGAAGAGCGGTACCGGAAGGAAAGGAGGCTCCTGTCCCGTCCCACAAATCTTTTCCTTCAAGTTGCAGCATCAGTAACAACGACCTATTCTGCAGAAGTCCCCGAAAACATTTGCAAAACATTTTCGATCCCCGCCTTGTCCGTACTCACCCTGACAAAACAATTCCTGGCTGCCATTTTGTGTTTTTTTCCCATTTTTAAAAATTCTCTGGGGAATTGATGCTTCAATGTATCATGCTGCGATTCTCCATAGCTCATATAACTGAAGTTTTGAAGAATTAACTTAAAAAAATTCCAGAATTGATGAAAGTAATCAGGTGAGAAGAAATGGAATGAACACAGCAATATGATAGAAATTGGCACCAAGGAAGAAGCTTGGGGACAGCAGAGAGATGTGGAAAACATATTAAATAGATTGCACAGCAGTGAAAACATTTTGAAAACTATTTAGGCTAAAGAATCATTGGCTGTTTCCGCACGGCGGAATGCGCCGACCTGAAGACGCTGGGACCGTCCGCACAGATGGTCCTGGGAAGAGGCGGGACGCCGGCGCCATGGAGCGCCGGCGCCCCGCCGACCCGGCTTGTCCCTGGGCCTCCGGCACGTTGCCGAGGCTTGGGGACACGCCCCCTGGCCCTGCGCGCCTGCTCGAGCGGCGCAGGCCAGGGGGGCATGTCCCCAGGCCTCGGTGACGCGCAGGAGACCCAGGGACAAGGTAAGTGCCGGGTGGGGGAGGCGGCGTGAAGCCGCTGCCGTTCGCTCGGCAGCGGCTTCACGGCGGCGTATTCCCGAAAAGAACGCTTCCCAGTGTTCTGGGAATACGCCGGCTTCAGGCCGGGCAGGCGGCGTGAGGGCGGCGCGGCTGCACTGCAGCTGCGCCCCCCGTGCGAATGGCGGCCTGGAGACGGCGTTTTTACCGTCTCCAGGCCGTTACTTTCTGCCCGTGCGGAAACGGCCATTATAAAAGAGGAAGCATATAAAACATATCAAGGCTGGAAATAAAACATTTTCAGAATGTTTTAGGTAAAACCGCATGGAACTCAATGAAGTAAACATTTTATTTCCCACCTCAAAACATTTTATTTTGGTTGTGTGGAAAGGGCCTGTGTTTTGTAAACAAAAAATAAATAAACTTACATTGGACTCCTGGTGTCATGCCCCACCTCCTGCACCTTGTCTGACAGCGAGGGATCTTCCACGGCTTTCTGAGCAATGCCAGCCTCTCATGCTCTGCCTTTGATCCCTCATTGGCCAGCAGAGACACATTTGGACAGCAGAGACATTAAAAGCAATGCTCACCTCTCGCACCCTGCCCTTAACTCCTCCACCGAGACCAGGGAAACATTCCTCAGCTTTGAAAGTGAGGCGGAATCAGATGACAACTGCAGCAGCCTGGACAAAGAAGCAGCAGCTAAGTGTGTGGAACTATTGTCTGAGAGACCTGGGTTCAAATTCCCATTTGTGCCATGGAAACTAGCTGGGTGTCCATGGGCCAGTCACACACTCTCAGCCTAATATACCTCACAGGGTTGATGTGAGGATTAAATATTGGAGGAACATTATGTAAGCTGCTTTTGGTTTCCATTGGGGAGAAAGGCATGGCACAAATGAAGTAACTACAATATAAATAAACAAACAAGTAAAATACGTATGTTTCAATCATGGTGAAGTGCAACTTTGACAGCTTAAGCAGCTTGTGGGTTACAGCTAGCTGCAGGGCTTCTCTCTTTAAGAGAGCCTTTCCCTCTCCAGGTGGCCTGCTGAGAGAATGCTTATATCTGACAAGGACCCAAAAGACACTACAGAGGATACTAGGGCATCTTTTAAGGTCAGTTCTATAGAACCTTGTTAACGCCTTATGGGAGCAGAGCCTGTTCTCTGATTAGAAGCCTGTTCTCTGATTAGTAGGGAGATTAGTAGCCATGGAGCAGTATCTTTCATGGAAATCTGCCCATCTTTACTAGTCACCACACTGAGGATCTCCTCTTATAAGTCTCTATTGAATCCCAGGGTTCTTTGGAAGGAGCACCATTTGAAAATGGCCGGCCATCCGCAACACATATTTAGAAGAGGAAGCAGATCTTGTGTCAGACTATCAGTGAATCCAAGAATACAGGCGGACTAAGAATTAAGCATAAGAAAAGAGAGGTAACTCTAAAGAGTCCTGAAATGAACAAGAGAGGCAAAAACCATGCCTGGTATTTGAAGAAAATGGATATTTGTTATGATGCCTCATAATCTCAATGCCTTTACAAATCTTCAGAATGTGCCTTACATCAGTGGCTCGAACTGTTGTCATTGGAACACAGTGCGAGATTCTTTGGCCCCTGAGGAAGATGAAATGTCAACATGCATTGGGCACGTTACACATCATCATAAATTTCCAGTTTTCTAAACACCAGGAGTTCGAGACCTCCTGTTTAGATTTCGGCATAAGAATTAAGACATCTTGCCTGAAATGAGGACAGTGTTTCCAGGAGATCTTTTAATCCCACTGCTGTGCTTCAGCTAAATGAAATTATGCTGGGTAAATCACGTTGGTGTCCTAAACATACATACTATGAAGTAAGTCCCATTGAACTCAGCAGGGCTTTCTTCTAACAGAACAGAAAAATTCCTAAGCTGCCAGAACAGAGTTTTTAACTTTGCTTTACTTGGAGCAGATTAGTTCTTGGAAGGGTGCTTTGTATTCTTCACGAAAAGCATATTGAAAATATGTAGAGGAAAGCAGAAAAGGTGATAAAGCAGAAAAGACCTCTGAGGAAAGGCTGAATAAATTGAGCACATTTAATCTTGAAAAGAAAACACGTAGGGGACATGAGATTAGATTCCAAATATATAAAATATTGTAATAATGGAAGACAACATCAGTGTTCCATTATCATGAGTAGAGACAAAAACTGCTAAAAAGTTAGGGGCAGAATGGAAGATTTTGAAAGTTGTTAGTCTGAATGTGCCCTGTGTTCCCCAACCAAATCTGGATACCATCTAGAAGAGCTGTAAAACTTTTTTCTTTGGAAAGTAATCCTGGCATTTAACAGCCAAGGTGAAGAGGAGAGATGGCCTAATTTTAACTCCGTATTGGGTATTTTGTTTTTGTGTATATTTTAGTATTAACTACTGTTACCCAATCTGAGCCCTTGGGAAGGTGTGAGATAGAAACAACATTAAAGAAAGAAACATGCCCCTATGACATTGGAATCCTGTGTGATTAGCACTTTTTATACAAGTGTCGGTTCTCTAAATTAGGATCCCCCCCCCCAATTTAGAGAGTAGCTGGGCTACGTGTAGGGATGAGCCGCTGATCCAGCAGCACCGTAAGTAGAGCGCTGGAATGCCGGCGCTCCTACGATCTTCTGGTCGCAACCGCTCCCCTGCCCCTCACCCCCCGATGAGTCACAGGTCATGAACTACCTGGCTCACAACCACCAGGTGTCCTAGACAAAGGGACAGTGGGCCCTTGCCCCCAGGTGGGGATTAGACCCAGACGCTGATGCTCCCTCCCGCACGTAGCAGCCAGGTGAGATCATGCATCACATGATGATCTCTCAGTCTCCCGCTCTCCCGCTCTTCCGGTTTCCCCCGGTCCGCCCTTCTACACGCCCCCATGATAACCCTAATAAAAGGTGCCAGGGGCGAGCACGCGGCAGAGTCGCTAGGATCACGGACCCCCGCGCTCCCGCTGCTGGCGCTCTCCACCAGATGAAATCTCCGCGTCTCGTCTCGTTCTTACGCTGACTCCGCGGGCACGACTACAGCTACGGAACAAGTAAGCCCAAGAGGTTGGAAGACTTATGTCAGTGGAAGGTTTTTCAAAACAAACGAGTCAAACATGATGTCACAAATGTTTCCAATCCAATTAATCCTCCTTGGTGAAGTGAGCTGAGCCTTGCGTTACATTGCAGCCATACAGTTCTATGGTTTTTTCATTTCAAGTTGCTCTGACCATATAAAAATAAAAGGCGTCTGCTTTTACTGCTGCACCATCTGTGAACGATAACAGCCAACAGGACTTGCATAGCTGCTGGTGCTGCCAAATTTTCACCGCATTATAGTGCCATAGGAATGCCAGCCATTGGTCTCTGGCTTGGACGGATTCCTCCTGAGCACCGGTAATGAGATGCAAGCGCGTTGATTTACATGCCTGCAGCGGATAGCTCTTTCCCAATGGAACAACCATATGTGCAGGTGTCCTGAGCAGTGATTGCATATGCTCCAGTGTAAACTATATGGGAACTGTGTGTGTGTGTGTATGTGTGTGAAAAACAGAGGAAGGCTATGCTTTCTTTTTACTATAATATCTTTCTAACTTATCCCTTGGCAACCTAGATTTCATTTTAATGGAGTTTATCTCATCCTTCCAAATGGGATGTCAGTGGATGCTCCTTTGCTTATTATGAGCTAATGGATCAGATGACATGCATGCCTCCCCCATCCCAGTCTGCTTGCAGAAAGTCTGGCAGTGTTTGTGTTCTTAGCATGCAGTCTTATGTGTAGTTTTTGTCCAAAATGTGCAACAAAACCTTGCTTCTGAAGAGCATCATCTTTGACAAGATAAGTACTTGGAGGCCAGACTGCTACCTAAAGAGAAGGTTTAAAGAAATGGTGCCAGAGGCAGGGAGGAGCTGTTTGTTTTCAGAGGTATGTGTGTGTCCTGGATCGATTGCCATTGGTTCTCTTTGGTTGTGGCCCTGCCATTTTCTATGGCAACAGAACTCTAAGAAATTAGAACAGGCAACAGGAATGGCATGTCTGACCTTTTTATAGCTTGCAGAGGTTTGAAGCAGGCATCAGACAGACTGATAGACTGATCGAGATATCATCTCTGAAGGCAGCCATTCTTGCAAGCATAAAGCTGACCTGGGTTCCACTGAATGGGTCTGGTAAAGGAACTGTTTGGGATCCAATCTGCAGGATCAGGACGGCATCAGTCAAGCACTCTTCATTCATTTATGTGAGAACAGGACAAAGTCGCATGCTGTACTGAATATCAGCATAGGGTTGTGCATAAATAGGCCAAGAATAGGCCATTAAACGCCTCCACCACACCTAGATGGTTTCTAATAAATTCGCATTCTTTTGATACTGAATTCTCAAACCAGAAACCCTTTTTACATGGTCAGTGGTTTGTCTTATATGCTTTGTTTTACTCCTTGCTCTCTGTGCCTGTGATGTACCATGTCTGACAGACGTAGCTTTAGAGAAAATCAATCTATGCTTGGGGTAAAAGAGGGTTCTTACAGTTCTGTATCTTACTCTGTATTTTAGCCTCTAGCTACCCATTTAGGGCAATGGATAGATGAGAAGGCATCTTACCTTTCATTTCTTTTTTATATTCCTGAGATTATATCTCATTTTTTTTGATTCAGTTGTTTAGGTTGTCATAAGAATATCCCTAAATTCTGCCTTGGGGATCTAGAAGCTCTGGCTTTGACTTACCACTGTCAACCTGACTTGTGCTAAGATAATATACTCAGTGAAAGCAGGAAGAGAGATTGGTGTCAAGGAGAAAGAGTTATATAGAGTACACATGATCTCAGCTCAACCAGGTATCTTTATCTACCAGATTATAAATATGTACAAAGTGTGGGAAGTGAGGTGTCAGTATGAAAAGAGGTTATTCTGTCTTTTTCCTCACACAAAAAACATTGCTTTGCTGAGTTTTGAACACCGAAGGATCAATCTCGGAGTCTGTGACAGTGTTGAAGATTGTGTAGTTTGAATTAATGAATGCTTTAGTTTACTCAGCATAGGTAGATATGGACATCAGCCACAGAGACTCTAGAAAGCCATGATGAAACACACAGTGGAAAAATATTTTTTTTGAGAAAATATATGATCCTATTGGCATTTTTTGAGGTATACAAACACCTTCTGTGAGGTGCTATCCTGACTTTGGGGGTTGGCATCCTGGTTGCTCAATTGTATGGAACAAAACAAGTTTCTGAAAATCCAGGGGTATATTAAATCACCCATCCCCTCCCAGACATCCTGCAGCCTCCTGAAACTATAGACAGTAATCCCCTCTGGAGTCAGGAGTGCTGTTTCTTCTCTTTCCACAGTAGCTGCTGTTGACAGCGGTAATATACACAAAGCAGAAAGCAGCATACATTTTGATTTTCTAGGAAATTGGGTTATTATGGCTGGCAAACTTGAGCACAGAGGCAATCTGACAAACAGACACATCTGACAGGCCAATCATACAGCTAGGTATCTATTTGATTCATATGATGCATTTGTTTTGGAAAAACCACTGCACATAAATGGTTTCTTTGGAGCTCTGGTATGGATCCATTGTGGTTAGCAACCTTGCCTCTAATGATGTAAACCAAGCGCAATGGTATTAACCGTGAATTAAATTAAAGTGTACACATACATATACAATTTGAGCTTCAGTAGCAAAATTTTGGCTGTCAGCATATAAATCTCAATTATTTATAGAATTAAGAGTGAATAGCTGATTCTCTGTAGCTCTTGGCTGGCTGTGAGCCTGTATATGCATATGTGTGTTTCAGCCTAACACTCAGCTATCTAATCTCCATTGTTTATTCCCTGATTTCCCTTTTAGCTCTATCACAATGCTAAAAATAGGTACTCTCCATTTCTGCAAATAAAGAAAAAATGCCTCCAATGTATTCATTGAAAGCTGTGTCTATACCCAGTTGTTTATTCCTCTCCCCTCCCGCCCAAGCTGGAATCATTGCTGCAGTGAGGCAATTATGTTTCCGAGCCAGAGAATGCCGCTGAACTCCTCCCAAAACTGCTGAAACAAGCAGAAAAGAGTCCTGCATTTGAATGCTCACCATAGACGCAAATATGTCTCATAATCAGGTACATTAAGGGCAGGGACAGGGCCGTGGTAGAGGGATAGCACAGCTGGAGGAAGCAGCTGCTATAAGCTTCTTAGGAAAGTTGATTCTGCTGTGAACTGGAGGAAGTTGCATATGCCTCCATGAATAACGCTGCCATAAATAAATAAATCCCCAAAGATTTTGAAACTGGGCTTGCCTGGGTAGAGAAGGATTTATTTAGAAGAGATTGCAGGACCAAATGTTTAGGTGTTATTTTATGAAATTTATTAGTAGACACAAAAATAGTAACAAAAATAGCATGCAGAATTTTGCTTCTGTTGAAATTATTTGGCCAATCAGGATGTGCCTTATATAGAGTTGCCATCTTGCCTAGCTGGCCACGCTTCACCTGGAATCTGGGCGTGCCACCCAGGACCCATTAGGCAAGAGGGCCCTCTGCTGGCACAACTGAAAATATGCTGCTTGGCCACGCTAGATTCTAGAATGCAATGACAGTGTTGGTTTGCATTTGGTGAAGTTATAATACACTTGCTTGTCTTTTAGCGAATCATACATGTGACCAATGCAGGGGGCAAAATGTTGTTACTTTGTCTAGGATTGTCATGTGGTAACCCACAGTTTTATATGCGTGTATAAATGCAAGATATTGTCACTGCTGCACTTCCGATCTTAATTTTTCCTGGGACCTGTTGCTTAATGTCTTCTTTTGTCCCCTGCAGAAACAGAATTGCGGAATTGGGGTATTTAATGGTGTCAGTCTCTCACACTGTATCATGGGGATCGAGGGTAAAGGTAGGGTCTCTGAGTCTCTTCCTGGCAAGGCTGGCTATTTCTTTACACTGGGCAGTAAAGATCTTGTTGATGATACCGTGATCCTGGTGATATGGATCCTGTGTGTGGAAGAATGTAGAAAATGTTGATGTATGAGCATGACTTTTGTTAGGCAAAGAAATCTGGACAACTTCATCTTAAGTGCTGAGGGTCAGAAGGAACAAGGAAAAGCTGTTATGCCTGTTACTGTCTTGACACCAATCCAAGAGGACTGTTTAATCAAAGGGAGCCAGATGCAGGCCTATTGAATCCTTATCTGAGTTGCTCCATCATTTGCATGCCATTGTGCTTCCCATTCAGGAGTGAAGTATACATTCAACCTGACAGAAGCTGCCCCCATTCATTAGTGTTTCCCTGACATTTGATGGACATCTCCATTTCGCCCCTGGCAAACAAGTCACCTTCAGAGTGAAGTGACACAGACTTGCCTAATACCCACAAAAGGACCAGTCAGAGTTTTTCATCTGTGCTTTTTTGCGCAACCTTGTAGCTTCCTGGGTAGAACTGACACTTCCCTTTTCTTTTTGGTTTCATGCCAATTTAAACAATTGTTGAGATTTCTCATAAAGTTTCCCAGATAAAACTCTATTGCTATGTATAGAGCTGAAGACTCTTGTAAGGGGAGGTTCAGAACTGTTGACATTTGAAATCCATTCCAGACCACTCAGGATTTCTTCTGTCTTGTGTTAGGTCTGGGGAAAAGACCTGACCACTAGTAGTGACATCTGAGGCAGAGTTACACTTTCCAGCACAATGACTTTGATGGACTTAGAAGGGCATAACTCTGCTTTGAACTGCATTGGTAGTAATAGTATGAAAAAGCTTATGGAGGTTCCATCTGGAATGAGCCAGGTGGGTGCATGAGAAGTAAAAGGGGAAAGCTTTGGGTGCACAGCAGGTTAAAGGGGTATATTTCTTCATGAACTTGACAGACTTTGCATGTGGACATTCATACGCTGTCATAAAGCATTCCGCAATAATGGTCCAATCATATTTCTTTAGTCCTTAGGGGAGTCATTATTGCAAAAAGTAATTATTGAAGATATGGTATGCCTGTATCAGTATGTGCATGTCATCAGAATAGGCCCGGTTTGAGAATATACAAGGGTGCATGCATTCAAATATGTGTAGCTGTACACATGTACAAAGATGGGATAATACAGCCAGGATCACACTGAGACAATAAACAAATGACATTCTGCTAGAAATGTGTCAGTGTCATTTTCTTCAAAGGTGATACGTTTTCTTTAAAGGTTAAGTTATTAATTATTTTGAATACCAACTTTCAGTATATTTTATAATTCTAGTTTATTTAACTATGTTTATAACAACCCTGAGTTGTAGGACATGTAAAGCAGAGCAACTATTTGAAAGGCAATGAAACATTGTATGACAAAAACCTGATCTTTTTTCTGGAGACAAATTGCTTAAATGTAGGAGTCAGGTAAGAGTTTCAGGATTTACTTTGCATTTGATGTGAGTAAAATTATGCCATTCCATTTTGCTTTATGAAAGTAAAACACCCAAGGCAGCTTTTTAAAGTCATGAAATAAGTCCATGCAGAGATTTTTAGGACCAAATGAAGCCCCACTAGTGGTCCTTTGTTTTGTGGAGAACCACTGACCCTGAAAGGTACATTTCCTTAATCTGACCATGTGCATTGGTGATGCCCAAGAACATAGCAGTTAGAAGCTTAGCTGAATGAGGGCAAAGTTTAAAGGTGCAAACAAGCAAAGGGAGAACTTTTCCCCTTGCATCTTTTTTTCCATTGAAAAACACCACTCCAAACTGTGGGGACGGGCCAGAATGTCTATAAATTTGTATTTGATTAAGTTGCATGAACCAAAGATCCTAAGAATCAAAATGGGAGCTTCTGTATAAGTGACTAGAAGCCTGCGTGTTTGCAGTAGGTCAAAAGGCATGTTACCAGCTTGCTAGTGACTATGCAGGCGAGCAAAGATAACATTTTTCAGATCTTGTCACTAAAGGGCCAACGTGACATCAGACATATGCATTTTATGACTTTGTTTTGTTAGAACTAGAAATGAATGTGATTAGTTAAATGGGAATAAGTGTTTTTCTATATAGTTAAATGAACACAGAAATGATGAGAGATTCACGTGTATTAGTATTTCACTATAATTCTATTGTTGTTAGAATCAATGTTTGTAAAATCTTTTAAATGTTTTAACATTTCATGCTGGGGAATGAAAAGGGAAGTTTTATGATCCTAAGGAATGCTGCATACCTTAAGGACATATCTCTCTCTGGGAGAAAACTTAGCAAACAGGTTTTTCTTGGAGACAACAAGCTAGTTTTATTGCAGTCCTTTGCATATGGTAGCCCTAGCGGAGGTAGCCCTACCACGCGCTAACAGCATGAGCTAAGGAATGTAATACGTAGAATAAGAGGCTGTCTTACTGTGATCAGGAGACAGATCTATCCAATGAGATTTTTAAGGTACATGCTTGTAGCACGTGAAAGAGGTATGGATCATGTACGTAAATCTTATGATGATGATTGTGTGACGTCTGTACTCCTGTATCTATAAAGACTGGGGTCTTTCGTATGGTGGGCGTGTCTCTCACTTGAGAGCATCAAGGCGTGCCTCTCCCTCGGGAGAGTTCACCTTCTGTAACTTTCTAAATTCTGTGTCTATAAAATTGGTCCTTTTGTATGAAGCAGGTGTGCCTCTTACCCTTAAGGGGACACCCTGGTCAGATACTTATGCTGTCCAGTAAACTTATCTTCTGTTTCAAAACTGCTTCTTGGGTGTTTTCTAACTTTAAGTTTTTCTTAAACTAATTCAGCTGTGTAGGACCAGAGACACGGTCCTGGCCCCACAAAACAATTTTTAGCCTCTGTTGGGAAAAATTATCCATAGGTTTTCCACAGCAGAGGAGCACCGTGGCACAGAGTAGTAAGTTGTAGGGTTGCAGTTAAGCTCTCCTCGTGACCTAAGTTTGATCCTGAAGGAAGCCAATTTTGGGTAGCTGGCTCAAAATTGACTCAGCCTTCCATCCTTCTGAGGTTTGTAAAATACTGGGGGAAAAGTGTAGACGACTGGGGAAAGCAATAGCAAACTACTTCGTAAACATAGTCTGCCTAGTAAATGTTGTGATGTGATGTCATCCCATGGGTCAGTAATGACCTATTGCTTGCAAAGGGGACAACTTTTACTTTTTTTCCCTCAGCAGAATGTTGTGACAGAAAAAAACATCCAAGGCAAATACTCCCCTCCCCTTGGACTGGTCTACTCCATCATTGTAATCTAAAAACAAACAAACGGGGAAAAGTGGTGGGGGTTTGGGAATAATTACAGGACTATACATAATTTGAAGTTGTCCGCTATGGATGCCTGCCCCCATGAACTTTATGCCTGAGCAGGAGGCATTGGAGTCGACCACATCCAAATCATGTACTTTTTCTACTACATTCCAAGCACCTTAGAGACCACATCTGTAGCACTGATGCAAAAATCCCTTGAAATTCCATTATCATATCTTGAAATGCCTTCTTTAAAACCTACAAGCAGCACAGTCAGAAGTGGGAGTTGCATGCCAAAGTACCAACCCCACAGAACTGAAGTCCCTGTGACTAGAACTTTTCCCTATATCTGTTGCTTTTCCTCATTTAAAGCCTCATTCTTCTGGGATGGGATCTTACATAGTATCCATTTTTTAAAAAAACTGTGTGTCAGATTCTGTGCACCGCCCAAATTATTTTTGCAGTCAGTGGATTAACCAAGCAACATCCTGTTGCTTCAATGTACAGCTGCACCACATTTTAGCTACGAGTTCTGTTCCTTGACATGATACCACGTTCCATTTATACATGAATTGTGGCTTTCTTGCTTGGCTTCACAATGTCGGAAGAGTGTCTAGGCATCCTTGCTGGATAGCAGCAGTCTTGGGGCAGATTTTAAACACTGGGATTCACCCATGCCCTTCATGATGAGGGAGAGATCTTTTATCTCAAGAGCCCCTTGGGATAGTGTGGGATAAAAATGTGATAGATAGATAGATAGATAGATAGATAGATAGATAGATAGATAGATAGATAGATAGATAGATAGATAGATAGATAGAGAGAGAGAGAGAGAGAGAGAGAGAGAGAGAGAGAGAGAGAGAGAGAGAGAGAAAGAGAGAAAGAAAGAAAGAAAGAAAGAAAGAAAGAAAGAAAGAAAGAAAGAAAGAAAGAAAGAAAGAAAGAAAGAAAGAAAGAAAGAAAGAAAGAAAGCCAAATCATGCAGATGTTTGGATCAGGAACTCAGTTTGACTCTTATACTGTGTTTTGTGGTTCAGTTCAGACTGTTTTATTCTAACAAGGAAACAAGGTGATAATTTAAAAACTAGTTTGTGCTAAACAAATGCTGGTTTAGTCACTTTTGACTTCCCCAGAGTTGGGTTGCCAAACTCCGTGGTCCATAATATGTGTAATAGAAAGAGGGTGCGTAACTGAAGGAGACCTCCATCCTCCTCCTCCTCATCCCTCATGATCCTGTAGTTCCTCAGAAGAAAAATTTGAGACCAGAACCCATTCAGATAGGGCAGCTAAAAGAAAAAGCAAACAGAACTATACACAACAGGATTTTGGGGGATGCAGGGGAGCAAGAACAAGATAGAAAAACTAGTTATTAATATATCCTATAAGAACCTGATGACCACTCAGTAGAGTGCTTTAAACTTAGGTACTGGGTTTGTCCCTACACCAAAATGCCTTTAGAACTGGAACAGATATTAACTTGATTTAACACATCAAATTAAGATAATTCTTTGACAAAACTGGACAGATTTCATTAATACTCCATTCAGACCCAAATCAAGGTTTCCTCCTAGCATAGACTCACCGGCTTTGACTGCGGCCCTTTCCCCACTCACCTTTGCCCGAGGTTTGCTGCGGGCAACTCCCGGCTACAAGAATTCCTGGCGACGCCTGAGTTTCTACTCCACCCCAGCTTCCTGTGCGGGGTCGTCAAAAGGCGCCATTTCAAAAGGCGCCAGGAATTCCGCGCGTCGAGGGGGCGGGAGAGAGGCAGCGTCGGGGTGGCTGCGTTCTCGCCGCCCCTGAAGTGGGGAAGGGAGCTGGACCCCGCGCTACTTGAGGAGAGTAGTGTGGGGCTTAAGGAAAGTGGGGAAAGGGCCATTATTTAACAACATAATTCTTTAAGAAATAGAACTAGCAGAGAAAAAACATTAGGAGAAATTTACCCTGTAGCACAATCCAGACTCTTAAGGAATTGGCCAAAGATGAGCCCCTCATGATTAAACCAGCTGACAAAGGTAGGGGACTTGTTATGGACTCTGCAAATTGTTTTAAGAAAATCAATAGACAATTAGCTGACACTGATTTTTACCAATGATTGGAGAGCAACCCTACCTCTCACATTAAAATAATTGTGAAAATGGTTATAGAACATGACAATTTAATTGATGATCACAGCCAGATTTTTGTATAATAATTATCTCAAAGTCACCATTTTAATTGTTTCCCCAAAATTCATAAAAATCGCATGTCTACCTCCTGACTGCCCCACTGTATCTGGTATTGGCTCTATTATGGATCCCATAGCCTAATATTTGAACTGGTTTTTTTTTAATATAACTATTTGTACAGGAAATTTCCACTTACATGAAAAATACCACAGATTTGATTAACAAGATAGAGGGACATAAGATCCCACTGGAGCTTTTTCAGTTACGTTAGATGTTGCCTGTCTGTATTCCAGCATCCCTCATGATGCAGCAAGAATTACAGCTGAACACTATTCAGACTCCAGAACTGCACATCCCCCCCCCTCATTTTTTGCTGGAGCTCCTGGATTTAATTCTGGATCTCAGGTTTTTCAGATTTGACAATGAATTCTTTTTGCAAATGAAAGGCTCGGCTATGGGGTCTCTCCTTGCTCCCGAATCTACATTTGGCAAGATTTGAAGACAGCCTCATAAGAGATCCTGCTGTCAATCCTTTCTTTGGAGATGTACTATTTTATATATAGAAATGGGGAGCTAGTGGAACCCTTTGCACCGTGGCTTAATTCCTTACATCATACTATCAAATTTTCAGTCACAAAAAATAACATTCAAATTCCTTTTTTAGATGCCAATATAATCATCACTGAGAATCATTTCCTAGCAGTTTCCTTATACAGAATGGAAGTGGATAGAAATGCTTATCTTTGCTACCATGTCATCTCAGGAATAATAATCCTTATGGGATTTTTCTTAGGGCTAAATGAAATAATACACCTAAAAGAGACTATAAGAAAACAGCAAGGTGAAGCTCTTAAACAGGGACTATCTCTGGCCAGTCATCCAAAAAGCCAGACTAAGGCTGACAGTGCTGGGAGAAAAGATCTATCCAACAGACAGAGAGAGAACAACAGAATAGTCAGCTCCATCAAATACTCCCACAGGAGCAAAAAAATTAAGATTATTTACAGGTACTGGCTGATTATACAAGAACTACCAGGATGTGAACAGCCACCTTTGTTAGGGTACAGAAAAACCAGATCAGTAGGAAATATTGTTATTAGGGCAGATGTTAGAAAACCCCAGGTACATTCATACTTAGGTATTTCAGGCCATTATAAGTGTGGAATGTATGCAGTATGCCCAGTACTGCATGAATGCAAGATCAGAATGGTCAGGGAAGTGTTTTACAGAGAAATTAAACAATTCACCAACGGTAATACTAAGTATGCTGTTTATCTAATATACTGGAATTGTGGTTAAATTACATTGGCCAGACATGCAGGAGGGTGAAAATTCAAATGCTTGAACACTTGTCCCAGATCCAGAATAGGGTGATGGAGGCACCCACTTCATGCAAAAAGATCACAAGCCTGAATCCCTTTGCTTCTTTGTATTGGCAACTGTGAAGGAAAGAGATGCCCGGATTAATTTACTACAAGAATTACAAAGAATGGAAGCATTCTACATCATAGGCTGCAGACTACATATCCACCGGAATTTAATTCCAACCTGGACTTTTCTGCTTTTTTATGAACTGTACCACTTTAATTATCAACACCTGTGATGAGGTGTGCTAGCCGCTGGCCTTCAACTGACTGCCAGAGCTCTCTTGTCTCAAGGACATTTTTGCAGCAAGAGAAAGCTTTGCAGAGACAAATGAAGTCCGACTTGGTAATTGGTCTATTTCTGATTCTTTTTTAGATTCACTAGAACAGAATATCTTTGTTTAAGTAGGGACTCGCTCATGTGTATGTATTCTATTTCAGATTTTTGTAAGAACAATCTTATATGTGACTTATTGATCAAAATTGAAAGGAAGTAGAATGGAAGCCCTTCCTTAAGATTTGGAACTATAATATGAGTGTAAACAGTAATACCTCTGAAGATTTGTCGAACCAGAACATATCTGGAAGCTGGTTGCTTTTGTTGGGTTTTCAATATTAAGTTAATAGCTATCCCTGTGGAGACTAGGGAAGCAATTGTAGATGTGTTACTAGTCCTCATGAATGTATTTATTACTGTATAAAAGAAATACTCGAAGGTGCATTGGTGCATTACTGCGATACAGCCCCATAAGTGTGTGTGTGTATTCAGAAGTTATACAGTAAATTCAGAAGTTATACAGTCTATGACTACTAGCCTTATTGTGCAAATAATTGCTTGTTTGGTAACCTCCAGGGGCCTTTTCCACATGCACAGCTTACCACAGATTTTCCTAGTGGTCAACCTGATTTCTTGGAAATGTTTTATGTGAAATCATTCTGCATACCTCTATTCCCCTTGTCATTTCCCCCCTTGTCTCTTCAGTTGCAGTTCATTCCACACATTCCTGCTGAAAACATATTATTTCTGATTGTGGTGGTATGTCATTAATATACAGAGGATACTCTTATTTATGTCAAAAAAGTGATAGGTGCCCACCCTTTTTATTCATGTGCCCCACCCCCTTTAATTTGGCTGCCCCTGCCCAGAGAGGAAAGATGCTTTATAGAGCAGAGGTTGGGGGAGTTTAGAGTTGGGGTGGGGGTTGGGTGCTTAGTGGCTGCTGGGTATTTCATGGGCATGGGGGAAAGGTAGTATCATCCCACACCCTTGATGAGGACCTATTCAAGCCAGCTGTGTCAACAGAACAGGAAGATTTACAGTCACAGGCTCACAGCTTATCAGGAGTACTGAGGAAGATGCCAGCAGTTCTTCTGAATCCCCAGATACTATGCAGCATTGTAGACAGAAGCTGAGGCTGGTTCTGAAGGAGAGGAGATGGTCAGCAAGCTTGCACAGCTGCCCCTATGCAACACAGCATGCTGAGTCTCTGCAGGAGCCTCCCCCATGCAGGCAGCCCAGATAGAGTTCATGAAGAACAGTGAAGGTTGAAGCCGTGGATGCAACATGCTGTTTTCCTTGACGCTGCCTGCACTCCATTGCTCTGTTTCCAGATTTTGCTTTGACTTCGGACTAGTTTGTGAGGACCATGACTTCGGCTACTTCGGCTACACACTACGCGGTGTGTATGTTTCTTGGTGTGTGACTTTCTGGCTTGCTTGATCCTGCTTCCTGGACTCTCCCACTGGCCTGCCTCTGTTTGAACTGTTTACCAGCTTGGACTGCAATAGGGGTGGCTCCCTGCCTCAGGCCCTGCTGCATCTGTGACTACTCCTGGGCCCTGAGCCTCCTCAGTGCTGGTGTTGCTGTGGCAGCACACCAGCCCTGCATAGGTGGTAGCAAGGTGCTTGGATGCTGATAACTGTTTGTATTGCACAGGATGCTAGAGGGAGGAGGGAATCAATTGTGATTCTTTGCCTCCCTCCCCAAAAACTTGTGAGCATTGACGGGGAGAGGTATCTACAGGGAGTTATAGAGTGAAACTGCAGACAGGGAGAGAAGCACGGGGAGACAGGGCAACGGGTAATAACAGCAAACATGCCCCGAAGCAGAGACAGCGTGGTGAATGCTCCTTCTCGTCAGGATAAGCTCCCCATGCATAATGAGCCTATGCCTTCTTTTTCTGTTTCAAGAGGCCTTCACTTACTTGCCTTGTGACCCTTATGTGGAAGACAGTATTAGCAATTATTGAGGGAGGAGCGCAGATCTGCTGTCAGAGGGATTATTATGGCCTGGAATCTGTGAAGTGCTGCAACAGCATATCTTCAGAGCTGGAACCACTTTTTTTTGGGGGGGGAGGGGGTGGCATTTAAAAGTTCCTAGTTTTATGGCAAAACTCATTTGACTCTGTCTGCTTACAAATCCCCCTCTCGCCGGCTGGTTTAAAAATGGAGAGATGACAATCTTATCTGAAGCTGGAAGCTGATAAGAAAATATGCAGATCTCATTCAATGTGCCTATTTTTTTTTTATTGTCAGAGCAGTATGATCTACTGACAGATGGCTCATTGGGGTGCAATTCCCATAGCTTTGATCTTTTTGTACTAAGATCTTTGTACTATTCTATTTTCTATTTTCCTACCTAACCCAAGACAACCACAGTAGCCAAAAGAGTGGGAGTGGAGAAGAAGAAGGTTAAAAGAGAGCACTTTTGCTATTGTCACGTGCTCTGTGACCTCTCACAGTTCTTCTGCACCTGCAACATCGAACCATTCAGCCATGTCATATGATTCTCAGGAAAGAGCATATGGATGTTTCTTGGTATGTTCATAACCTCTGGCAGAAACTGGCATCAACATGGAATTGAACCAAAACCTTGGAACAAATGTATCACATGTAAAGTTGCCATTTCCCCCCCACAAGAGATGCAGATAGCCTGGTATTAAAAAGACAGCACAAAACTACAGTCTGTTGCAAGTGCTCTGGAGATACTAGCTTGGACACTATAGAGACATAAAGACCTTCCCATGAAACCCATCTAAAGGAATAAATGTTTCAAGGCATACAAAGGCAGAGCATATCACATTCTACCTCCTCTTCCATTTCTCTAAATAAGTTTGTTTTTTCTGGGACACCTGCTGTAGCAACTACATCATGTTTCAGGCTTATCATAATCAGAAACACAACACACGCGCACACACGCACGCACGCACACACACGCACGGGTTGCCAAGCAGCAAGCTGATGGCTGGAACGCCCATTGGGAACCCATTACTCAAGTTGTCTTGCGGACAGGATTATTCACGTTCTGCCGCCAATATTTACAGTCGCAGCTGCTGAGATGGTGTTTGCAAATTTCTGCTGATTTGATTAGCTAGTTTGGTCATCATCACTCCTAAGCGCAGGATCTGGCCATAAAATTACATTCTGCTGTGCGTGTGATTCCATTTAATGGCATGTTGAAGGGACATTATGTTAATAACTTGCCAATGAACAAAGAAAATAGGAATATTGCAGGGGCCAGCAAGAGGCCATATGGTACATTCAAGAGTCTTTGCTCCTGATCGTCCTAGATCATTTCATACTCTGCAACTCTGCAGAAGCCAAAGGATTATTGGTACTCACAACTGTACAGCCTCTCTGTGAAGCTGACCATGTTTAACGTCCAGGGTTCACTTTTGTCTGCATTGTTAGTATAACCTTTGCTAATGAAGTTGAAAAGATTTGTAGACACTGCAGTATACTTGCGTCTAGCAATAGAGCTCTGGATGTTTCTGGGGATAGCAAAGGAGTGATTGCTTTTGATCTCTTCTTGTCTTTTAAGACCCATGTAGAAGCACAGCAGTTCAACCTGGCAAGGAAGGCTCATGTTTTGGCCAGACTTCTTCTTTTACTAATATTTGCTCTCCCACCTCCCCAACCAGCTTTTCAAGGCAGCAGAGGGTCCAGTTCTGACAATATGCCTTAACTTGTTCACTCAAAAGTAAGCAGGGTAAGTGGTGGGAAAGAAAGAAAGAAAGAAAGAAAGAAAGAAAGAAAGAAAGAAAGAAAGAAAGAAAGAAAGAAAGAAGACTTCTGTTTCTTTAACAATTGTGCAGAACAGGGAACTTCTGCATGTGCATCTTTTCTTGTTTCTTTATGTTGTGCTGCATCTTTGAACAAGCCCATCTTTTACACTTTTATTATATAAATTACCCTCTCTTTTTATGTGTTTGATCATCTCTAGAAATATATCTCACTGTTTAATGGCAGTGGCTCTTACAAGCATGCATGCTTAGGATTAGATCCTACATTCACACTTTTTGTCTGATGTAACTTCTACACCATTGATGCCATAACTCATATGTACCAGGTACAGAATTGGTATTTGGCCATTTTAAAGATCCTTTTTGCTATTCTTGCCTCCTTGCTGTTCCTTCATTTCTAAAAAGGAGCCACCTTGGTTAACCAAGGGTCAGTTTTAAGTGAAGTAGTATAGTGAAATAAAAACTACCATTTGGGAGAGAGTTGGCAACCCAGTTGCATTTTATAACAAACTGCTATCCCATTTCTGTGCATCATGTGAACCAACAATAAGGACCAATTCAGACATTCAGTGACTGTATTCCACTTGCATGACTGTGCCACATAAGATTTCAAGATGCAGCTTGCTTGCTTGAAACTGCTTCTATGTCCAAAGCAAACTTCATGTAAAAAAATGTCCTTATCAGAGAAGCTGCTTCTGTCACACATATGAAGTGTACATGAGGCATGATTTTCAGCTAGGAGTGCTATACAAAATATAATCCCCCACCACAGGAAACTTAGAGGAGCTCTGTTGCTTGTAAAGACTGCCAGCCACATTAGAGATTACATTTGCATGGGACCTGAGCTGTCTTCTTTATAGTGTGGTGAATGTTTCTGGTATATTTTTCTCTAAAACCGTAACATATCAGAAGAAAAGCATATTGGTTACTTCCCCATGAAGGTTATGGTCCAGTCTTGAATTCAGATAGGAGCAGGTTTTGTTTTAAACATAGTTGTTTTGTGCATAACTGGCCATTAAAACATCAATTTGTTTTTTAATCTTTTTAAAAATATTTTTGCAACCCTGGCTAGCTCCCTGGGTTTGCAGAAAAATACCCCCTATTTGTACCCAGCCCTATTCTCTGAGCCTATCAAGCCACATAGAGGGCCAGCTTCAGAATTAAATATAGAATATCGTGCTACACTACAGTTGGTGCAGAGGCAGCAACAACAACATTAACAACAAACCCAGCCATCTGAAAGCCCTTCATAGGGCTAAACAGAGTTATGCCCCCATTTTGGATGGCATAAGTCCAAAGACCTGGCCATGGAATTCCTGTCCCTTAAGCCCAGCTGAAAGCTGATTAAAGTCATATCAACACCTGGGAACGTCCCAGGCCACCCCTCCCATGTGCCAGCATCCGACTGGACACCAGCACTGCTCCGCAGCAATGCCCACTTCCAGGTTTTGCATTTGCCCACTTTTTCAATGCCCATTTCCAAGTTTTGCTGCTGCCAACTTTGCCCTCTCCCCTTATGCTGACAGAGGGGGCAAATGCACTGGCATGGGCCAAAGTCACATCCAAGAGGCAATTCAGCCCCCTTGCCCCAATCAGGCTGTAAATCTGAGGCAGTGGATTAGGTTCGAACTGGCTTGGATCCTAAACTTTGCTTCTGCTTCTCTTTGTCCCTGGTGGAAATGATCCTTTGCTATGCAGTGCTTTCCTCTGATGCTAGGTTATTTCAGTTCTCTGAAACACACTGGTCGTACATGAATGACCACTGAGGGAATGTGCTCTGCTATGGAGAGCTGCCTCCACTATAGCAGTGATGCAATACTTATGAAAGCGAGGTTTAGAATTTAAGCCTGTGCTTTGAGTGTTCAGAAAACATGACATCTCCACAAAAGAAATACTGTCAGGAAGAAAAAAAATGTAAGGACTGTACAAAACCAGTAAGAAATAAATGCACATCTATAGCACAATATGCTGACTGTCTGAAAAGGCAAATAAATTGTGCGCCTGAATATGTCCAGTAGAACTGCAAGAAGCAGCTTTTGTACCTGGCCTACTTCTGGCATCTCTCTGGCAAGCTGGTTGCTATGACAACCAAAGAGGTATATAACTTCTGGCTTTGGCTCACTCACCTCTATGGTTCTTCCATCTCCTGGTGCTTTGTTGGGGTGATCCTGTGCCCAGAAGGAGACAGGACTGCAGTTCCTGACAGGGCAATGTCAAATAGGAACGGTTGGCCCCCATAACTTTTCTGGGTTCTCCTAACAAAACAGGAAGAACATCAACATCCGGCTGTTGTGCTAGTGTACTCTTTTATTAGAAGAGGGAATACATCTTTGCATGTCCGCTGATGTAAAAAATTATCTATTTAAGTACATTGTTTCTGCCCTTCCTTCAAGAGGCTCAGAGAAATCGTTCTCCCCTCTTCCCCTTTAGACAGGTTAGGCTGAGAGAGAGTGACCAAGTTTCATATTACAGTGGAGATTCATTTTATTTTATTTACTTCATTTATACCTCACATTTCTCCCCAATAAGGATCCAATGTTGCTTACATCATTCATTCTTTGTTTAATCTGCACAGTAAACCTGTGAGGTAAATTAAGCTGAGAGTGAGTGATGGGCGCAAGGGTTACACTGCAAGCTTCATGATACCGTAGAGACTTGAACTTGGGACTCCTAGATCCTAGCCCATTACTTTAACCACTACACCTACAGACCTTCTAAACATGTGCACTGGGAATAATATCCTTTCAAAAATTCAGCAGCCATAGGGTTAATAGCAGCAGGGTTTGCTTCTTCTGCAGAATCATGTACTGAGTTAGATCAGCAGCTATGTCAACCAGGCCTCCAGTAATCTGTTAGGAAGAACACATGGTGGGGGGGGGACTTTGAGAGTAGGGGGGCAGCACCTTAGGGAAAAGGAACACGTGCCTGATGTTCTGGAGAAGCCAACAGATAAAAGAAAAGCCAGTGTTTGTAGTGGAAATTAGTTCATTAGAAGATTACATTTAGATGTTAAGGAGGCTATTATGGAGGGAGATGAGTTGGTATAATGAGCGCATATTTATTTAGATAATAATTTATTTTTAAAGGCCTGACATTTGGAATTGTTATCCTGGGAAGAGAAAGCTCTTCCGTCAATTTTTAAAATCTTGGGTTTTTAAAAAAATATTCTGAACAATTTGTGGCATTCATGGCAAAAACCCAGCTTTGGCCATGTGGCTTTCTCCTGACAAAATCTATTTCATTGTGAAATTTCATTTCACCTGAAGACTCAAAGGCAGCCAGACAAGCCATATATGGTGGTGGTGGTGGTGGGGCCAGGGTAGCCAGGCATAGTGGAGATAAGGAAGGGGGGGTACTTACTGGGGAGGGAGGCGAGCAATTTTTGTTGCCACATGATGGTATTACTTGTGCAACCCTGAAGCACTGGTGTCACAGTGGAGCAACACAGTAGCAATTGCCAAAAAGCTCTATAGAACCCATGTAGCATTTGGATGAGAGCTAGAGTATTATCCCAGCGCGATGCCAGCAGTTCTGGGATATACCGCAAGTGATGTCATCACATAGTGATGAAGACTGCCCCTTCCCCATTTAGCCATCTTGCTTCTGCCCATCAAATGAGTGTCACCAGGCATCCAAAAGCATTACCAGGTTTTAGCAGGCATTTAGTAAGCCTATGAGGGCAGACATAAAGATACCAACTCTGGGTTGCAAAAATATCCCAACTTGCAGCATTTTCACAGGATACTTCCAGGCTGTTAGCCCACACTTTATACATCCCTCGTCTGTTTTCTTCCCACGATGGCAGACAAGGTTTCATTGAAGTGTCATGAGATTTCTTTGGTTTTGTGCATGTTTCTGAAGGAAATGCATGGGCACTTCCATCCCTTAGTAAATTGCTCTGCTATGAATAGCTGACTTTAAAAAACACTAGCTGCATCTGCTTCCAGATTAGAATTGATTTTGGTTTCTGCATTTTAGTACCAGGGTCAGATACTTATTTCCTTCTCAAATTCTCCAGCATTCTCTACCAGGTTAAAGGGCAGAGGAGATATCTCTGAGAGAAACTGCTTAGCCTTCACACCAAGTTCTTTTTCTGCTTATCCGCTTTGCACAGCTTGTTTGCCCATATGAAGCAATTCCCCCATCTCGCCCACATTAACATTTCCTGATGAGCCAGTGTGTTAATTTTGTGCTCCAGTGTTCTCTGCTCATGGGCATCTGCTGGCAAAGCGTCTGCCTTCCCTTCTGTTAAACAAGACCAAGTTATTGGACCCTCTTCTCTCATTCATTTAGGGTTTCATTTATTATGAAATCTTTCCTGAATAGGAAACCAAGCTTCCTCGAACTCCTCCCACATTATCAGAACTACACAACATTTGTTACTATCCTCCTAATTAATTTTTTTAAAAAATTTGAAACAACTCTCTGGTATACTATTAAGTAACTAAGACAGATAAACTGAAGGAGAAGCTGCCCTGTATGCCTTCAGAAGATTAAATAGCAAGCCAAGATGTGATACTGCAAGGGCATGATAAAGGAAGGACAAAATCCTGAGCCATGTTTGCAAAGCAGAAGGAGAGCAGTGAAATCAGGGACTGGAATTGCTTTTTAACTGTAGTCCAATTGACCTATTATGCTTTCTTTCAGCCCAACTGACTGTATGATTTCTCATTTGAGAAATGTAAGCATGGATCTATGTGAACCCTACTGCAGACTGGAAACTCCTCAGGACAGCACCTTGTCTTTTATTAATGTAAAGAACCATGTATATTAATGTGTTGTCATTGCTAATAATAATTAATACCCTGCATCAGATCTTTGAGTATATGCATAATCATTCCAATTAAATATACCGGTAATACAAAAAACTGTCATTCTCTATACCTGTCATGTAAGCAAAAAATTCTGAAATAATGATAAAGGATAGTGATTGTGATAATGCTTATAATTAATTAATTAACAAAGAAAGGAGAAAGAGTTATATGAAAGAAGCAAGAAGGAGAATTGCCCTGACATTAGCAGTTGTATCATTTCAAAACTTTTGAAAATAGGAAACCAGTTATTTTCCTATTTTAAAGAGGCAAGATCTAGCAGCACAGTCCTACATCTATGGTAATTAGTGGGCATAGAATGGGGTAACTCTGGTCAGGATAATGTTAAATCACTCAGTTTGTTCCCTTTTTAATCTCTCATAGTTGACCTATTACTGCTTGATTGCTGAGAATCAGTTTGGTGCAGTGGGTACAGTGTGGGCTAGAGTCTGGAGATTCAATGTGCTATAGGTTTGTCAGCTCTGGGTTTATAAATACCTAGAGGGGTTTGGTGGTGGTGTTTGAGGTGGACAGGGGTTGGGAAGGGGAGAGACCTCATTAGGGTACAATACCATATTCATCCTTCAAAACTTCCATGTACTCAGTGGTACAGTGTGGGGGCAGGGGGCTAGAGCCCCAGGCACTACTTTCTGGGAAGTGCATTACAGAGACCCATCACAACTGTGCCCTGCCACCAAACTCTCTGTGGAGTTCAGGGCAGGGGTGCAGTTGAATGCTGACCATCAGAACTTGCCTTGTCATTGAATTTTTCCAGTCAGGTGGACCTTGGGAGGTGGAGCCAACAGTATAAAGCTGGAGTTGGTAAGTTCAGTTGCTTAGTTTGAGCCTGGCCTCAGTGAAGCTTGGGTCAGGCTTTAAACTGCAGGCTGGAAGCTGGACCTGGGTGAGCTGAGGTCAACATCAAATGGACCCACACTGCTCCCAAACTTCATAGGGACAGGGTGAGTCTAGCTGCCCCTGCTCCCAAGCTCCTCATGGAGTTTGGGGGCAGGTGAGCCCTGCTGGTATTCAACTGTGACCCTGCCCCAACTTCACAGGAAGCTTAGGGGTGGGGCATAGTTGCAAGGGGGCGGGGTGAAGTTGTGGGGCGGCAGCACCCAGAGTGAGCCCCAGGCACCATTTTACACAACTACACCCCTGCATTGACTACAGGGAAACTAGTCTGTATTGACTGGAAATCAGTTATAATATCTCCAGCAGCAGCTGGATGCTGGTAACTATAAACAAAGCTCACTAGACCTGATCTCTATCATCTGGAAATCAGTTGTAATATCTCCAGCACCAGCTGGAAGTTGGTAGTTCCAATGGAAACATGCTGGGTGACCTTGAGCAGAGAGACAGCGTGGTGTAATGGTTAAGAGCAGTGGAATCAATCTGGAGAACCAGGTTTAGTACCCCTCTCCTACTCATGAAGCCTGCTGAGTGATCTTGGGCTAGTCACAGTTCTCTCAGAACTTTCTCAGCCCCTACCTACCTCACAGGGTACCAGTGGTGAGCCAGTAATTGGAACATGGGGTATCCCATGTTCCCAGGTGCACACTGTTTTGTCATGTAGGGGGGGGGAGTGCTGGGTGTCCCTCCATGTAATGAAATGGCGTGCACCCGAGTTGCCCACTGCCAAGCCCCGCCCCCCTCCTGGCCTCCCTGCAGGCCTGCTCCTGCCCTCCAGCCTGCAGGGAGGTGGGGGTGGGACTCAGCAACGGGCAGGTCAAGTGCACGCCATTTTGTCATGTGACGAAACAGCATGCGCCCGGGGACATGGGATACCCCATGTCCCCATTAGCGGTATGTTTCTGGCACCCTGTGAGGTAGGTGAGGCTGAGAAAGTTCTGAGAGAAGGAGTTTGTAAGCCACTGAGACTCCTTACAGTGGGGAAAAGTGGGGTATAAATCCAAACTCCTCCTCCTCCTCCTCCTCCTCTGCTTCTTCTTCTTCTTCTTCTTCTTCTTCTTCTTCTTCTTCTTCTTCTTCTTCTTCTTCTTCTTCTTCTTCTTCTTCTTCTTCTTCTTCACACATGCTCAGCCTAATCTTCCTCACAGGGTTGTTATGAAGATAAAATGAAGCAGAGGACAACAATGTACCCTGCTTTTAGTTCCCACTGAAGAAAAAAGTGGGATGTAGATTAAGTAAAGAAATAATAAATTAATTCTGACACCTTAAGCGAATTTTCAAGGAGCACTAAACAAAGATTTTAAATGTGTACTATATAACAGCAAGTGCAGCATACAGATCTGTGTGCATTGTTTATTTTGGGGAGGACTGGGTTATTTGTATTTTTTGCCTCAGGAGTTATCTTTGGCTGAGATCCATATAAATCTCATAAAGCTGGAACATAAGAGCAAAAAAACAAGTTTGGTAAAAACAACAGAAGAGCAAGAGCAGGAAACATGATCAAGTTCAGCCAATCCTGTCTTTGTTTTTGCTGTCTACAATTTTATAAGCAGGAGGTTCGCAAGGACTCATGGGAGACATCCAGTTCTCCCTGCTTCTGGTGGTCCCTGGGGCCCTAGCTGTTGTAAATGTTCCTTCCTCCTATACCAGCTACGTGATGGTGGCCTCTGGGCTTGGAGGAGGAAGCCTGTTTGGCTGATTAAAAACACACACAACAGAACCGTGTGTGTGTGTGTGTGTGTCGAATCTGCTGGTGGGAGTGGTGCACAGCCGTGCTGGTGGATTTGCCCTCCCCAAGGCCGTTGCCCTTGCAAAGGGATGTGTCCGCTGGTGTGTGGCCACCGCTGCCCTCCCCAGCGGTGAGACACAATGCAGTGTGCTGCACCAGCATTCCTGCACCCTCACCGCCAATCCATCAGGGGTTGTCCAGGGGTGTGGTTGGGGGAGGAGCTGACTTTAGTCAGATCTCTCTGAGCTGTTTGCCCCATTGTACCAGGGAAAAGGATTGCAGACTTACATGACCAAAAAGGTGGCATAAGTTTATTCAGCCCAATAGGGGCTTCCTGGCAGCAGGGAGGCTTTGTGGCATTTTAAGCTCCCCATGCCACTGGAAAGCCTCTTTGAGGGTGGTGGCTTGCCATAGCCAGGTGCCTGGTCCCTTGGGTTTAACTTTAGAAGCCTTGAACAGATAAACTGAACAGAGCTACATCATAATATGATTGTTCACTCCCCTATAAAACCAAACATCTTGCCTCTGGGAATTTCTATGTAGGCTTTCATTGGTAGAGTAAAGAGATGGTTTACATTTGATGTAGAAAAGCATATGGGTCACTTGTAGAGTATATGCTTTTCATGCTGAAGACCCTACCCTTAATCCCTGGCTAGCAGTGTGCAAAAAATCAGTATTCAGTTTGCATGTATGTAATTGTTAAAACTTGAGTTAGAATACTATCAGCCGAAAGACTAGTTGCATTAGGAAATAATGTGATAGTAGTTTCCGTTGGTTTTAATGGGAAACACATTTCTGGGTGTAATTCAATCAGTTAAAGTGAAAGTCATAGGTATTTTCCTCCTTACCCATGGGAACCTGAGAAAGATAAGAGAGATCATCCCAGCAGTTAAACTTCTGGCTGCAGAGTAGATACTGGCAACTGTGAACTAGTGCGCAAGTGATCTTTTTTTGCTTCTTTCGTGGAATCCTCCAGAGAGACAATCTTGGAAGGATTAGGTGGTGTTTTGTCTTTTTACAAAAATGGAGAAAGTGAGGATGCCTAAACCCTGCCTTACTTCACTCTATTTTCTTTCAGCATTTTTCCTCATCCTGGATGATTTCCATGGTTGGAATTAGAGTGGGAGAAAATATGCTTCAAGCTTTAGAATAAAATCCACAGGCTGGGGCAGGGTCAAACTTCTCTGAACCACATGTTCTAGTTTTACTGAAACAAAAATAGACTTTCTATTCTATTTCCCACTTTCTTTACATAACAGTGGGAGGAATTGTCTGCCTTTTTACCTTTTTACCATTACCAAGGCTAATACTAGCTGGAAAAGAGGGAATTTGTATAGAGTGATTGCAGAATGGCTGAAATGCATGTGCCCCATCCGGCTTCTGACAATTATCTGACCTGCACCATTCTATTCTAACTAGAGTATCTGGGTTGACTTCAAGGGCAGACTCATATACTGTGCCTTACAAATAGTCAATCTCAACATTTTTGCGGCACCGATCTGGGTGGCTAGATTGGCTGAATCAGGATGAAGCTGCTTTAACTTGCTTCTCCAGCAGTAATGCTGGATCCAGTATAACTCGTAGAATCTCCATTTCATTTCATTTCATAACCTTTATTGGCATAAGTCATAGAATCTTAATGGAGCCAGGAAGAGTCAGCTGAGCTAGACTGGAGTGCATAGCACCTTAGAGACCAGGAAGATTTTCAGGATATAAGCTTTCAAGAGTTAGATAGCTGAACTCCATCAAAGGTGAGAAGTACTATGAACACATGAATCTGCCACAAACTGAATCAGACCCTTGGTCCATCGAGGTCAGTATTGTCTGCTCAGACAGCAGCTTTCCAGTGTCTCAGGCAGTGGTCTTGCTCATCACCTGGTCCTTTTAACTGGAGATGGCAGGGGTTTAATGTGGGATCTTCTGTGTGCAAAGCAGAAGCTCTGCCATTGAGCCACAGCCTCTCCCAATGTCCTTTAAAGCCTCAGGCTTCCAAATCAGCTTCACTTCCATCTGATGAGGATTCAGTTTGTCCTCTCTTAACCATGTAGCCACAACAGTCAGGCAGTTGTTCAATGCCTCTACTGCAGGAGATTTGGGTAGAGGGATGTAGAGCTGGGTATCGTCAACGTATGATGACAATCAATTCCAAATCTATGGCTCATTTCACACATGCAGAATAATGCACTTTCAAACTGCTTTCAGTGCTCTTTGAAGCTGTACGGAATAGCAAAATCCACTTGCAAACAGTTGTGAAAGTGGTTTGAAAACGCATTATTTTGCGTGTGCGGAAGGGGCCTATGACTGATTTCTCCTCAGGGCTTCACATAGTAGTTAACAGTTAAGGGAAGAAGACTATGCCCTGAAAAGTCCCATAGAACAACTCCTATGCTGCTGACAACTGGTCTCATGTGTCAACTCTTTGAAATTAGTTTACAAGGAACTGTTCAAACCAGTTCAAAGCACATTACCTGCTACCTACTTCTGCCTCCAAACATCTCAGGAAGATGGCATGAACCACTGTATCAAAAGCTGCACATAAGTCTAGTAGGATCAACGAAGAGACATGGCCTTTGCCTACAGTCAGACTGAGTTAGTCAACAAAGGCCACCAACACCATCCCTGACCCAAAGCCCAGCTTGAAATCAGTATGGGAGGGATTTGTAGGGAATTAATCATTCAAATAGACCTGGAATTGGTCTACCACTGCTCCCTCAGTCACCATTCTGGGGCAAATTAAAAACAGGTTGATAACTGGCTGCATCATATTTCTGTAGGGTTGGCTTTTTTGATTAGTGGTAACTGAAAGAAAGTACTTTGAGTCAATTACTGAATTATGATATAAACTAGCAGTAAAGCGTATTGTGCTGAACAATACAACAGCCTCTAAACAGCTGTTGGTGGGTTAACAGAGCCAACCAAGGAGGCCAACACCTCCTGCCTTTCCTCTTCCCTTGGCCACCTTTTTTCATTTGTTCTCCCTCTTCTCTGCCTGTTACTCTCCATCCTGCTATCCTCCATAGCACACACACATCATTTGCAAATGTGGATCCTGGTTTTGGCAAGGAGGGGCCCATCAGGGTGCCTGTGAAGATAGAGAGCCCATCTCCATAGGCATCCTCCATTTGCAAAGCTGTATCCTGTATTTGCAAAGTCGGGGGGAGCCAGTAGTGTGCCTGTGAGGATGGGGAGAGTTCTCCTCAACTCCATAGCCCACCCCTGCCCCTGTTTGCAAAGCCAGGATCCTAGGGATTTGGGGACTATGCATGGGAGAGGGGGTTCTGCGGGGATGTGACATCATAGCAGCTGACAGGGAAGCTGATTTCTGTATCCCAGATATTATGTAAGGTAGCTAACCACCAGGTAAGGCCTGGAGATCCCAACTGTTCCCTAGACAGCTCCCCTGTAAAAAATGACAGTGTATGCTCTGCTGATGGCTCCCCCCTTCCCAAACTCCCCATCCCCAAACCTCTAGTAATTTTCCATTTTACAGTTGCATGTATTTGAGGGGGGTGGCAGCCCCATCACTTCCCCACCAGAAATAGCTCCCCTCATTTGACTGCCCCTGCAGTTTCAAATGAGAAAATGGCTGTGACTTTCCCTCTCACCAGGACAGCATCCTCCATTGCACTTGCTAACACTGCCATCTCCTTATTGTTGCCGTCTCTGCTGTTTTCCTCACAGGTGCTACCTGAGGCAAGTGACACTCTGAGGGGACAGCCTGAGAGAAGCTTTCTGTGACGGTTCCACGCTCCCTCATCTTCCAGGCCCAGCAATGAGTAGAGCAGCACCCCCCCACCACCCACCTCCTGGCTGCCACCACTGGGGTCCAGTGGCAGGAGGCAGTTGGCAAGCGACAGATTATTACAACTGTGAACATCCATGACTTAAATCCTGGAAGCCAAGTTGAGGGGATCTGGGTAAAAATTAAGGGGGAGAGAAATAACAGTGATCTCATTGTGGGAATCTATTATAGACCCCCCCCCCCCAGCCAGACTGAAGAGTTGGATGATGCCTTCTTTGAACAGCTGACCAAACTTTCACAAACTTTCACAGAGAAGTAGCAGTAATGGGAGACTTCAATTATCCTGATATTTGTTGGAAGTCAAACTCTGCGAAGGCTATAAAGTCCAACAGATTCCTTACTTGCCTTGCAGACAGTTTCATGATCCAGAAGGTGGAAGAGGCAACAAGGTGATTGCCTATTTTAGATCTGCCCCAAACCAACTATGAGGACCTGCTTAATGCAGTGGAAGTGGTAGGACCCTTAGGTAGGAGTGACCATATTCTTCTGGAGTTTGTTATACATGATATTCTTGCAAACAATCTAGTAAAATATGGAGTAGACTATGCTACTGTTAGATGGATTTGTAATTGGTTGACTGACTGAACCCAAGGGGTGGTCACAAATGGCTCATCTTCAGCTTGGAGAGAAGTGATCAGTTTTGTGTCACAGGGTTCCGTCCTGGGCCTAGTGTTATTCAATATTTTTATCAATGACTTGGATGATGGAATAGAGGGCATGCTAATCAAATTTGCAGATGACACAAAATTAGAAGGACTAGCTAATGCCCCAGAGGACAGGGTCAGAATTCAAAATGACCTGGACAGATTATAGAGCTGGGCCAAAACTAACAAAAAGAATTTCAATAGAGGTAAATGTAATATAATACACTTAGGCAGGAAAAAAATGAAATGAACAGATATAGGATAGGTGATATTTGGCTCGAAAATAGTATATATGAAAGGGATCTGGGAGTCTTAGTACACCACAAACTGAACATGAGTCAGCAGTGTGATGAGGCAGCCAAGAAGCCAATGCAATTCTGGGCGGCATCAATAAGAGTATAGTGTCTAGATCGAGGGATGTAATAGTACCACTTTATTCTGCATTGATCAGACCTCAGCAGGAATACCGTGTCCAGTTCTAGGGACTGTAGTTGAAGAAGGATATTGATAATCTGGAACAGGTACAGAAGAGGGTGACTAAAATGGTAAGAGGTCTGGAATCCATGCCCTACAAGGAGAGACTTCGGGAGCTGGGTATTGTTTAGTCTGAAGAAGAGAAGGTTAAGGGGTGACATGTTAGCCATGTTTAAATATTTGAAGGGATGTCATGTTGAATATGGAGCAAGCTTGTTTTCTGCTGTTCCAGAGACTAGGGTAATGAGTTCAAAGTACAAGAAAAGAGATTTAACCCAAACATTAGGAAGAACTTCCTGATGGTAAGGACTTTTCAACAGTGAAACAGTGTGGTGGAGTTTCCTTCTCTGGAAGTTTTAAACAGAGGCTGGATGGCTATATGTCAGGAGTGCTTTGGCTGTGTGTTCCTGCATGGCAGGGGATTGGACCTGATGGCCCTTGTGGTCTTTTCCAACTCTATGATTCTGTGAAATGGGGGTGTCTTCATTTTGAGAATATAAAACAAACAAACAAAACCAAATAAAGGGTTTTAAATTTCAATAGTTTCTAGGAGCTTCTAGGCATTTCTAGGATAGGGTATCAAGCTGTAGCTTCTGTGCTCCAAATCTGCTATGTTTGACAGCATTTCCATGCGTCCCCTGCTGAGTAGGTGAGCTGAATGTATACTTAGATCCTTTTTCGGCTTTTGGTAGCTACACTCTCTTAATCCTACTTTTTGCCTAATAATGTTCTGAAAAGTAACACGTAGTAGAGGGCTGCCATGAAAAGTGACATTCCCTTGTCAAGTTCTTCCCTTGTCCCCTACAACATTGTAGGCTCAGTTACTTCATATTGTGATGTCTTCATAGCATGCTTGCCCCCAGCAATAGTCACTCACATGGTGCAGAAACCCACAACATGGATGGTCTAAGACATGCAAACAGAAATGTTAATAGGGAAAAGGAAAGAATTCAACCTGGGAGTGCCATTTTTGGTCTGTGTTGCATGTAATGTGTATCTCTAAATATTTTACTTAATCCTGCTGTAAGGTGTAGCTGAATGACATAAATTTCCTATGTTGAGAAATCTGGAAAATTATTTCTGGAGCAAGAGGACAATCAATCTGCACACTGGTTGCATTGGCCAATTGGAATATTTGCAATGAAGATGTTGAAACTAGCCTCTTTGGATTTATGTAGATTGGGCAGAGTACAAATCACAAGCAATACAGAATGTTGTACAGCTTCATTCTTCATTTATACAGCTAGCTCAGATGCACAGAATGCAATACAGGGTGGGTGGGATACACAAAGCTCTCTCAGTTCTGGTAATCCAGTTCCAAACAAGAGAGATTTCCCTTCCATCCTGTGTTCTTCCTTGTTAAGGAAAGGCTAATAAATCAGCTCACAGAACAAGTGCTGCACTCCACCACTGATCCACTGGAGGGTGTGTGTCTATATGAGAGTGGGAGGCGGAGGAAGATTGCTCCCTGCAAGCTGGCACTGTCAGCAATTAGCTGACATTAAAACAAACACCCTCTATGCAAAGGGCAGGCTGAGCATTTGGTATTTGTAATTAAAGCTTCTGGCTTGCTCACATGAGTCACTCCCAGGGTTGCTTTACCAACCCAGCATGCATAACAACATCCAAGTCGAAGGCTGCAAGGCCTACTTATAATTCAGACTGGTTTTTCAGGGCTGCAGCCAGTGCACGTTCCTCTCCTGGCCTTCCTCGTGTTTTGACCTTCACTGAAAACCTTATTTTTCAAATAATCTTCTAAACTATAGTCGATTCAGTCTCACAGCAGAGTAAGAATAAATACAGTACTTCAAAATAGGCAGTACAGAAATTTGGGAATAACACTCAGCTGCTCTGAGTTTTCTACAGCCACATCGATGGGTGGGGTGGGGGGCAAAAGGGCTTGAGGGAGTGGTATGGCCTTGTGCTGACACGCTTCCCTTACCTAGGGCACTTGACCTGGTGGAGGGGGCAGACATGCCATTAGCCACCTGCCCCTCAGCCCCGCTAGCACAAAACCTAGAAGTCCGGGCTGCAGTGGGGCTGCACTGCTGTCCGAATCAGTGCCAACGTGTTTGGGGGGGAGGGGTAGAAGCTCCCAGGGGTGGAGCTGACAGTCAGCTCTACCCAGGGTTTAGAGCTGAGAGTATGGTACCCAGGGCCCTCGGACTTACACCACCCTTTGAGTAATATAAGTCCTGTAAACCCTATGGAGGGCTTTCTGGGGGCTGGGTTTGGGGTTTTTTGGGGGGAGGTTGCAGTTTTTGTCCCCTGTGGTGCTGCAGTGACCCCACATTCTGCTGCCAAGGGATTAGCCCCTTAGCCCACAGTGACATTAATGATTCCTTGAAATTCAGTTGGAGAAAGACTGCCAATGATTGGCAAACCATTTGTAACCGTTTATCTGTAGTATCAGATCCTTGTTGTGACGTACTATCTATAGCATGCTTTTGATACTTGGAGCAGCCTTAGTGCACTCGTTTTGCAAGTTGCTTCCCTTTGTTTATGATAATTTGGCCATAGTGAGCAAGGCACAAGGCTCATTCATATAGCTGTCACAGGGAGTATGTGGCCCCTTCTCACAAATCACTTGGAGCAATGCTTGTTATGCATTATGACTATTATATCCATCAAGACCTATTAATTGTGATAGCTAACGTAGCCTCCATATATACAGGCAGTATACCTCTGGATACTAGATTCTGGGAACAAACATTAGGGGATGACCAGCAATCTCTGACTGGTCACAGGTAGAAACAGAACGCAAGACTAGATGGACCTTGGTTTGCCTCAGTACAGAGCCTTCCTCTTCACTGGGCACTCAGACAAACTGTTTTATCATGATCTCAACATCAATAATTCCAGCATATAGAAATACTTGTGCAAATCTGTCCTGAGTGTGGCTGTGCACCTATTGAAGAATTAGGGCAGGGGGCAATATGGGATGTTATCTGGAGGGGTCTATAGGGATTAAAGGAGGAAGAAACGGGAAAGACAAGTTAAAGAGAGTGGTGACAGGGCTAGAAAGTGGAAGCCAGTGGTAGATGCCCTCTGTGAACATTTTATATGCCCTCCATTCAGGGACATAGGTAAGGGGGGGGGGGTTTCTCAGGTTCAAACCCCTCCCATTACATGTCCAGCTTGCTTGAAACAACACATGGAATGGAACAGCCAGAAAGCCCTCAGTCACTGAACCCACCCCATAAAAATATATATACCTACGTCACTGCCTCCATTTATCATGTTGTCATCTGAAAATTTGCTGGAGTGTTACTGACTGATGAGTCTTCTGTAAGATACAGCTTGTTGGTGGTTTCACCTGCTTTGCCAATTTCCTAGCACAGATAATGTCCCTCCTTTTTCCTCTTTACCTGGCCTCTAGCATTCAAGCTACCACTCAAAAGCAACAGCCAATCAGAACGTGGGACACTAAGCATGCTCAGAAATGCTTCCGAAGCAAATACAGAAGTCCAGGTCATGCAGAGCAAACTGGAGCATTACTAACTCTGCTCCTGGGCAGAAGCGGGGAACTATGCATACACAGAAACTGGGATAAAATAGTCCAGGTATATATGATCTCAGCTCAACCCCGGTTTAATTGTGCTGTGAAAAAACAGCCTGTGTTCTCTGTTCCCTAACCCTAACTTCTTACACCCCATTCCCATGGGGGAACGGTAGAAAGAGACTCATAGGATCCATTGTTTGGCATTACCTGAGATGTTAATTTCCAAACACTAGGAGCCAATGGTGAGAGACAAATGGTTGTGAAGAGCACAAAGGATGAGAAGATACTGGTAGGAAAGTGTGTGCCACAATTAGAAGAGGTGGTAGTGGAGCAGAAGCTGAGACATTGGCAAGTCCGACTGAATGGTGATGGCAACAGTGATGTCTGTGAGTTCTCAAAGCAGAAGGAATTGATGGATGAAAGATGGGAAAGGTACATCGACAACAGCTATCCTCTGATTTCCCTTTCATTACGGCTCATCAGAAATCTAGTGAGGTGTGTTTAAATTTTGGAACTAGGATATGACAGACTGTGGTTCAAATCCCCACTCTTCCATACAGCTTACGAGGTGTTGTTATGCTGATCCTTCTCTCTGCCTGACCTACTTCACAGGCTTGTTGTGGAGTTGAAATAGGAGGACAGCCATGTTTGAATCTCATGGGAGCTCCTTGAGAGAATGGCAGGATAAAATGAAGAGATAATGGCTGGACCTGTTTTGCATTTCTCGTTCTCTGTGACAGATTCGTTCCTGATTGCCAGGATTGCTTTATAAAATAGAAGTTCATAGATATTGATTGATGAGTGCTCCCTTTTGTGCTATGAAATTCACTGGGCCGGTTGCTCTCTCTCAGCTTAACAACTAATGCTTGTTGTGAAGACAACATGCAGGACAGGGATGCGCATACACTACCCTGTGCTTTTAGAAGAAAGGGTGGGATAAAGTTGTGATAGACAGTTCCAGAATCGTCTCTTCCTGGGTGGGAGGGGAGAAGCTTTCCTTGACTGCATCATTGGCTGAATTCTCCCACCCTTTCCATCTATCAGTGAGCTGTGAGCAGCAATTCCATATCCTTCATTCCCCAGCTTCACATGCCTTTTCCAAGTTTGAGCAAGGCCATTTGGGTTTGCTTGAAGGGCTTTGTGCTCTGCTTGAAAGGCATATTAATGAGTATGCGGCTATGTATACACCTAAAACGGCAGAATTGCCGGCACAGCCAGGATATGAATAACCTCCTCATTAAGCTCCTGCCTCATGCTACAGAGGCACATAAAGGGACACCGACGTCACACCACAGCCACATACAAAGCCTTCTCCGTGCTGCATAAATCATGCATGGCCATATAATCTATTATAGATTCACAAAGCCGTAATCGCTAATTATACTGAGGCATATTTAGTTTCCTGTGGGATCTGGCTTGCAGATCTGCAGGCGCAGGCGTTCACTGGTTGCAAATGCAGTCTGTTTGTAATTTAATGACAATTTAATTTTATGACTCTTATTCCTCTCTTCTGCACCGCATCACATCAAGGAGAGCACACCTGGGTTTTTCCATGCTGAAGCAAGCAGCAGAAGCTCTTGGTGCTCTAACTCTGGGATATTTGGGAAGCATTAGCGTCTACTAGGTACTACAGAAGGGAGCCCAATAGCTTCCAATGTCCCTTTTCCATCTTTCATCAGTTCCTTCTGCTTTGAGAACTCACAGACAAATATGGCATGAGATCTGATGGCATTAATAGGGCTTTTACCCTTTATTGAAGGTGGTGATATGGGGGGAAAAAAACCAGAATCTGCATTATTTTAACCACCTGACGATGTCTGTGTCCAGGTGAAACCCAAGTCCATATCAAAGTAGGTCTATTCATTTGATAACTGCATTCAGCACTTGAATGTGTGCAACTTCTGTGTTTGGGATGAATACTCATGAACCCCTGCTTCTTATCGCTGCATCCAGTTACCAGTTGAGAGGGGTCATGGGATGGTCGCCATTTATACAGAGCATGTGAATTCTTCCTGACTAAACAAAAAATCTTAAATTGAAAACTCAGTCTCTGCCAACATCTATTTGAAAGAAGATCACCAGTATGGATAGTGAACAGAGGGATTTAAATGGGAAAGGCCTAGGATGATTATCTCAGAAGCTTTTAAAATAAATTATGGGTTATGTGTACTATTTATTTATTTAAAAGATTTCTGTCCTGCCTCTTGTCTTCAGGTTTCAAGGCAGTTGGCAATAAAAAATATATATAACAAATGAATTAATAGTCACTAATGCCATTCATTAAAACAGCATATCCCAGTATTAGCCCAGTAATGGGGTAGATACTAATCTTCTTTACCAGTGCCTTTCCCAAGCCTCTCCTTCTTCCTCTCTTTCCTATTGCCAGACTTTAGATTTTAAACACCCTCAGGCACAATCTGATTTGTGTATGTTGTTGATACTATTGTGTAAAATGCCCCATATAGTAACCGTGCTTTATAAAATGCACACTATCTTTATGAGGTCAGATGTGACCCTATGTTAAGAGTTTACTTTTAGCAGGCTCTGACAAATAAAGAGTATTCTGAGATCTGTGATAAATCTGCACTTCTATGATTCTATTTTTTTTCTTGGTTTTTCACATATTCCTTTTCTATACTTTAACCCAGCAACTTTGAATACGCAGCACATCTGTGAAATTAGCCATCCAAAACCATGGACATGCAATTACACAGGACTATTGGTCTTTCAGAGTCAACACTGGCTTCTGTAACTGGGAAAGGATCTCTGACAGAGGCCTTTCACATCATCTGGTACTAAGGTTGTCAGGCCTGCTCCTTCAATCACTGGGAGAATTTTAGGGGAGGGCTGTGTGCAAACCTGGAAGTGACCTTGTCCCTTTTTCTTCAGCATGGGGCAGACAGTTGGCAAGCTTTACACTGAGGACTGAACCTTGAACTTCATGCATTCAAAGCAGATGTTCTGTCACTGAGCCATGCCTCCCACCTAGCAAGTAGCTAGTTGCTGGTTGGGAACTATCTAGAGATTTTGGGGGTGGAGCCTGAGGAGGGTGGCATTTGGGGATGGGAGAGACTTCAGTGGGTATAATGCCATAGAGTCCACCTTCCAAAGTGGCCATTTTCTTCAGGTGAACCGATCTCTGCCACCTGGAGATCAGTTGTAATAACCGGAGGCCTCCACCCACTACCCAGAAGTTGGCAACCATAACTCCAAACACTACCAAGGCTGTAGAATTGCTGAGAAACACTGGGCAACGAGACATTCAAGTTATCTGCGTGTACATGAGAAATCAGCCCACTGTTCTGCAAAACATTGTTCAGCCATGTTCAGTAAAGCCAGAACAAAGAAATCCTTTTTTGTTTGTTTGTTTGCAAGGTATGCTTATATTCTGGGACTTTCTGACAAATCTCTGGATTCTGAAATTGCTCTTTGTTGTGTCACTTCTCACCACTTGCCTTCGCTTGTGTCCTACCAACTTGAGGCATGACATCACAGGACTTGGCCATGAGAGAAGCTCCCACTAATCAGAATTTGTACTTTGGCACTGGTTGTTTCATTCAGCTTTGTCCAGTACATTTGGGCATTTTGATGAGTAAACACCCAGGAGGCCATTGTTGACAAAGCTCACAAAATCAGGAGGAAAAAGTGGCCATTTAAAAAAGCCAAACTGAGCAGCCGTCAGTTCTGCTGAAAACATTAAAGGATTCTGTTAGGCTCAAACATATTAGCAAAATATGTACATAAGGAAACAGAAGATAACCCTAATTCAAGGCAACAGGGCCTATAAAACATGACACACCAAAATATCTCTAATAAAAATAAGAACATACATTTAAGCTCTCCCGATGCTATAAATGAAATTCAAAATGTGCAAAATTCAAATAAATGAAATTCAAAATGTGCAAAAACATATCACATATTCAGTATTTCTATTTGCATTTTCTTTAAAGTCAGAAAGAAAATAAAAGAAACAAGGTACAAATAGGTAGACTAGAACACATCTTGGGACTTTTATTAAATAGAGGGTCACTTCACCACCGAAAGCTCTTTGCTTTTAATGTAATATTAACTACATGCTTAAAGGAAAAGTACAGTGAGCTCCTACAGAATTCATTTTCACTGAAAGGAAGTGTGGGGATTATGATACTCAGCTGGCACTGATGTGGCAGATGAGACTATCACAGAGTTCCCTTGAATACCTTGAACTGAAGGGCTTCTGTCTAAAAAGAACCAGGAATCAGTGCGCCAAAGTATCAGTCATTACACAAAGCGTCAAAGAGAGAATGCAGCCCATTATGCGTTCTCCGGGGCCTCTTCTGCCAAAGACTCCTCTGAGGAACACTGGGGATCAGATAGTATCTTAGTCGTTCCTTCCTGCTCCACCTGCTGGCACTGGGACTCTCTTTATTTTTAACATAAATGAAGTAACTGACTCTTCCTCTCACCTCACTCTGTGCCACATCCTCTGTTGCTCAGTAACCAGTGTGCGTGTGAAGAGTTTTAGAGAAGGAAAGACAAGGCCAGGAGTCTTTAGCTGTGTGAAACACATCGATGCATCTTGTTTTTCAGTGCTCTTGGCTGTGCGCAGTGAAGCCCAAGTAAGTAGGCCTCTTAAAGAAAACATTTGAATGATTAGCAGATTAAAATTTTTGCTAGATTCCCCTACCCAAGGGTGATATTATTTAGTAACATGCAAGTGACAATGTCCCCAAAGACCACTTCTCTATACATTTTGCCCCAAAGTAGAGCTGGATGGAATTTCACTCCAGAAAATTGGTAAGCAGCTTCCAAAAATTCACACATTGGCAATGAATAGCTGGATCCTGCTGTTCCAGCTGTTTTGTAGCCATTTTTGCTGGGATTGCTTTGGGGGATGGCTGCTGGTTCTCTGTCTAAGGTCTGAAATGGTGAACAAGAGGTTCAAACCCTGTGGTGCGGATCTTTGCTTTTTTAACAACTATAGATTGGCTGTAATGGAGGAACTGTTTATCTTGTTTGATATTTGTCCTCCTTATCCAAGCTTCTACATTACACATCATCTCAATTAAGTCTGAAAGTTTTTGAGGCATATGGTTTAAGTCTACCCTCCTTCCTCCTTTTAAGTGAGTCTACACACTCTCCCCACATCTGGCCACAGGCCAAAACATACAGTGGCATGCCTGAAAGCCTTGAGCATTCCCAGCTCTATTTGAACTGCCAGGGGCCTGCTTTGTACTGCCTATCTCTGCTGCACATGCCGCATTGAAGCTCTCTGTAGAAAATAAGTCAGTCTCCCCGTGGAACAATAGCAAAATCTATCTCAGATGAGATCATCTCCTTGGGACAGAGCAAACAGTTAATCTCCTAGCTGCTTAAATGTTGTGTCAACAGAAAGGGCTGGCTCACAACATGAAATGAATGTGACTTTGGCATCATGACCTCTGACCCATTGGTTATCCAAACCAATGTAAAGTTATTTGCTTTGTGGCTGTGTCTGTCTCTTACAGCATTGACCACTGGAGGACTGTCAATGGCACTGGGTGAGGCTTGCATACTCTGATGCATCACTGTCCAACCACAGAGCAACTGAAAAGAGATATTTGAAACAAGGGTTGCTATAGCTCTCCTGCATGCACAGGAAACATAATCCTTCATGTTTCAGCAGTGCTACTGGCAGAATATTTTTGCTTGTCATTCACTCTAGAAAGGAGAAGAAAAATTCAGTAGATGGGTGTAGGATACACATCCCCTTCAAAACATGTAGAAGGAAGTGTTCCCTAACATTCCCATCAAATGATGTGGAAACTCAATTTTTATTTTGATTAGCTTTGAGGGTCGGAGGCTGGTAAGGAGCTGTGTTTCAGCACAGGTTTTATTTTAGTCTTAGGGCCAAAACAGAGAAGATGATGGAAGATCCATGACAAAACTTCATGTTTTTCCTTCCTAAATAGCAGCTACAGGAGGGCCATATTCAAACTGGGACCAATCTGCAGGGGGAGGGGGAAGTAATTGTGCTGCTTCCACTCAACCTCAAATAGTCTCATGGATCTGCTACTTGCTCATTCGAGAGTAATGTGTAGATTGTCTGTACTGTATATTTCCTGTATCTTGTGTGTACATTTCCTTCAGCAGCCAAATGTCAGTTCCTGGAAGGGTACCTGAGATTGGAAAAATAGTGTAGGGAGAGACCTAAAGCTCTTATCCCCTGCATTATGATCCCAGTCTGAATCAAGGGCTCTTGTGGATGCATTTATGACAACGAAAACACCCAACAGATCTAATCACAGATCTTCCAAAGTCCAGTCTGATTTGTCTCTTGGATAATTAACAGTTTTTACATGTTAGACAGAGGTCATAGTTCATTGGCAGTGTGCCAGTTTCAAGATATCCTAGGTTGCAACGCTAGATACGATCTAAGAAAGCTCCTACAGAGCTAGACTAATCTATGCAAGCAACTGGTCCACACATTTCTATATTCTTGCATTTGAATGATCTGCTCCCTGCTGGGGATTGTTGGATTAATATTTCAGTTAATATGTATGAATATTTGTAAGGCTGTGTGATAACCAACCACACACTTTTGAATATTCTCTAAAAGTTGCACAACACTCCATTGTAAGGAAAACCACAGGATATTGTGCCACTCTTACAATGGGGCATTGTGCCCTGAATAGTACAGAGTAACCAGAGACTATATGGCACAGCATTTGTTGACCTGAATTCACTAATAAACATTTTAAGTCTCTTGATATTTTTAAATGTTTCTTGTCAGGCTTTGAAACATGAAATATGGTACTCTCGTATTTTTGCTCCAAGGTTACAATAATTTTCCAGATGGAAAAAGGGGCATTAGTTGCAGTCTGTGCTGCCATGTAGCTTTTAGCAGTACACAGTCCCAGTCAGAATAAAACATGATAGCCTTATTTTGAACCCCATTAGGGGTTGTAAGAGATGGGGGGCGGGGGGGGGGGTCTAGATGTTCTGATTCTGGGAATCCAGGAGGGACCTTTGAACTAGACAAAGGGTCTCTGGAGGATAGCAACAACATATCTGTTGTATTCAAGCACATGGTTATGTTCCTCTGAATGTAAAGGGTGCAAAAGAAACCTGTAGGGTCTCTGGGAGGCTCTCATAACCCTGGTCCTGTTATCCAGTTCTGTGTTCTGATTAATTTTCTTTTCCTAAACAATCTAATGGGGAACTAACTGTTCATATGAAATCACAACAAAGCTCAAGCTGTTAGCAATGTATTTTGCCCAACACTTTGCTTCGATCTAACAAACTCCAGTTTTGGATCCATTAAAAATAAATAAATAAAATAAAAACTACCCCAAAACCAAATTTCTGGAAAGAACCAATATTCTTTTTTTAAAAAAATCTGAATTAAATTACAAATTGATGTGCAAAACGTTTGCTATGTCTGTTAAGCTCAGAATTTCAAAAACCAAGTGGAAGAATTAGGTTTCCTATGCTGCCTGACAATACGAGGCGTTATCATGGTTTTGCTTTCCACATGGGTTGAAAGAATGTGATTGTTTACACAGGCACCCTGATTTTGTTGGCTTTGCATTCGTTATGGGTCATGTAGTAGAAATTCTAGTGTGTGTATGGAGGGGGGTGGGGGGGGTGGGGCTGGTCTTCAAAGGCTGGAGCAAAGTTTCCTGTTTGGAATTTTCCAAATTTGGCAGGCACATCATTGTAAAGTTAGCTGCTGAAGGCTTGGTCACCTTTCTTGTGACTCTTGTGTTCAGCTGTACAAAATACTTGATTGAATCCACTGGAGCTATCCTGGCATCAAAAATGGGAAGTAAACAGGCTGTCCTACAGAAAGCATGTATTTATTTGTTTAGAAAAAAAAATTGTGCCACCTCTCCAGTGATTTACTCCTTCTGCTGGAAATCTAAGCACTCCCCATTTAAAAAAAACCCTGAAGGGTACCCTTAATTCAAGACTAGTTCCATAACATATGAGGTACACTGAGTATTTCAGGGCATTACTAAAAGAGTGGCTCTTTTTAAAGATGAAAGGAAAAGAATGTCCAGACAGACAAATCAATAGAGTACCTTTCTCAGATTTCTCCTCTCCGTTCTGTCTAACAGACCTCAGTTGGCATTTTCCTTGGTAAATCTTTAGTTAGAGATTCTGTATGTGTATGTTTAAATACCACAGATATATTATTTACTAGCAAAAATCCTGGCAGCTTTGAAAATATCATGAGGCACCGAGTAAAGTGGGGCCTTATGAATTCTTCACGTCCACAGAACACAATGTTACTTCTTCTGTAACAAGTTTATTACTTCAACTTATTATTTTTGTTTGTTTACTTAAACACACGGTAGTAATAACATTTGTGTTTTCCACACATTTAGGGGCTGCCAAACCTCAACTCCATTTTTCTTAAGATACGTGTTTGTCAAGGATAATTATACTTTATTGTTGTCTTAACCTTTGTAATATAACAGTTCTGCAGTTCCACAAAGGCCTTCAGTTAATGTGGAGAATGTAAATAAGAATCTTGCCAATTGTAAAGCAGCTTCACCCTGGCCAGTCAAAGTTCCATGATGTTTCCATTGCAACATGGCTTTCTGACCAGGCAACCTTCTGTCCTGAGTAAGTGTTAGGATTTTACGAGTGCCTGCTTCATTCAGTCAAGCAAGAGTTAACTGTTGAAGTCACGCTGGGAATCACATGAGCTTCTGGAAAGATCCCTCTGCTTCTCTTTCAGCAAAAGAGGAGAGACAGACACACAGGCACAGATAGACTGAACAGATACGCAGACTGAGGACTTGCATAGATAGAGTTTGCTGTTCCCATATTTAGTGTAACTTTATTTGTTATTCAGTAAAGTTCGCAAAACAACTTGCTTGCAACTCTGCTATATTATTTATTCTAATAATACATTGCAATACAACAAAAAATTAAGAGAACAGAAGTTTCCACTGGGTATACCTTTCTCTCTGATGCAATGTGAGTTGCTTATATAAAGGAAGCTCCTAAAGAAGCAAGATGTCAGATGAAAACGCTTCAGTCAGTGCCTCTAATCCAGTGATGACTTTCAACACATGTGAATGCAGTACAAACCTTAAGCCAATATGCCATGGAAAGCAGTCCCTCTCTACCTGCTCTCTCTTGGTTAGGTGGAAATGTTTTGATCTGGCAATTTCACATGAAACATGCTCTTGCTATTCAGAATCTCTCCAATGTGATTGAGCAAGAAATGCACCCAAATTGCCATGGCTTGAACCTGTTTAAAGTGACTGATTCCAAAGCATGCTATCTCCTGGCTGAACAATAGGGAATGAGGAGAGTGCCCTTATTATGAGCTTCAAATCTGCTAGCCTCAGAATAAAAGAATAAAAGAAGCTGTAGTCATCTCATTCCAAGCATGAAGAATTTCCAGAGACTTATACAGAAGTTCAAAAGACATATGTGCCATGAAGCAATTTCCCATCCAATATATGAAAAAGAAAAGGGAAGATATAATTTTGTGATGTGAAAAAAAAATCTCAAGAAAAGGTAAGTGTTTACTAGCATAAACAGCTGAAAAGCCTCTTTATTTTTTCATCAGTATGTGGGATTCTTTAGCTCTGGAAGAAGGTCTGGAAGACAACAACTACTCATATGTGATAAAAACCCAGAAAATTTTAAAACACAATAATGGCTTAAGGTTGTTTCAAAAAAACTTGCAAGGTGAACCATTTTGTCATTTTGTTGCTTCCTGTACAAGTAACCATCAGCAAAACAATGTGTAGGCCTTAATTCCAATTGTGGAATTTAACAAATTCAGTAGGAAAAAAAATTAAACTATTAATTAATTTTTGGCAAACCTAGATGACTGTTAAGGTTTTAGCTCCAGAGAGCGCAAAATACTGGACCAATAGACATTGAAGGACCTGAAGTGTACCTGCAGTAGTGTACCTGAAGGGAATGGTGCCTGGAAGCAAGTAAGCACAAGTGCATGCGCCTCTCCCGCTGCCAAATTGTGCCTTCCCCACAGCATTGCGCACCACCACCCCAAAAAAAAATTGAGGCAGGGGAGCAGGGCAGATGAGCAAGCAAGTGGTGAGTAGGGTGAGCAAGTGAGTGAGCAAGTGACAGTGGGTGAGCGGGACAGCAATCCATGGTGCCAGGTGAACAGCCAAATGCGCCCGCCACGTGAGTCTACTCATGTCCCCCCAGGTATGCCTTTGCCTTTGTGATATTGTGTGATATCAAGGATAACCTGCTAAAGGGAAAATATTGAAAAAAAAACATGCTGAAGTAAGTGCTGCACAGGGGCCAAGAGAAGAACCTGAAAAGAAAGGCCGCTTTCCATCAACACGTGCCTACCTCGCATACTTCGACCGGGCAAGAGTTCTGGCGGTGTGGGGAAGGCGGAAGCCCGGGCCTCGCACGCCGCAGCGTGCGAGCCAGGCCAAGCTTTAGAGGTCGCCGCCAGGAGAGGCTGGCTCGCCGCGAAGCCGCCCTGCTTCCCGCTTCCTCCGTCCGACTCACGATGTCCTCGTTAGGTCGCCTGCTGGCCGTCTAAGCCCATAGCGCTGCCCTCCGACCCCTGGAGGTGGGAGGACAGTGTGGGAGGCTGGCTTGACGGCTCAGCAGGCTGGCACAATGCGACATCGTGAGTCGGACGGAGGAGGGAGACAGCGTCTTCCCGGCGGCGCGGGTTCGCTGACCGCCGGCTGAAGATGCTTCCTACCCAACAAAAACCCTTTAAAGGGTTGTTGTTTCAGAGGCGACCCTGGCGGCCGCCCTGGGGAAAGGAAGAGGCCAGTCAGGTCGCCGCTGCTGTTGCAGCGTTGCGGCGCCTGTGCTTTAACGGGCTGCCCTGGGGGCGGCGTTTTTACCGCCCCCAGGCCGTCGTTTATGGGCCGTGCGGAAACGGCCAAAGAAAGACTAGTTGCTTTTTATACCTACTTTTTTTTACCTTAAGGAGTCTCAAAGTGGCTTACAATGACCTTCCCTTCCCTTCCCCACCCCACCCCACAACAGACATCCTGTGAAGTAGATGGGGCTGAGAGAGGTCTGAGAGAACAGTGATTAGCCTAAGGACACCCAGCAGGCTTCATGTATAAGAGTGGAGAACTAAACTTGGTTCTCTAGATTAGAGTTCATTTCTCTTAACCACTATACCACACAGGCAGATTTGTCAAAAATAGAATGCCTAGAACATATCCTAAATAAAAAAAGGATTGAAACATAATGTAGCTCAAATATAGGCCATCACTGATGTTCCTAGTCTCTAAAGCCAGTAAATTGCCAAAATGCCAAATCATGAAACAGCACTTAAGAAGTTAAAAGAGATATTAACAAAAGCACTTGTGCTGAAGTATTAGAAATATTATAATTATGGCTGCAATCAGCTGGATAGCAGGGTGACTAACCAGTGGCTAGGGGAGGACTAGACTGGTGATACAGTAGTGTTGTTGGCGACAGCAGCAATGTGTGAACTGAAAGTGATGTCAGCACTTTGCTAGTGATGCCAGCCATTCTGGTATTTAGGCAAGAGTTTTTGCCCAAATACCAGAGAGTCTGGCATTGCTGGTGACATGCTGACATTTACTTCTGGTGCATGTTGGAAATGATGTCACTGTATCACCAACAAATCACTGTGTTGACAGCCGAGGCTTCCCCCACCAATGGTGAGTCCCCGCTACATTCCACAGCTTGCCAAGAAAAACCTGCCAGGAAGGACCTGGCAACCCTCATAAAGTGAAACGGCCCCTACTGTGTAAACAAATAGCAGTTCTATAGTATTCAGTGCAGTATTGTTGCAGAAAGGCTTAAACACCCAGTAAGTGTGCTTAGATTGCAAGGCTTGCAGTGAATATCACATCTTCCCCTCCTCCATATTTACTTTTTCCACTTCCCTAAAACTTTGTATAACCTTTCCCCTTCTCCTGCATCTTTCTCCTAGGAAGGAGATCAGTTGAAGGCAGTGGTGGGAGCAGGGGTGTAGCTAGGGTAAATGGAGCCCGGGGCAAAATCTGAGTTTTAAGCCCCCCATATGGGCGAGGTGTCCCTCCCCACCACCGCGACAAACAACATTTTTTTTTGCACCAGGTCATCTCAAAGTCATCGCTAGCATTATAGAACATGCCCCCCAACACCCAAATCTGGAACACACCCAGGGGCTCCCCTAGTTTAAACAACGAGTAGAGGTGATGTGCTATTTTTTTTTTTTTTTGAAGTGGAATCCACCCTGAAAACAGCATCACTTTTAGTGTTGAATTTAAACTGAAAGAGCTCAAGATTCTCCAGAAATCCTTACGCCAAGGGGGGATACTCTGGGCTCCTCAAGCTTAAAGCAACATTGAAAGTGATGCTGTTTCAGAGTAGATTCCCCATCCCAAACAGGATCATTTTCAATGTTGGTTATTGTGGGCTTTCTATGGGCTGCATGGCCGTGGTCTGGTATATCTTGTTCTAATGTGTTTTCACCTGCATTCAGAGGCTGGCTATTTTCAGAGGTGTGATCTACACAGAGAGAAGTCTATTATATACACTATGTCCAGCCTTCTCTTATAACAATAGACTTCTCTCTCTGTGATACCACCTTCTCTACAGAAGATGCCAGCCACAGATGCTGGCAAAGCGTTGATCAGGGAACAAAGATTCACTTGCAGCTCACCACGGCCACCACAGCCTTGTAAAACTCACAACTACCGAGATTGAATCTAGTTTTGAAAGCCTTCAACATTACTTTCCAATATTTTTAATTTACCCAATCTAGGGAGCCCAGATTCTCACCCTTTAAATCCCACTCCAAAGGGGGGTGGATTTAAGAGAGAACCCGGGGAAAAGAGGCAGGGTGCCTGCATCAGGGGAGCAATGTTTATTAGCTAACAGTACCAAACTTTTAGGGCTATCATTCAGGGAGACTCTCACAATTGATGATGAAGACCATCAGGTTTGAGTGAAGTTTGGTTCAGGGAAGCCCAAAGTTATGGACCACACCTCAAAGGGGTATGCCACATCTACTCTCATTAGGCTCCCGGCCCAGAGCAATGGGGATGGGCATCTCTTTGGGGGGGCACAACCTTTTAGGGTCATAGCAGACTGAACCAACTCTTCACTCAAACCTGGAGTGAGCTATCAGCAGGAGACTATCCCCATGCTAACATGGGTTTAGTGGGGGTTTGATTCAGGGGGTCCAAAGAGATGGACCCTCAAAATGAGTAGCCCCATTTACTATTAGCTCCCATTGGAAACAATGGAGTATGGGGTCACCCATTTTGGGGTCCATAACTTGGACCCCTGAACCAAACTTCACCAAACAACTGGTATCATCAGGAGGGTCACCTAACAATACTCTGAAATTTTGGTGCCGCTAGCCTAAAGACTGCGTCCCCTGCAGGCCACAAATGGAAAAAACCTGAAAAAATAGAAAAAAGCCATAAACGAACCTGCAATTTTTGCGCCCACCACAAGGTGGCGCCCGGGGCACTTGTCCCCGGATGTCCCCATGGTAGCTACGCCTCTGGGTGGGAGTCAGCAGGTTCGCACCACTTTGGCAGAACTGTTTGTTAAAATGGTGCTTGTAAACAACCACTTGTTAAATTATTTGAATCCCACCCCTGGAACCAGTTGTTAAATTATTTCAATCCCATCATTGGTTGAGGGGTCATGGGGTTGGTACTGGAAAATTCAGAAGTGACACCAGTTCTTTCTAGAAATTGCTGATTCGGCCAATTCCAAGGGAAGTGTGTCATCATTTCCAGGTTTCTTGGAAAGGATGTCACATTGTTGGCCAATAGCCTTTTGTTTATTTTTCTCCTGTTGCCACTCTCAACTGTTTTGAGAAACATCATCTGGCAATGGGAAATCCCCAGCCCCATATGGCAAGCCTCCTTCTCACTAACCTACCTTTATCTGTCCCATGTCATTAGCTTTCATTCCTTCCCACTGGCTTCGAGGAAAGCTATGGGTCTGTTGCGCAGTGCCACACCAGGCCCAGTTTCACGGCGGGGAAACCATAATGACTTTTCCTCCTTGAATCCATCTTCCAACACTATTTCCTGTTTCCCACCTTCTGGCAGCTCCTATAGCATTACCTTTCCCTGTTTCCTTCTCGCCTACCCAACAACAAACAAACCAAACTTTAACATACCCCTCACCTCCAGTTATATTTATTACTTATTTACTTCATTTATACTTTGACTTTTCTCCACAATGGGGATCCAAAACCACTCACATCATTTGCCTCTCCTCCGTTTTATCCTTACAACAACCCTATGAGATAGGTTATGCTGAAAATGGGTGACTGGTCCAAGATCACTCAATGAGCACCATGGCAGAATGGGGATTTGCACCTAGGTCTCCCAGGCCCTGGTATGAAACTCTAACCACTACGTAATACTGTTGTTCATGAGGTAACTATTGCCAAGGAGAAGCAAGCAGTTGGGGCTGGGTGAGTCACAAGTCACCTGGCTCTGATGAGTCATTCCTCAAAGGCCAGGAAAAGCCCTGGAAAAGACCCTGCCTGCTCCCTTTGGCTTTTACTGTTAGAAGCCAAGGTCTCAACTGGAAATAATGTGATTGCCTAACTACTGTCCTGAGTACATTGGTTCCTTCAAACTACAGGCTGATGGAAACTAGAGAGAACAATTATGACCCCTTACTTGGATAGCCCACACTAGCCTGACCATGTCAGATCTCAAAAACTAAGCAGGATTGACCCTGGCAAGTATTCGGATGGGAGACTCCAAGGACATGCAGACAGACGATGGTAAGCCACTTCTGAAAGTTTCTTACCTTAAAAACCCCACCTAGGGTCACCATGACTTGATGGCAACAAAATGGACATGAGGGACTCCTTTTTATTTAAATAACAAAAATCTTAATACCACATTACCTAAGGAAAGAAGTGCAGAACATCATAAATGAAAATTCTGGAAACTAGAGAACTAATTATTGTATTAAAGTGAAGACATGCATGTGCAAATTTGGCATAGTCATGTACAAGATGTCAATCAAGCTTATGTTTTATTACGTAAAGGACCTCGGCAGAAACAGGGAAAGGACTTAAATGAAAAGGGAGATCTTCTTCTGGCGGATTTTTATATATAATATTATATATGATAATTCGAGATGAGTAGCTATATTAATCTGTAGTATCAAATAAAACAGGAATCTGGTGGCACTAACAAAAGACTAATAAAATATATTATAGAGTAAGTTAGAGTGCACTTCATCAAATGTATAGATCTATCACCCTGATTTGTCCTCACAACAGAAAGCAAGAGGGGTGTTGCTTGATGGATTTACACTCATGTATTAAATGAAGTGAACATTGACTCACAAAAGCTTGCGCTGAAATAAACTTTGTTAGTCATTGAGGTGCCAATGGACTGCTGCTTTATATATACATATGATTGGCTGAAGATGTCACAAGTAAATTAGTAATTCAACTCTACAAATCTTTGTCAAAAATGGTATATCAAAAGATATTTTGACTGACAACACACCGCAATTTCCCTCAACACCCTTCAGGACTTCAGAATGTATTCAAAATAATTTGACTTTCTATGACCCAGTATTAGTCCTGTGTATGACAGAGCAATTACAGTTATTTAAACAGTAAGGGGAATTCTGAAGAAATCTGATCTGGACAACATAGACATATCTCCCTCTGCTGGATTACAGAACTACACGTGTAGGAGATGCAAAGTGATCTGTAAAACTTTTAGTGAAGAAGTGTCTGAGAAGCAGACTCCCTAGTTCTGTATCACTGCATCACAACCTGAAATAGTAAGAAATCCAGGACTGAGAATCAGAGGCATTATGATAAAGTTAACCTTTGCACAAGGGAGACCCAGCTACCATCTATCATAGTTGAGGATATCATTTGCAAGTAACTATGCAACAAATGAACCAATGATCGTATTTGGTCCAGACTAAACACATACCTATCTATAAAAGAACAGAAGTGAGTTGCAGTGCTTTAAAAGTCCTAAGCCAGTGATGGGTGTGGGTGATGGAACAAAACAAAGAGTGAAGATATACCGATATCTGATACTGACAAACTAGAACCTGAACAAATTAAACAATTGCAGCAAAAAGTGCCAATGCTATTAGATCAAGTTTTGATCAAGGGAAGCAGCAGTGTCGTAGTGGTTAAGAGCAGGTGGTACTCTACTCTGGAGATCTGTGTTTGATTCCCTGCTCTGCCGCCTGAGCTGTGGAGGCTTATCTGGGGAATTCAGATTAGCCTGTAAACTCCCAACACATGCCAGCTGGGTGACCTTGGGCTAGTCACAGCTCTACGGAGTTTTCTCAGCCCCACCTACCTCACAGGGTGTTTGTTGTGAGGGGGGAAGAGAAAGGAGTTTGTAAGCCCCTTTGAGTCTCCTACAGGAGAGAAAGGGGGGATATAAATCCAACTCTTCTTCTTCTTCTATGGAAACATCAAGAAAGAGAGCCTACTGCCTGCAGAGCTGCACAAGAGAGAATAATATTGTGGGGTTTTTTTAAATGCAGGTGTGATTTCATTCACATTGAGTGTGAATATTCCCTTCAGGTCTGATCCTTGGTTATGCACATGTTTCCTCCCCTTTGGAAGTCACCCTGCCCTCAGATCAGAGTCCCCATTGTTTCCAAAATTTGTTTGTGTGTGACTTTTTCTCTCCCTTTGCATATGTGTCAGGCATTCTTTGAGTTTTCTCTCTCCTCCCCGCCTCCCCCACCCACATCACAACAATTTCTCCCCCCCTTCATGACACCATTTCAAAATTATGAGAGAGGCTGTTTTTTAACACAAAAAATCTTGTGAAATTGATATGAAATTGATATGGTCCAGTGCTTCTTCAGCATGCATGCCCACACATAGGCCGAATCCCACTGAAAATTAAATACAGATACAACCAGGTTTCAAAATAAACTGCACCTTTTCATCGAGGTTTCAACCTCCCCACTGCTGCATTCTTCCAGTGAAGGCATCTATGCCTATCTCGGTTTCAAAGAATGTGACAATCCTCACTTACACATGATCGGCTTGGAGGGTCTATCCTGATTGCCTGTCATGCCGTGTAGGGGCAGGAATTTTTTTTTTGCTGCGACAGTGCGCGGTAACGTGAGCACGTAAAACACGTACATGCAATATGCAGCTTTTTTTCTGATTAATCCCTTGTGGCCACGTTTGACCGGTTCCTGTTCTCTTGTGCCCATGTTAGAGGGGTTCTCACTCCCTCATGCACATGTTTCAACGATAGCCTCAACTGAGCAAAACAAAAAAAGGCTGTGTGAGCATCGCACACAACCTGCCGCACTCTAATTGGCTGGAAGGCATTTGCATCACTCTCTACAGTTGGAAATTTGAAACCACATTAGGCCCCCAAACCTCCCCACCGATCTGGATTGGAGACGTGTTTTTTTTAAAAGGTTCACATTCATGCAGGTTTGGGAAAAAACACAGCATAAGGGGGGAAGTGCCAGAACTGCAATGAATCTGTGTTCGGCGGTTCAGCTGTGGGGAGTTCTTCGTGAAACCTGGATATTTTGGGTGAGTATCCTGGGATTAATTGGCAGTGGAGATATCGCCATACACACACGCATAGAAGACAACACACATGTACACACCCAAAAGAGGCAGGCAACCGTGGAGCGGGGAAATGGCACTCGGGGAAAATGCTGCCCCCCCCCCGTGCCTCCTCCATTTGGTGAGGTTGCATAGGCGGAGCTGCAATGGGGTGGGGAGGCACTGCACTCTGGGCTCACACCAGTGCGGGGTCACATGTAGGGTGGGAAATTGTCCTCACCCCAACCCCCCACTTACCTTAGTACCTTAGATGTCCTAGCAATTCATGAGTTTGCTGATAAGAGTTTGCTGCTACCTTAGAAAAAGCAGCCCGGTGGGAACTATACTTCCCAGGAGACCTTGTGAACCCAAATCCTATGGGTTACCCCCCATGTGACCCCAATGGCATGTACCCAGGGCGCGGTACCCCCCATTGCAACTCTGCTTATGCAGCCTCCCCAAATGGAGGTTGCATGGAATGAACAGGGAAGAGTCAGGTGGGCAAAATTGGAGATCAGTTCAGCTAGGGACACTATGCAGGAGTGTTAGAATTTACCACACAGAGAGGTAAATGTTTATTAGGAAGTACATTTAGGATAGGAAAGAAGGAGAGATAACCTGGTGCTATCTTGTTAGCTAGGAGAAGTCTCTTTTTTAACTTTTGAAAAGAAGCAAGATATTAGACCTGAGAGTATCAGTTTAAGGACAGACAAGAGGTGGCACAAAAGGATAGTGGGGTCACTAACTTTACAGTCCTCTCTAGCTGACCATTTGCCCACCCACTGCTGGGTCTTCTCAGTTCCTTTGCGCATTATACTTTACTCCATCCAACATCCCTGTATAACCGAAAAACCACTGCGAAGCAAACAGCTGTGGGATAACTAGTTCATGCGTAAATGGCGTACGTTTCAAAAGGGGAGATGCAATGACAATAGGTGCCAAAGTACTTTGTGAGTGGGTGCAAAGAAAGAAGCAGCTCTGGAACAGAAATGTGATATATCAGCCATTTGAGATAATTTCCTCCATATTTCAGTCTCCAGAGGCATCAAAAGTTGGCGGCAACAAAAATTACAGCCTCTACAGGTCATAGAGTAACTCCTCCATGTCATTCAAACCAAGCAATTAATTTTGTTTTAATACCTTACACATTGGTGTCTTCCCTCTCAATTTTTTTTAAAGAAATCTGTCATAGCAGCGTTTGGAGCAATGAGCTGCTAGAATGCATGGATTATTAGAAATGATGTAAATGTGTGCAAAGAGATTGTGGCCAAAATTATTTTACAGAGGCTTATCTCAGTTATTCAGGGTGGGTCATTCAGAAGGCTACAAGATATAAAACAAAAGATTTAATCCATGCAACAAATAATGGATACAAAATTCCATTTATACTAACATAATTTGTATAGATCATACATAGAACCTAATATTGAATATCAGAAATTCCTCTCTCACACTATTCTGAGGAGATTAAATGTGTGTGTGTGTGTGTGTGCGCGCGCGCTTGTGCGTGTGTGTGGGGAGGGAGGGAGGGAGGGTGGTGGCAAAACAGTACAGGGACAAAGGCTGGAGTTCCCTTTTCTACAGTGTGGTGTAATGGAGTTAAAGGTGGGATATAAGCCAAACTTTTCTTCTTATGTACCACATTCCCATCCCAGTTCAAAGCATGGAATTGCTAGAACACATCTGTTGACCTGATTCAGAGACGTGCCCTGGAAAATGATCCCTAGGTTTAAACTGCATGCTATGTTTTCTTCCACAGTCATTTTAACTTTTTCATCCCCAAATATAGCAGCGTGGGCTGCTTTTTCAGAGGAGAATGGCCTGTGCAAAAATGGGTTTTTTTAAAAAAAAACGATGAACAAAGCAACCCTTTCGCTGCATTTAGCCTGACTGGAGAGAACTTACAAGCCCTTGGCTTTTTGCTCCTCATGGGGATACAAGAAAGGTGGATTTTTTTTTCTGGCAGGAAAAGGCAGGACTGCTAGGAGCCCCTTTTCCTGTCCCCACACTGCTCCATTCTCCCCCATGAAAAAAATAGCCTTACTGGCTGTCGGGGGAAAACAGTCTTTGAAAAAGAGGTTAGGTACAGTTTGAGACTTGTTTTCATTTATAGACAGTATCTGCCTGCTGCAATATATGCTGAATTTGACCTGCAAAACCTCTTTGGAGATAATTTTTGTCAAATTTTGTCTTTAAATATAATTAATTTAACAAGGCAGCCAAGAGAGTGATAGCTCACATGCACCATATCTCAATCACCAGCTTTCCCTTGAGTGTGTTATTTTTTTTCATTAAACACAGAGTCATCCTTATCAGACCTGTGCTGAGTCAGCCACTGGCCTACAATGCAGAACGCTAGCCCTTGAATTACAGCTGTGGAAAAAAGTACATCATTAACCTGCTGACGTAAGCTCACTGCTTTCCCTGTTCTATGAGAGGTAGGGTTCAAATTTCTAGCCAGGAATGGGATATTCCATTCAGCAGTTGTACTTTCCCAGAGGGCAATACAATCTGACCTGTCCCCAATTCAATGTGGAAGCAGCCCTGAACTGTGTAGAGTAGAGGTCACCAACGTGGTGCCAGTGGGCATCATGGCACCTGCGAATACCTCTCCTGGCACCCTTCAAATGTTTTGAAAAAGTGGGGGGAGCTGCAGGGGGCATTTGCCCAGCAGAGCATCTGATTGGCTGTACAGATTAAAAGGCATCATGTAAAACAGCTTCTGCCTGAAATGTAGATTTTTACTATTAGAATTATTTATAACCTCACTCTCTGACATTTTGTGGTCCTCCTGTGGCAGCCATTCTGTGATTGCCTCCATCTCCTGTGGCAGCCAGTCTGTGATTGCCTCCATCTCCTGTGGTTGCCATTTTGTGATTGGACCCACCACCCTGTGTCAGAATTCTGAAGGTGCCTGCATTAGCGAAAAGGTTAAGGATGCCTGGGACACAGAGATCCCATCCTAATCTTGCCTTTTATGCTTTGCTTTTAAAGCAAATTTGGCAAGAGGTTAAGTGCTGCTGTTGCCTAGACCTGGAGACAGGTCTCCTTTATATAAAAACTCATTATTCTTGTTAGAAATGAATCTGGGAGATAGTTTGGGGTTATAATAAGAATCTGGATCAAAGAGGCTGAGGCTCAGAGGTCAAGGTTGTATCCACCCAGAGCAAACAATCAGGCGAGGAAAACCAATTATCAGTCTTCTTTCAAAAGATTTCAATTTTTAGTGAGGAGATTTTTGTCGCTATCAAAGAGTTCATGAAATCCGCCACCCCCCCTCCAAATATTTCAAGAAAGTTAACTTTCCTAGAAAGAAAGACCTAGAAAAGATTCTTAAGCGCAAGAATGTGTCACTGGCAACCAAGATCAAATTAATTCATTGCATTGTATTCTCAATTACTACGTATGGGTGTGAAAGCTGGACAAAGAAGAAAGCTGACTGGAAGAAAGTAGACTCCTTTGAAATGTGGTGTTGGAAGACAGTCTTTAGGTACCATGGACTGCCCAACAACAATAAGTGGGTTCTAGATTAAATCAAGCCTGAAATGTCTTATCTTGAACACATAATGAGAAGATAAGAGTTGCTGGAAAAGACAATAATGCTAGGAAAGGTTGAAGGCAGCAGGAAAAAAAGAAGACCCAACAGGAGAAGGAGTGACTCTACAAAGGAAGCCACGAACCTCAGTTTGCAAGATATAATAAAAGCAAAACAACTAGTAAGGCAGTCTCCAATGCCAGCTTTTACCAATACCAATAAAATAAAACCACTAAAATAATTAAAAACGTAAGGCTAACTTACAATTATTTCTTTTATTTAGTTCATTTATACCCCACCTTTTTCCCTAATGGGAACCCGAAGCAGTTTTTTTAATCATTCTCTTGTCCTCACTTTATCCTCACAACAACTCTGTGTTAGGTTGAGAGAGAGTGACTGGCCCAAGATAATCCAGTGAGCTTTCACAACAGAGTGGACCTTCTCCAAGATCCTTATCTAGGGTTGCCATTCCTCTGCTGGTGACTGGTGACTCCCTCCTCCAAGTTTCTCCTTTGGTGCCATTCAGCTGGCTGGTGGAAGACTTACTAGAAGCCAGAGAGAGGCACCAACAAGAGGTCATCGCTTTATGAAGTGACGTCATCACATCACCAGCAATTATGCATACACTCTGGTGTTTGGTAAAACTCTATAGTAAAGATGGCTTCTGGTATAGAGTTTTTGTCCAAATACATTTCAAGATCCTGCTAAGACCTGTTAATATTTCAGCTCTTCCCCAGTTCTTGCCATAAAACTGTGTGTGTGTGTGTGTGTGTGTGTGTATATATATATATATATAACCGGGAGCAAGTCACAATGTGGGAACCTTTACCTTGTTTTCCTTTGCTTTAGGTGCACAGTGACTTTCTCATCCTTTGCCCATCACCTGCATTATCTCTGGAGTGACCTTGAAGACTCTGCTCTGCCTGGAAAAGCTCTTAGTGCTTTAACCTGGCTGGGATTTTGAGGGTGGGTGCAGGAAGAAGGTATGGGGAAAAGATATTTACCAAAGGATACTGTAGTGGAAGTCAGTTCCAGCAAAGCCTGCTTGATGCTGTTCATGATATCCTTACAATAAACTGATTTCTGAACTCAGTAGTATGGTTATTGCAGAGGTCAACAGATCCCGGCAATACCAGAGTGTCCCCACGATCATTGGCAACATGATGATGTCACTTCTAAAAGTGAAATGTTGCATTGATGCTGGCCTTCCATTTGCCACTTATAAGTCCCCCACCCCCTGCCAGGGACCTGGCAACACTATTTTACAGAGGTTTAAGATGGTGCTATTGCTGCACCTCTATGCTACCTCCAGAGGGCTTCCAAGTGGTGCAGGGAGACAATGAAAAGCAGAAGACTCCTGGTCATGTGAAATTCCTCCATTAGACAAAACGTACTTCTGCTATCCTTTCTGATGGTGCAAGCTGGAGCTCTACAACAGCCAGAGCCAAAAATCTGGTAGAAGCCGATTAAAATTGGAACGCCAGCGGGAACGCCCCTAGCCTGCCCCCAGCCACCCTGGTATCCACCTTCAGGCTAGTACAGCTCTGCAAGCAGTAGGCTCTTTCAGGTTGAATGTTGCGTCCATCTGCCTCTCCGCTGGTGTAGGTTCCACTTATGCCAGCAGGTGGGCAATTGCATTGCCTAGCTCTGCACTGGTTCGAAGAGCCACGTTGCTCCCTTCCCCACCAGATCGTGCTGTCTGTCTGACACTCTTAACAGCTACTCTTCTTAAAAGTGCCATTTTAGGTTTCAGCTGAATACCAGCGATCCCCACCAATGACTAAAATCTACCTATTCCCTGTTCAAATCTTCTTTTACAATTTATATAGAGCAGTTGCTTTGATTTTGGTCAATAAATGCACCACAAATACATACCTACTGTAAATACAGAGCAAACATGCACATCACATTAAACTTCAACCTTTCTGTGTTCTCTTAAGAACTGTGTGCATCAAAACTTGACAGATGAAGATAAATATTGCTGTTTTACATTATGAGACAGTTGCTCATGGATAGGGTGCAAATGCATCTGCTAACTGGAATGCTGTACACAAAGCATTTGGGATACCTCAGCAGATAACATTTAGGAAATGGAGATTTAAAAACATCTAAACACCATAATCCAGGTGCACATTTTTATATTTATAAACTACGTATTTGCATATTTTGAACTTAAAACAGGCATGGTGCTCAACAAACTTATTAGATCCAGTGCCAAATGAAGAATGCTGGTATATCAGAGCCGTAGCTGGATGGCATATGCTAGTTTTAGGTGCAAATTCAGCAGAACTCATACACCGTGAGAAACCAGGCGTGGTACTTCATAGCCAAGCTGGAGACAGTCAGCAGATTTTAGGAGTATTGGAAGTACTTTACAGAGGTGTTGTTTCCCAAGATGTACGCATCCATTCGTTTTATTCTATTGATGTCTCTGGTCAAACAGGTTTTTCAGATTGTTTTAAAATACAAAATCTCACAAAACCTGTTCATGAAAAGCAAATGTGAGGTGAGTGAATGCAGCATTAGAAGCCATACCTCATTCAAACTCTCTGAAAGAATAAAAGGTTATCTCTCTGTATCCTGAGGAAAAGGGGATGGCATGTGAACTATTTGCATTATAGCTTTAAAACCTGAAAGGGTTGATATAGACACTATGGTGTAATGCTATAGTGTCAGCTAGGATCTGGGAGATCCAGGTTTGAAACTCCTGCCCCCACCAATTCCTGCAGGTTTGGATCCCCCCACCACTATGGAAGCTTGCTGGGCCAGCGATATTGCCTCAAAGGGTTGTTGTGAAGATAAAATGTAAGAAAGGAGAATGAACAAAGTTATTTTAGGTCCCCATTGAGCGAAAAGGTGGGGGATAAATTAAGTGAATAAGTAAACATGAAGTATTGTCTAAGGCTTTCACAGCTGGAATCAACTGGCTGTTGTAGGTTTCTGGACTGTGTGGCTTTGGTCTGGTAGTTTTCGCTGCTAACATTTTGCCTGCATCTATGGCTGGCATCTTCAGAGGCACTGCACTGTAAAATGTTTTTCTCTCTGTGGCACAGTATATACCCCATCACACAATCATTCCACACTGTATCCCTTGCCTCTCTACCCCCCGCCCCCGCTCCTGGCCCCAATCTCTAGTTGTTGTAGGTTAAAATTCTCGTAACAGAGAACATTACGAACCTAGTATCTTGTGATCCCTCTGATCATTAAGTGTGTGCAAGTGCAGTAAAGCTTAAAGGCGAGTTGTTACAGAAGAGCATTATTGTTCTTTCAGTCTTGTTCTGAATCAGGCGCATCAGCAGGCAGCCATGAGTCATGTGCACGCACGCACAAACACTCAGCCTACCTCTCCTGCCTGCCAGATTTCCACTGTGTTCTTTCTTCCCCCTTTACTCTGCATCAGGGAGAAGATTATAGGCCTTCTGTGTTCTCTAGCTTCATTCATTTTTGTCTGGACCAGGACAAAATTGTTCAAGTGGATCGCTTATTTATTAAGAGAACTGCATTCGTTGATTAGATTAAACCTGTAATATAGCAGGCAGCAACAGAGAGCACAAAGAATACAAACCCAGGGACGTGTTTCAGATATTCAGATGCAGATATTCAGTCTGGAGTATTAAAAAACAGTTTCTGCACAAACAAATAGGAATTAGTTGTTTTGCAGGGAAAGGATAGTTCCTTTGTTTTTTGTAAGTTTTAAGGTTTCTAGCTGACTGTGTAACTGCACAGCAACTCCTTGGAATGAGCATATGGTTGCAAATGCTGGCACAAGGGCACACCCTGCTTCCCATGCACCTGTGCTGGGATCCACCATCAACACAAGGACAGGTGCAGTCACAGAGTGGGATGCATCAGGCCTTGTCTTGTCTTCTTTTCAGGGTAGTAAAGGGGCTTAGCTGGCTGGCTCTGCCCTTCGTGTCAGGCATTTCGTTGGACATAAGGTGCCATATTAAAATGTGCAAATACCATATCATATAGATATATGCTTTCATATCCAGACAATAAATCTGCATATTTTAAATTAAAACCCACATATTGTTGTATAATACATGGACTCTGGGTTTTATAATGTTTCCATATTTGCTAACAAAATGATTATTTCCAGCACTGTGTGGTGCACTGTTGATTTTATACTTCATAAGCTAGAGGATCCAGCTTCCAAAGGTAGCAGCTGTTGGTGTGTGTTTGAACTGGGCTATGAGGAGGGGCCAAGGCTCAGGAGTAAAACATCAGAGAAAAAGAGTTTGGATCTATACCCCCCCCCCCCCCCGCCGCCTCTTTTCTGGCCTGTAAGGAGACTCAACAGGCCTTACAAATTCCACCCCCTTCCTCTTTCAATAACAGACACTTTGTGAGGTAGGTGGGGCTGAGAGAGTTCTGAGAGAACTGTGACTAGCCCAAAGTCACCCAGTTGGCATGTAGGAATTCAGAAGCAAATCTGGTTCACCAGATAAGACTTTGCTGCTCAGATGAAGGAGCAGGGAATCAAACCCAGTGCTCCAGATCAGAGTCCACCTGCTCTTAACTACCACACCACGCTGGCTCTCAGTTTTGCATGTAGAAGGTCTCAGGTTGAATCTCTGGCATATCCAATTTTAAAAGGATCTGGCGCAGGTTGTATGAAAAACCTGGACTTGAGACCCTGGAGAGCCACTGCTAGTTAAAGTTGACAATACTAACCTTCACAGACTAGCATTCTGACTCAGTCATGGTTGCCAACCTTCAGGTGAAGTCTGTAGTTTTTCTGGAATTAAAACTGATCTCCAGAATACAGAGATCAGCTTCCTTTGAGAAAATGGCAGCTTCAGAGGATAAACTCTGGTATTGCATCCCTGCTGAGTTTCCTCTGTTCCACAAACACCACCTTCCCCAGGTGCCACTCCTAGATCTGAAGAAATTTCTCAAGCCAGAGTTGACAGCTCAACATAAGGCAGTCTAATGTGTTCATGGTAGGGTTGCCAGTCAATGGCTGGCACCTACCGGGAGACTGGGGGCACTGTTGGGGTGTGTAATGTGACATGACATATGAAGGAGCCAGGAAGTGATGGCCTCTGTACAAAGTGTTGGAATCTCTGGATTTACCATAAAGTTTCTGCCAATTCCTAGAGTGATATGACGTGAGTTCTGAAGTGATGTCATGTCACACCTGAAGCTGGTGATTTTTATTTTATTTTTCTCAGTGGGAAGAACAGATTGGTTCATGTGTCCAGGCTGTAAAAGGCACTTACCAGAACTAGGTCTGAAATAATGTTCTCCACTGCAAACAATTGCCAGAGCTGAAACTGGAGTCCAGCAGGCAAGGTTTTTTTTTAACAATCTGTCAAGGACAAAAGGCCAAGCTTCTAATATTTATTTCTGAGTGGGTAAATGTGGAGGCCTCATTGGGAAGGCCAGTGGTGCACATCCCTGCTGTGACTGAAGAGGGCTGTAATCTTTAAGGACACAGACACCATGGTAGTTTATTGAATCTGGATTTCACAAACAACATGCAGGTGTTAATAATGCTATCTGGAATAATAATGCTCTCTGGAAGCAGCAGAAAGGAGTAGCAGAGGAGAGGAGTAGCAGGGAGAGGAGAAGTGGGACAGACAGCACTAGGTGAGCTCTGGTTTTTCTTTTTGGAGGGCTTTTCTCAGAGCCAAATCTTTTAATCTCTTAACAGTGTGTTTTTAACATGGTTTTTTTCTTGTTTTCTTTGCTCTGGCTGTGTGCTTGCTCCAGACTTCTGAGGGGTGGGGCTTGCTGAGAAGTGGGGCTTCCTATTAGCTCTGTTGCTCACTCTCTGGAAGCAGTGGGCGTGTGCAGGGTTTTTTTTTACTAAATAAGGACATATCTTGAAAGATAGTAGAAGGTACAGACAGTTCAAGGGGGAGGCACTCATTAAAAGTTTAATATTTGAATATTTAAACTGAGTTAGATATGAAGGCAGGAAGCCAGCAGGAGTGTGGGGGCTTTCCAGTGTTTTGCACTGAGTGTCACATGTATGACTATCTACCACTAGGACAGAAGTCGTGGGTGTGTCCTTGCTGCAATGAGCTCTTGCCACTCAGGGAATGTGTGTTTTCTCTTGAAGCCAAGGTGGCAAACCTGGAGAAGCTGAGAGAGGCAGAGCGGGTGACAGACAAAGCTTTCAGGGACATAACAGCCAGGTCTCACTCCAAGGGTGACATCTCTTCAGATGTCATGAAGAATGAGGGTCTGGGGGACGGAGGATGCCAGTCTGAGGTGGTGGAAGATGCTCCCTTAGATGGGACCCCTTTCTTAGCTGGTGATCAGCTATCCTCTTGCACCAAGGATACCGTTTGGGGAGATGGGAGTCTCCTTGTAGTAGGTGATTCGATCATTAGGAATGTAGAGAGTTGGGTTTGTGAGAGGTGTGATGACTGCATGGTGACTTGCCTGCCTGGTGCGAAGGCGGTGGATGTCATGCTTCATCTAGATAGGCTGTTATACAATTCTGGGATGGAATCAGCAGTTGTGGTCTACATTGGCACCAACGACATTGGGAAATGTAGCCGGGAATTTCTGGAGGCTAAATTTAGACTGCCAGGTAATAAGTTGAAGTCCAGGACCCCCAAGGTGGCATTCTCAGAAATGCTACCTGTTCCACGCGCAGGGTCAGCTTGGCAAGTGGAGATACAGGGTCTGGGTGGTGTAAGGCAGAGGGTTTCAGATTTGTTAGGAACTGGGGAACCTTTTGGGACAAGGCAGATTTGTACAAAAGGGACAGCCTTCATCTTAACCAAAAAGGAACCAGGCTGCTGGCACTCAACATTAAAAAGGTGGCAGAAGAGCTTTTAAACTTATCCCTGGGGGAAAGTCAATAGGAGTTGTAGTGACTTTGGTTTGGAATACAGTATCTATGGGAATGCAGACAGAGAGGGAGGTTTTTCTAAATCAACCACATACAAGCATGGAACATAGCTATGTGCATGTGGTAAGTGATAACATCTACAAAGGGCTAGAGGGCAAAGCACATAAATCCCAGGTTAGGGACAGAGACAGGGTATACAGGTGTCTTTATGTAACAGTAGAAGCCTTCGACCTAAATTGGGGATGCTGGAGTACAGGGTTTTCAGGAAGGACATTGATATAGTGGGCATCACAGAGCCATAGTGGAATGAGGAGAATCAGTGGGATGCTGTTATCCCAGGTTACAGGCTCTACAGAGAGGATAGGACAGGGCATATCGCAGGAGGTGTTGCCCTTTACATAAAAGAGAGCATAGTGTCACATAAAATAGAAATGCAAGGGGAGCTGATTCCCCTACAGAAACACTGTGGATATCGATACCAGGTGTGAAGGATTGTCTAATATTAGGAATATATTATTGTTCCCCTGACCAAAGCGCACAAGAGGATTCTGAGATGGAAAAAGAAATTAGAGAGGCCAACAAAAGCAAAAACATAGTGATAATGGGATTTCAACTATCCCCACATAAACTGGAAAAATGCATGTTCAGGTCATAGTAAGGAGATAGCATTCCTGGATATTCTAAATGACTGTGACTTAGAGCAGATGGTTGTGGAACCAACCAGGGGAGAGGTGATGCTAGATATAATTCTATGTGGGACCCAGGACCTGGTACGGGAAGTCAGTGTTGCTGAGCCGATAGGGAACAGCAACCACAATGCTGTCAGATTCAGTATCTCTGCATGTGAGCAAGTGACAACTACTAATATAGTTACATTTGTCTTCAGAAGGGGAAATTTCTCAAAGATGAGGGGGATAATGCACAGGAAGATGAAAGGAAAAATCAAGAGAGTCAAAACTGTCCAAGATGTTTGGAGGTTATTAAAAAACACAGTAATAAAAGCTCAGCTGGAATGTGTTCTGCAGGTTAGGAAAGGCAGCACTCAGTCCAAAAGGAAGCCACCATAGTTAACAAGGGAGGTTGAGGAAACTATCAGAAAAAAGATGTATTTTAGAAAATGGAAGTCAAGCTCGATTGATGAAGAATACGAGAAGGAACACAAATGGTGGCAAAAGAGAAGCAAGTTAGCTGTGAGGCAAAAAAGGATTATGAGGAACGCATGGCTGCAAACATCAAGACTGGCAACAAACAGTTCTTTAAATACATCAAAAGTAGGAAGCCAGCTAGAGAAGCGGTAGGCCCATTAGATGACGAAGGAACAAAACGTGTGCTAAAGGATGACAGGGAGATTGCAGAGAAGCTGAATGAATTCTTTGCATCTGTCTTCACCCAAGAGGAGGTGAGGAAAATTTCTGCACCTGAATTAAGCTTCTTGGGAGGTGAATCCATATGCATAAACTTCAAAAGGAATTAGAAACTGCCTGATTGCATTGGGAAATGTTCTTCGGTTGGTCATTTGGCTGAGTGAACTTTGAGAACTATGTGACAAGTTACTGCAGACACTATCTAAGGTAAGGGTTCTGGCCACAAATTTTGTCTTCATTTGTGGCTCTTCTTTGTGGCAGCAATTCTGACATAAAACCAAATATCTCTACTTTTAAATAACACCATTTTATAATCCATTGGAGTCTGCAGCCCAACTGGAAAAAGAATAGAAAATCCTAGGGAAAGGAGAGCATTTGTGCATGACGCCAAGAATAGGTAGGAATTTTGGAGACCATTCTCAAGCTATTATCCAAATTAATCTGAGGACTGCTGGTGTTAATATGGCGCTTTACAGAGCTTTACATCCAGCCCTCTGGGATGCTTTCAGTATATTTAAAATGTGTACCTAATTTACTCAACATTAATAGTTCATTAATTCATCTGGCATAAGGATAGGGAGGAGCAGATGGGACAAGCAATCTACTGGATACTATGACTGAGAAATGGAGCCACCAATCAGAAAGGAAATAATGTGACCATCCTTTAATGAATGCTTTATTTAGATTTAATTATTTGCTGATGGCAGCTTTTTCAGCACTCCCTTCTTTCAGCGTGGGATGCCTAATGTTTCCATGCTGGGTGCAAGTGTGATGATTTTCAAAGCTTCTGTAATGTCATGGCCTGAAAAATGCTTGAGGAGACCTGGCAAGTGTAGTTGATGTGGTTGGGCAGAGAAGTCTGCGCAGGAAGCTCCCAGTGAAAAATGGACACTTTGGCTGAACTAAGAGGCATTTACATAATGACAGAGAAAACTATTTAAATGCAAATAGCCCAGTGAGATGGTTGGAAAATCTGCAGCAGCTCTAGCAGCCTGGTGTGATGTAAAGACAAGGCTGGGTAAACAAATGCAAACTCCGTTTTAGAGTCCATTTATTGCAGGCACAGTTTTGTTCCTCTGGCAGCTATTCTTCTCCTTCTTCAAAATAAAAAAGGAGCCTCATTTTAAATTATTGCAAAGAAAACATCCATCTGTACTGTAAACTCATTTAATAAATCCACCCGGTGCGATGTGTAATGTATGTATTTATCAAATGCTTTTAGCTGCTCCTGTAATTGTGGGTACTGTGGAAACACCAACAATAAATGCCTACTTTGCCTTAGTGGTTTTTTCTCTTCATCCTTTTAAACAATTGGGAATGCCCCAGTTTCAAATTACCAAGGCAAGCCTGGCATTTGATTGGAGCCAGCCTGATAATTTGAAGGTTTGTCTGAATGTCAAGGATAATATTTGGAACAGAGTATGTTTTTCAGAATTGGCCTCTTTGCCAAAAAGAACCGAGAGGCCACTGATTGCAAAGTGCCTTTGTAACTGACATAAGATTACAGAGGACTAATGTACAATATGTGAGTGGTAGAGGCACTGGCCATTTATGCACCTGCGGTCTGCTCTGCCATGAGCTTACATTCCCTTTGGGTAAGATTCTCTGTTGTGCGCATGTTTTTCCTGCTCCCGAACTCATTGTGTCACAGATCAGAAAATCCCAATGGTTTCCAAAAGCAGGTAAAATGCAACATTGCAGGGAAAGTGAAGGAGGTACTCATGCACTATTCTCTCTTTGGGTTTTCTTGCTCCTCCCCACTTTTTCCCGCCCTAGTCCTACCATTTCAGATCTATCTGAGGGGCTTAAAAATTTTTTTTAAAGTCTAAAGGTCTATTGATGGGAGCAACAGACCCTGAAAGTGAAGTAACACTAGACAGAAGTCAACTAACTCCCCACCCCTGAAAAAGTGGCAGGAAATGGAAACAAGGGAGCAGCAGGCTGGCAGCAGTTCCATCAGTTCCATCATTACATTGTATAATGTTCTGAAGACTTTTTTAACATTAGCAGGGAAGATCTATCGATATTGCAGTGGACCCTCTTAAATCCAGTGAAAAAATGCTAGACCACAGACAGAGGGGGGAAAGGCACCAAAAATGGGGTTTCAAGGAAACAAGCAAGGCAGCAGTGGGTAGGCAAGATGGTGGATCAGATCTGCTTAGCTATTTGTTCCCCACTCATTTTCCATTCAGGAAATAGCGCGGGGTTCCACATCAAGAGTCAAAGAGGCAATCGAGCGTTCTGATTGGCTGGCACGCGTGTGCATCATTTACACGTGGGAGTTGCAGCCAGCCGAAGGCGGGGCTCCATTTTGATTGGCTGACCCGAAAAGTTTGTTTGGATAAGCTGAACGCATTGTTTTAAGATGTCTGCACATGCTGACGTCACTACCTGTTGCAAATTGCTTGGGCAGAAAAATGAAAGTAAATATCGGTTTCGGTTTACACCGCTGACAACCCTGTGCTCAGCAGCACTTTGCTAAGCTGCAAAACAGTGGAGCTTGAGCAAAAAAGAGCAATGTTGGCACGTCTTGTTGTGCACACGTCTCAATTTCCGAGCACTTTCTGACGGGAATACCCTCCCTAAACAAAATGGCGGTTCCTGTTTCCTGATTGGCTGGAAGCTGCGCGTCAGAGCGAATCCCTGCGTAAACAGCCGAGGTTCCCCACCCCCCTGTGGCACCTGCGGGGTTTTTGAAAATGTTGCTCTTTTCAGAGGACCTAATTTGCCGCGCGACAAGGAGGTGGGAGAGCGGCAAATTAAGGGCAGCTGCACAGTGGGCGCTGGTGACGTGGGGAACGTCCATCCTCTTCGTGTCTTTTAAAGAGGTGACCCCGCGGCTTATGGTGAGTGGGGAGTGGCCCATTTGTCTCCGTTGTCAAAAGCCACAGAGGCTTTTCTACGAGGGGTCGCTGCGGGGTTGCACTCAGACAAGGTAAGTGGGGAGTGGCCCCTAGTAATTCTGCATCTATTTCTCGGTGGTTCTATGGATTAAGGTATCAGGCTATGTACACATCTAATGTAATAGTGTAAACAGGAAGAGGAGAGGAGGCACACACCCATCCATCTGCTCACTTCACCTTTTAAAGAGGAGCAATGTCACCCATGATATTTGAACAAGCGCTTTGTGCTGAAGCAGACTATAACTTGTGATTAACTTATCCTAGACCTTAAGCAGTCTTGGGAATGAGATATATGTGACCACTCTAAAAAGAGGACAGCTTTCAGGACTGCCTGAACTGTAGGTTCATTATTTGGCTCCTCACTCTCCTGACAGGGTGGTTCTACTGCTGACTCCTCTTCAAAGCTTAAAAACATTCTCTTAGTTTCCTTGGTTTTTTCAGCTGGGGCTCAGTTACCTTTACAGAGAAAACCTTACAGAAAAGGTCCTTTTCCAAAATAAAATTTTGAGGTTTCAGCTGGAAATGCAATGAAATGGCTTTTGAAGGTCACAAATCACAGGGTGATTTTCTTTTCCTTCAAACAATTTTTTAATTTGCAGTTACACCATCGGGACAAAAATTGAAAGCAGACTCATCAAATAAGAATTAGACCACCAATCCCTACTGCAGAAAAACAGAATGGAAGGCAGAATCCAGATCTTCATGCATAGCATTATGCATCCTGCTTTCTTCTCTGAGTGAGGATCTATGAATTGGGGCCATAGTGCAGACAAGGCCCATTCATTTTAGTATTAACAGCATTGTGATGATTATGAGTAAGAGGTCCTTGAGAAGGACAAGGCATTCTTATTGTGTAATGAGGCTACCATTTGGTTTTCAACAGGGTGCCAGGAATTTTGCTGACTGTAACTCTTTCAATCATGTTAAGAAATGCTTCCAGTTGACTCAATTAACAACAAGCTGGAATGGATCCCATCATTACGAACCCTTCATCTACTGCATCAAACGGCTGAGAGTCTAAATGTAACTGAGGGAGTAACAGCCACTGTCAATATTTGAGGAAATTGGTTTTTACCAAGGAAAACAGTGAGTTTTCTACCACAATATGTTGTTTTCATTTTCAGAGTGAAGTAGAGCTTGATACTTTTGGGAAAGGGAAAAGTGGGGGAATTGGGTTGTTCTCAATTTCTTCTATATTTGAAAGTAGAGTATTGGCTACAGTAAAGGAAAATCTGAACTCACTGGGCAAAACTACACTTTCAGCACCTTTTGTTGGCAAAAACCTTGGGCAGAGGTGCAGGATGGCAGTAAGCCCTCTAGGGTGGAATTTGAAAACAGATTTCAAAGCGATTTCTCTTTTGGAGCGTGTAAGATATTCAGTAAATAAAACTTGCTTAAGATATAATCCGAATCTAACCATTCTGTGGATAAGCCCTGAACTGTGTTCTGAAAGCAAATTTGACATTTTGGTGGCCCGGCCCCTGCTACTAAGGGTCATATTGTTCAGTGCGCTATTCCGGCTGCCACATGGAGTTTAACATACAACTTCAAAATGGTCACTGCATATAAACCATCATGACAAATCCAATAAAGTTCTGCAATATCAATTTTATGTATGGTGGTTATTTTGATATGTGGTGATTGTTTATTCATGCACACATATGCTTACAAATTACAGGCCTATTATGCATGCAGGGTTTACTCTGCATCTCTGTTCTTTGTGGTGTTTTTTTCCCTGAGGTTTTCAGTTCAAACCTGTGATTCTCTCACTGTGAAGCTTCCCCAGTTGAGCCACATGCCATTTCCCTTCCCTTCCCCTCGCTTCTCTTCTTGCCTACCACTTTTTTTCTCTCTGTCTCTTTAAAACAAAAAAGAAAACTCTTTGGACTGCTCTGATGGTCAAGAGCAGGAGCAACTGCTGTTGGGTTGGTAGGGGAAAGCATGAGGGGTGAGCAAAGTTGTGGTGAGCTAAACATGCAACAAAGATCTTTACTTTCTCAGTGAGGAAAAAGGAAACATCACACTTCAAAAGGTTTTGAAAGCTGTGAGGCTTCTCTAATCTGCAGCGCAGTGCATTCAGGAGGGTGGGAAAATGTGTACACAATCAAAAATGTAATTCAAAGGGAATGTATGCTTACTGCAAGGTAGACTCCAAGTGCATAAATGGCCTCACACACAGTGAAACTGGCAGTGGGAGCTCAACAATAATACATGCTAATAAGTGTAAAGAATCTGATCTTTAGGGTTTTTCATATTATACATGCACATATGTGAATGAATGTCTGAATCCCCATGCATTCTGAATTTGTCCCCATTGATATCCAGTGCTGAATTGGCTCCCTGGGTCACCTAATCAGATACTGGCTTGGCTGGTGAGGCTTGTAATCCTGCCAATACAGTGACTTTAGGTAGCACATTCAGCCTGCAACTGCAAGCCTGCAACTTAAGCAGACGATAATATGTATGCATGGGTATCTGTGTGTGGTGTGTGGGGGTGACATTCTGGAATTTAGCTACCACTGGCGTTCCTGCCTAGGGACATGGGGTGCCCCTTGTCCCCGGGCGCATCGATTGAGGTCACGTGGGTGGCGCCAAAACATCCTCCTACAGAGGGAGGGATTGAACAAACCCTAGAAAGCAGGCACTGAAGCAGCGGACTGCTCCCAGTGCCTGTCGTAGCCCCGCCCACTCTGTACGGTGGCCTGGAGTGTCCAGGGGGTGGGGGAGAAATCCCACTGGGCTCCCAGGAGCAGGACTGGGGAGCTCTGCCTCCCCTCCCTCTAACCCAGCATGCCTTATTCGCCTTAAATTAAGTGTGGCATTTCTCAGAAGCCTTCTCCCCGGCAGCAGGCACAGGAAAAGGCAAGCTGAGCAGGGAGCCCAGAAGCAGCAGCAGAACTGAAGATGATGCTGACATTTGCTTGGTAAACCTTCAGATGGGGGGTGACTTGTGAGAGATTTACATGCTTAAAAGTTAATTCCCACTTGCACTGGCTTGGAGCTGTTTCTCAGGTTAGCAGCCTACCTCACAGGGTTGGTGTGAGGACACAATTAGGAAAGTGGTGGGGAGAGAGCCATGCCTGTTTTGCTGGGGGTAGGAGGTGATTTGTGAGAGATGATGCTGATGTTTGCTTGGTAAACCTTCAGATAGGGGGGTGACTTGTGAGAGATTTACATGCTTAAAAGTTAATTCCCCTTGCACTGGCTTGGAGCTGTTTCTCAGGCTAGCAGCCTACCTCACAGGGTTGGTGTGAGGACACAATTAGGAAAGTGGTGGGGAGAGAGCCATGCGTGTTTTGCTGGGGGTAGGAGGTGATTTGTGAGAGATGATGCTGATGTTTGCTTGGTAAACCTTCAGATGGGGGTGACTTGTGAGAGATTTACATGCTTAAAAGTTAATTTCCACTTGCACTGGCTTGGAGCTGTTTCTCAGGCTAACAACCTATCTCATAGGGTTGGTGTGAGGACACAATTAGGAAAGAGAGTTGGTGGGGAGAAAGCCATGTATGTTTTGCTGGTGGTGGGAGGTGTTTTGTGAGCTGGTGCAAAAAATCATTGTGGGGGAGGGTGGTCGTCCATACCTGGGGTGGGGGGTGGGGGCACCAAACTCAGATTTTGTCCCCGGGCTCCAGTTTTCCTAGATTCGCCCCTGTTAGCTACCAAGGGTCTTGTTCCCTATGATGCTTTGTTCAATTGTCTCTGTAAGACCCCTGTGCCTTACAGAGACAACTGAACAAAGCATCATAGGGAACATCATACAGGGAATAAAAACTCCTTAGAGATAAAATCTGAAAGACAGTCTGCAGCTTCCCTGACAAGTGACTGTTTTATTACATTTTGCCTTGGCCTCCATTTTAGGCAAGGAGGCTGAAGAGAGAAAGCAGGCAACCGGAGGATTAAAGGGGCCATAGTATAGTGATGGCTATGTCCTCATCTGAATCTCTGAAACTGTATCAGGCTGGTTGTGATATTATGGTGCCAAATGTGTGTTGGCGCAATACTGCTCAGTACTAGTAACCATGGTAATGCTGATGGCCCAACAGCCCTGAAATAATGCACATGGCTGCCTTCAATTGCAAGTCAGCTAGCCTGATTTGAGAAGGGGTTCACATGACAATACAACAGCACATTAATGAAACACAGAGGACTAGAGTTAACAACTGCAGGGTTTGGTGTTTGCTTCTAATAATGAGAAAGTTAATGTGCTTGGGAAAGTAAAGTATTATGAGTTGTCATGTCACTTATGTTAAACCGTTTTCTCTCACTTCTGCCCATGCAACAATGCAGTACCACATGAAATAAAAACAACAACAACAGATCCTTGGATCAATTTTAAAGCATCCTTCTATTGTTTAAAACCATAAGCATTAAAACACAATAAGTAATGAGCTCAAGATAACACTGATTGAACAAAAGGAACATTAAGAATTATTAATATGTAATCTGCATATTTAAAATTTTTATAGGGAGACTAAATGTTGCAACTGCCTTAATTATACCATTTTAGTCTCCCTTAGCTTGGATCCCTTTAACAGATGGATATTTCTCAGTGCTCGCATGCTAGAAGATAATGATGCAAGTGTTTTTTTAAAAAAATTCTTCTCAGGGCTGTCACATGGCCATCTGTGGGCACGGTAGCCATGGCAAATGGCTAGCTGTGTAGGCTCCCAGCTACTTTATCTTATAGCAACCTGGGTATGTGCATGTGCTACCACTACACATAGGATTTGACTTTTGGGAAAACTCCTTGTAATATATACAAGGGCTTGGGCTTATACAGTCAATGGAATGTTCAGAGCCCAAAAGGTTAATTTAGAACTCCACAGGATTGGCTGTGAGAGCTGCACAGCATTATAAAGCCTGAGGACAGGGAGTTCTGAAAAAAAATAAAGGAGCTCTGTTGTAAGAACCAGAGTGAACGGTAGCTCTGCTCTCTGGAAGCAGAGGGCCAGTTCAGAGTGGGCTGTGCTTCTCTGTATTAAGTGCCAGGAAGGGCAGAGTTCAGTAACGGAGTCTGTACCACAGTTCCTGGAGTGGTACACAGTAACCCTGATTTATCTCACTGGTGGCTTTGTATTTTTTTTCTCTGAGGAGAACCCCACTCAGATATGAAGCAGTGAAGCTTCTGAGAGAAGGGAAGTTACACAGAGAGGATTGGAGCTTCCTCAAGAAGAGTAGCAATCCTATGATAAGCACCATGTGAGAGAGCCATTCTAATGGAGAATTTATCTTAGTGGTAGTGTCCAAAGAACTGTGTGTGTAGTATTTGTTTGATGGTGAAAAGTAAGATTTTTAGAAAAAGGGCTAGATAGCCAAACAGAACTCCATAACAGCTATATTGAAGTAACATATTTATTTTGTCTAGTGTCAAAGTGACAGTATCATCAAGAAGGCACAGTGTCCTGTCTGTAATTTGTACCAACTGAAAATGTTATTCAACAGAATCTTGTACATAGTAGCCTCTCTAAAACCAGCTTCCTTTGTACCTCTCTCCCTCTCTCCCTCTCTCCTTTTTCTCCTTAGTCCTTTGCTAGCTCTTTTAAACTTATTCCTGTAAATAACATCTATCAATTTCTGGTTTCAGCTTTGCAATCCTCTGGTGCCATTTATTTATTTAGTTCATGACAGAAAGACAGCAGGTTATTTTACTTTTATTTCAGAGATACTGCCCTGCTTAAAAGACAAGTGCTCTGCAAGAGCAGCTAAAGGCTATTTAGATGGCTTCTTAGAAAAAAATATATTTGGGAAAACTGAAACAAAAATATGAACTCTTAAACATCCTCTCCATATTACTAAATTTTTTATTCTGACAGTAAAAAGTTGCTCAGTCAGAGCTGTTCTGTCAATTAGACATTTTGGAGGGAAAAATTTCCTTCAGGGCACAGGCAGTTGGCAGATGCTTGTGTGTGTAAGAGACACACACTCTCTCTCTCTTGCTGAGGAGACTAGGGAGTGCCTTGTTATACCCCTTAAGGAATAATATTTAAGGAATAATAATAATAATATGGGTGCAGACTCATGATTAATAACTAATACCTGTGACAGGCTTGACATAGGGCAAGATATCTGTGAAGCAACAGGACAAGGTGTTTTCCATCATTACTATTGCCACTTACAGTCATCATCACTCTACTTTCTATAGTATCTGTTCTTTTATGTCTTTAAAGATAATAATACTGTTCAGAAATGATACTCAGCACATGCTCATAGGAACTTGGTTGTATATTGCTTTTTTTTTAAAGTCCCATGAGAAAGGCACTTTGTATATGTTTAATAGAAACATTTTGGACTCAAGTCACAGCATACAAACTCAGAGGTCTAAGATTGCCAATACCAGGGAAATTTCTGGAGATTTGGGAGTGGAGCCCAGGGATGGTAGGGTTTGGGGAGGCGAGTAACATCAGTACAGTATAAATCTATAGATTCAAACCCCCACAGCAGCCATTTTCTCTATTATCTGTAGATCTCCTGGAATTAGGGTTCCACCTGGAGACTGGCAACACTATTTAAACCCCAAAAGGTGACCCTTCTACAGGTACTGACGAATGAATTTGTATACCACTACATTTTTATCAGACTTATTGTGGAACCCTAAGAAAATTTCTGAACAGTCTTGAATCAGATTCTAAGAAGACCTGCTTAGGACCACTCTGGTTCAGTGCAATACTATGCAATGTTACTCCAATCTATGCTTATAGTCTAAGCCAGGGTTGTCCACTCTGGCCCTCCAGATGTTCATAGACTACAGTTCCCATCAGCCCCTGCCTGCATTATGGCTGATGGGAATTGTGGTCCATGAACATCTGGTGGGCCAGAGTTGGATACCCCAACTCTTAGACTGGGGTAACTCTTCAGAGGATCCCACTGTTGAAATCCTCAATTCCTTTCACATGGTAAACATTCTTTGTACTTTGAGATAATTCCACTCCCTCCCACATGCAGAAAATTTTCAGCCAGTCTTACAGAACAATTGGAGGGGGGGGGGGGCGCTCCTTAGTGACATGTGCAACTCAGTGCATGATTGCTGACCTGATATAGCAATTACCCTCTCTTATAAGGACAGATTGGATTGCTCCTGAAGAAAGAGGTCATAATAACAGATATCAACATTCATGGGTTGTTTATATATGCTGATTACAGTTTTATTGCTAGTTATTTGAGATATAGGAGCAAAAGCCATCATGAGCTTGCCATAATTATGACTATCTAACTGCTCCCATTATAACTGTGCTTCTTACAGTAACAGAAGAATGTTTGTGAAGGATTTTGTGTAGGTATCACATTTATGTTATCCTCCCCTTTCCCCCTTCATTGAGTAAAAAACTCTGTTTGGCACAAATGAAGATCTGTGACCATTACTTGACTAGGGAATGAAACTAGGCTTCTGTTAACAATCTATGTGAAATCTTGACAAGATAAACAGGTCAAAACTATTTCTGCCTTATTTTATGTATTTCCTGATTAATATGGTAGAAGATATGGCTGAATGTTGAGATTCTTGTTGCTGTTCCTTCTTCCTGATAAGTAGGAAAAACAGTAATAAAACTTTAAAGCTTTCTGCTCCATTGAGAAATTAAATTGTGGGGTATTCTGTAGTTTTATGTATATTTGTGTTCCTTCCCTATTAAAATGGTGGGATAGTCACAATAAGCACCCATAAAGTTTATATGGGGTTAGTATATGATATAAACCAACAATTAACAGGGAACTATATTTGCTGTGCTTAGCAAAAGACACCCCCCACCCCCCACTTCACATAAACAACGGTGTGAAAACAGTGTAAAAGAGTTTAAAACGGTATAAAAGGGTTTATATCATTTTCACACTGCTGTTTGTGGCCCATGCAGGATCCGCCATTGTCTCTAGTTTGGTCTGATACAAGAGTAAGTTTTAGATGTATAATATATGCTGAGGTCTGAAATGCATAATATATGCTGTATAATATATGCTGAAAGTCTGATCTGCATGTTCACACTAATAATTTCTAGGTAAGAACAAAGGGCTTTGGGTTTTCCATACTGCACTGAAAATGCAGCAATGTTGCTTACAGCAGTTTGCTTAAATTCATTTTCTTACAACTGACTCACTCTTGCTGGTACAGCTGAGTTAATCAATAAAAACCAATTTATTTTTAGAGGCTCTAAGAAGTTGATCCTGCTTCAAAGCAGGGCCATGGCCAAGCCTCCACCAACTGCTTGGAATGGAAAGGAGGAGAAGGAGGAAATATGACATTCCTTCACCAAGTCTTCAGTACTCTATCTGTGAGCATGGGAGAGAGAATTCATATGACCTCTTTGAATGGTCAGTTGATTTGAAAGCAGAAATGGAAGCGTGATCATTGCAATCCAGCAGTTCGCAGCATTTTATCACGTGGCACGGAGAAAAATAATGATTCAGCATTCACCATACACTGTAAACTAAGTTGGGTGACAGCATGTTAAAACGTGTGCTTGAAACTGAATAGTTCAGATGATTGGACTGATCTGAGTTTAGCTTCATCCACGTTAAAACAATACAGAAAACTACATATTGGTGTATCATATGTGAATGACCCATCAGTCTCCCTAATGTGAATGAAAGTGATGTCAATATAAATATGCTTAGGATGACAGCTGTAAACCACATTGTAATATGTTTTCTTAGGACTAATCAGAATACCACAAAATAATGTGCAAGCTTTTGAGTTCTCCAGGACTCTTCATTAGACTGAATGTTTTTTTAAAAAGGGGGTGGGGAGGAAAGATGTTTCAGGTCCTGTTCTTAACACATTTCATTATGCAGGATGTGCAGTGGACTTGATTAGATTGGATGGGTCTGGGTAACGTGGGTATCACGTTGCACAGGACCCATGTGGGTCCCCTATGGGAGCCACAATTTTTTCTTCTTCAGACCAGACAATCATGGTGTAATCTGATACCAGCATCATTCGGCACCACCTAATTTAATTAAGTCTGCTGCCAATCCTGCAGGAGACGAGAGATCTTAAGATCATTTCATTATCGCTCTTTCTTTTTTAAATATCGAGCCTGATGCATAGTTCTGAAGAGCCTGAAAGCTTGCACACTGCTTTGAAATATTGTGGCTCATCCTAAGAAAAAGTATTGCATGGCTTTTGGACTTTTGTTTTTGGACCACTGTGGTCACTTGCAACCACTTAAATCTGAGTCGTTTCAAATTATATAATTATCTTATGCACCTTAAATTCTCTCAAAAGGTCTCAGCTGTGAGAAAACCAGCTTGAATATTCTGGTACTCATAGTATTTTTCAAGTGGAATTGGAAGAACAAGGTTCTGGACAAATAATGATTTATGCACTTTGTTGATGGCTGTGCTGATCCATGCTTCAGGAGCCCTGAGAATGGACTTCTGTAACATGCTTCATGTGGGACAGTCCCTGAAAACAACCCGAAATCTTCAGTTAGTTCAGATAGCATCAGCTTGCTAGATGTCTGCAACAAGTCATTTTTGTTCAAAATGCTAACATCATTGCATATTTCATAGCCATTGTAGGTAATGGCTATGGGACCAGCGTGGTGTAGTGGTTAAGAGCAGATGCACTCTAATCTGGGGAACCGGGTTTAATTCCCTGCTCTGCCACTTGAGCAGTGGAGGCTTATCTGGTGAACTAGATTAGCCTGTGCACTCCAACACATGCCAGATGGGTGATCTTGGGCTAGTCACAGTTCTTCTGAGCTCTCTCAGTCCCTCCGCACCTCACAGGGTGTTTGTTGTGAGGGAGGAAGAGAAAGGAGATTGTAAGCTCCTTTGAGTCTCCTTACAGGAGAGACAAGGGGGGTATACATCCAAACTCTTCTTCTTCTAATTACCCCTTGCCGTGGCGTTGTGCCAAGGGGGTGCAGAGGGGTGCACAATGCACCTGGTGCGCACCAGTGTAGGGGCGTGGTGGGGCGTTCTGGGGGCATTCTAGGGCTGTGGCATGGCATGGCAGGGGCACAGAGAGCACACATGCCCAGGCACAGTTCCCCCTCGCTCCGGTCCTGCCCCATGCCTATTCATGTATATTACATCACCTTTAAGAGATAGCAATTCAAGTCTTAGGACACTAGCAATGCAATCCTAACTGAATTCACTTATTTCAATGAGTTGGATTGTAGAGCTGGATTGAATATTCCAAAGGTTACATGTTCCTTTTTTCCATTTTAATTTTTTAATTTCAATATTAAAATATTGAACAATCATTGCAACATTAATTCACCATACCAATTAATTACAAAACAAACACAAATCTTATTTTCCATTAAACTTAAACTATGTAACTTAGAAAGCACTTCTCACTGAGCTAATACATGTAAAATTCTTCTATTTCTCATTCCTGATTTTCTTTTTTTCAACATAACTTATTTTCATAAGTACACTTAAAGCTTGAGGCCCAGTTTTAACCTTCTAGAATGATATTTTACAATAACTCAAAAATTGGGGGGGGGGGGATTCTTAGGCAGTTTACCATAGAGATTTTTGAAACTGCTACAGTTCCATGTCTCATGAATTGCTTACTGTTCTGAAACAGGAAGTGATTTCCATGTGCTGTTTCCCCCCACTGCTCTATTAAGTGAGCATCAGTGGGAGGTTCCTGGCCATTCCCACTGTGGCAACCCTAGGCTTGACATACACTGTGTAGTGATGTGGCACAGTAAGATATATTCAGTTCCCTTGTGCACAAACAGTGTAATTCTAAACAGAGTTACACTCATCTGTGCCCATTGGCTTCAATGGATTTAAAAGGATGTCATTGCTTAAGATTGCATTGTCAGTAGCTCAGTGTTTCCTCTCTGTTAGTACCGTGTTTCTCCAAAAATAAGACAGTGTCTTATACTAATTTTTGCTCCCAAAGATGTGCTATGTCTTATTTTCAGGGGATGTTTTATTTTTCCGCTCCACAGCTGCATGCTCTGGTGTTCTGTTCGACGGGCATGCTTCCAAACAAAAACTTTGCTACGTCTTACTTTTGGGGGATGTTTTATATTTAGCACTTCAGCAAAACCTCTACTATGTCTTATTCTCAGGGGATGTCTTATTTTCGGAGAAACAGGGTAGTAGTGCTATTGAACACATGAACCTGACATCTACTGCATCAAATCCTTGCCCATCAAGGTCAGTACTGTCTACTCAAATTGGCAGTGGCTCTCCCAGATCCCAGGCTGAGGTCTTTCACATCACTTACCACCTGACCTTTTTACTTGGAGACGCCAGGGATTGAACCCGGGACCTTCCGCATGCCAAGCAGATGCTCCACCACTGAATCATGGCCCCTCCACAATTCAAAAACAACAGCAATGTTATGCCTTTTCCTAGGACTAACCAAAATTTTATAATGAGGGGGACAACTTTCTGAGGTCCCCAGAACTCTTCATCAGCCTGAATATTCAGAATAATGCTCAAGGGAGGTGGAGTGGCAGCAGGGGCGTAATGCTCATTGGGCAAGGTGGGCAGCTGCCCAGGGCACCACCTTGTGGGGGGCATCAAAATGCAGGGGTCGTTTTTGGGTATTTTTAGTGGTTTTCCATTTTTTTGCCTGCAGGGGACAGTTTTTAGGCTAGTGGCACCACAATTTCAGCATATCATCAGGAGACTGTCCTTATGCTCCCCCCAAGTTTGGTGAGGTTTGGTTCAGGGAGTCCAAAGTTATGGACTCCCAAAGGGGGTGCCCCCATCCCCCATAGTTTCCAATGGGAGCTAATAGGAGATAAGGGCTACAGTTTTGAGGGTCCATAACTTTGGACTCCTTGAACCAAACCTCACCAAACCTGGGGGATAGTATAAGGACAGTCTCCTGATAATACGCTGAAATTTTGGTGCTGATATGTCTAAAAACGCACCCCCTGCAGGCACCAATGTCCTGGTGCAAAAAAAAATTGGTCGTGGTGGAGTGGCCGCCCATGGTGGGGGGGGGCATCCAACTCAGGTTTTGCCCAGGGCTACAGTTTGCCTCGTTACGCCCCTGAGTGGCAGACACAAATTTGGGCACTTTCACACATGCAGAATAATGCACTTTCAATTCACTTTCACAATTGTTTGCAAGTGGATGTTGCTATTTCACACAGTAAAATTCAGCTGCAAAGTGATTGAAAATGCATTATTCTGCATGTGTGGAAGTGCCCAGAGAGAAAACAATTTTTGAGGCCTTGATTGAAAACCCCCAGGTGGGCAGCTTGCAGAAATTTTGTATTATGCCTCTATAGGTCTTTTTTTGGTCTTCTCCCTGCTTCCTTTCATTCTTTTTTAACACAAAGAAAACCTAGTTGATGAAGGGTTTGGGGTGATCTGAAACCTTGCTCATTGTTTTGGGACATATGAGCTTGTGCTACTGTTGTTTTCAAATCCACCCCCTACCCCACCCCACATCCATAAATGGACCCGCACTGTGTTTTGTTGGGCATCTGCTTTTGATCTTGTCCACCTGCAGAGCTGGGATTTGAACAAACTACTGCCTCCCCATACTAATTAGAGTTTAATAATTAGTTTGTATCTAAATCTTGCCTTTCGACTTGCTGTTTGGTCACCCCCCCCCCCCCCCCGCGAAAAATAACTTCTGCTTTTCCTTCAGCAACAGTGTGGTTGAGGGTCACCAGAAACTATCCTTCCAGTTTTTTTTCTTTTATTCAACATTTATTCCACATAAACAATTGGCTAGGAGCTGTAGAGAACATAAGTTACCCATGCTCCTACCCAGATTGCAGTTCTGTTGCAAGATGTGGCCATTTGCCTACCATATAAAAGGGCAAGCTTCTCCCATTGTCTAGAAATGATAGTTGTAAACATTGTTTACTTTCCCACTGAACTCCTTGGCAAGCCCTAAAGCAATGAGCAACCCCACAAGTGTACTTCAGTGTGATAATGCTATAATGAGTCCTGAGTGGCTGTACCAGTTTTCCAGGACAGGGTCATAAAAATGGCCTCAAGAAAGGCATAGCACATGCTCACTACCGAAGTATGAAGGCAGCACATGTGGAAATAGAGAGCATATCTTAAATCCTAGTCAATAGTGAGAGTGGAGGGTCTGGACTCCTATCCTGCTACAGGATCTCTGATCTCTTTTTTCCATTGGGGTGGGGGAAGCAGAACCATTGTGGCACAGTGGCACTGCTAAGGTGATGGACTAGGTCCTGAGAAACCCAGGTTCAAATCCCTTCTTGCACCATGGAAGCTTACAGGGTGACCTTGGGCCAGTCACACACTCTCAGCCCCGTCCCTGGCTAGTATCTGGATGGGAGAACTCTAAGGAACAACAGGGTCGTGGAGCAGATGCATGCAATGGCAAACCACCTCAAAATGTCTCTTGCCTTGAAAACCTTACAGGGAAGTCATAAGTCAGCTGTGACATAACAGCAAAAAAAGGGGGAGAAGGAAGAACAAAAAGCTGAAATCTGATAATACCAAGGACCTCCACTAGTAGAATCTGACTCACTTTGATCCTCTTTAGTATGAAGAGTGTCAGCAGGACCTTATCTAGGCTGCCTCCCAGAGGTGGGGGAAAGGAAGGGAGTAGACAGGCAGGGAGGCAGGAAAAGAGACTTCCACATCAATTCTTGTGGACTTCCACTAGGCTTTGTCATCTTATCCATTTTCAGTATAGTTGTCCTGACGACCCATATTCAAGGAGAACTGCCTAAACTGCAGTGGGTTCCTTTTATGTTCCTCTTCAGGCTGTCAGTTGTTCAAGTTGACTGGGATATGTCAGGCTTCATCATAGAACCATATACCAGTTGAGCAGCTACCTCATCACCTGACAAAAATGGACAGCACACTCACTGTGGTAAAGACATGTCATAGAATCCTTATGCAACCTTATTATAAACATATTATTATATTTTTAAAAAATAAATCATAAGTCACACAAGTTGTTTCTTAATTTCAGCCAAAATGGCTTTCCCCGAAGCCAAAGATCCTCTTCAGAAATAACAAATGAAATCCCTCACACATCCCTTTTCAAGAAACCAGCGATTCCATACTGGATTTGATCACAATGAGAGAACAAACTCATGCTGATAGCTGATCTGACCTTTGGCTCTGATGCTGTCATGTGGCAAGAGCAGAATGAGGCAAGATCATATATTTGGCTTGGTCAGGCTGTTTTGCTTTGGTGTCAGAGTGCAACCAGGGTTGAAGATTTAGTGATTCTGCCTCTTGTTTTCTGCTCAGGCTGTGAAAGCAATCAAAACGTCGCCTACTAAAGTCAGGCAGTTGCCATGGTGTCTGACTGAGTGGGGTCCTTGTGCTGTTGAAGCACTATCCTCAGGAAATAAAATCTGAGCAGAACACTGCTTCCCACATAAACATCATATACAAAGGAAGGCGAGGTCTTATGAATTAAGTCTCATAACTGGAAAACTGGGGTACAAGTGAAGCCTATGACTCTGTATACTCAGCAGGAATACATAGTGATGCTTTTCTTGGATTATGCCTAAGGCAATAAATTGCCTGTTTTAATGCCCCTGCCTCCTCACACATATAACCACGTGCAGAAATATAGCATTTGACAGAAGCAAGATAGGCAGAGTTATCACGTTCCCGGTGACATCTGGAGTTCTCCAGGAACTACAACTGCTCTCCAGATGACAGAGATCAGTTCTCCTGGAAGAAATGGTATCTCTGGAAGGTGGACTCTATAGCATCACATAGCCACTGAGGTTCTTCCCCTCTGCAAACTCCACTCTCTGCAAGGCCAACCAGCCAGTTTTTAGCAACCAAGCTAGAATCAGCACTCTTAGGTTAAGAGCAACTCTGGTCTCTGTCAAGCTAGTTTAGTCTATGCATGAAGTCTGTTTGTTTGTTTGAAGTTTGTGAAATCTCCTACATGCAATCAGAAATGATATACCCCAGGGACAGCTTTGCCACATGATTCTGCTGAACATATAAATTGACCGTATAAATCCACTTATCCGAGTAGCATCATGCCATTACTCTCCCTTGTCAATTTCCTTCCGAAAAAGCAACTTCCTATCAATTTCAGTGGCTACAGACACCTTTGGCTTGTATCTGTGTCCTGATGTTACATCACTAATATGATAGAGGAAAAAAATTAAAATGGGGTTGGAGGTGTATGGAATAATTTCACAGAAAACATTTCCAAGACACAAGGTCTGACCACTGGGAAAATCTGGGTTAAGCTGTGTATACAGAAAAAGCCATTCTCAAGAATAGCGATTCTCTTCAGCACTGCTTCACACATGCAAGAACTTATCTCTGAATTATCATCCAGATTCTGAGACCAAGCTCCAGTTTAAATAAAGACCAGCTCTAATTTCTTCTTCTAGAGGAGGAATGGAAGTTTCTGTACCCAGATATTTTTTTTCTTGCCATCAAGTTGCAGTTGATTTATGGCAAACCTGTAGGGTTTTCAAGACAAAAGATGTTCAGAGGTGGTTTGCCATTGGTTGCCTCTGCATATTGATCCTGCACTTCCTTGAAGGCCTCCCATCCAAATACTAATCAGGGTCGACACTGCTTTGCTTCCAAAATTGGATGAGATCCCAATAGCCTAGGCTATCCCAGGCAGGAGAGCACCCAGATATTAGCTGCTAACATATTGTGATAGGAATGCTAAGCACCCTCACCTGTCTTTACTCTGGGATTTATTTAACAGCCCCTTATAATTCCACAATTCAGTGAATTTAGGAGGCCTCATAACTTGACCTGTAGATCACATTTTCTCTGGTCTTGTCTCATAGCAACACATGAAGGACCTGGCAGAAAGAACTGAGGGGTAAGAGACATTGCTGACTCATTGGGAACAGAAGAAAAGCTCTTGAAAGTAATTTCTAATTTTGTGGGGATAATAGATTGATTAGGTAGGGCTGCGGCAAAGAGCACTGCTTTTGTGCAAAGAGGCAACAGCAACATTACTGATGATGGAATTGCAGTGAAACACCTTGTGGCTCAGTTAGTACAACTTCCTTGGTATCCTCAGTTAAGATTCTCTTACCAACCTGGTGGCATGAAGAAGAGGGGTGGGGGGAAAAACCCCAAAATGCATGCTTTGTGGTTCCAGGGTTTCTCTAAGAAGTGCAATGACCCTCATTCAGGCATAATCTGTACCTGGAGAGGTTGGTGGCAGAGGCTTGACTATGTGTGGAAAATAATTATTTTAAAATTCTGATCTTTTCTGCAATGTTTGTTCTTGCAATGCTGTCAACAAGCAAGCACTGACCTTGCCTGTTGCTTTCAATGCCCTCCTGCACTGCAAGCATGGAAATGAGCAAGTCACATGGAAAGGACTTTGGCTTACATGGGCTATTCATGTGCAAAGAAGGGGGAGGGGGAAGCATTCCACAAATGCAATAATCTCTGCAGGAATTTCTTTCTCTGATGATGAAACTGAATTTGGTTCTAAGGCAGAATCATATCACAGTTTCAAGCCATTTACACATTACACACACACACACACACACACACAAATCAAAGTTGTTGCAGTCTAATAGCCACTGTGTGTTTCACAGAAAGTGTTGGCCATCATCACAGAATTCTGATACTGCAAACGTGAGAACAGGAAAAATGAGAGGCTTGGAAAATCTTAACACTTGAACTGAGGAAAATTAACTTGTGTGACTAATGGCTGCAATATAACACATACTTCACTTAGATTCCTGTGTAATCTGTGCGATGTACGTTCAAGGAAATACGAATAGGATTGTGTTGTCAATTATTAAACTATGCATATGTTTAATTAAATGGCAAGCTTTTTTTCAGCTGTCTAAAGTGATTTGGGGTTAAGTAAGTTCTTTTCTTCTTTTCTTCATGTGCACTACATTTTTGTATGCTTATATTTGAATAGCAGTATAGTGTATGATATTCTACTTTTCTTTTATCAATGGGAAATTCAAGCCACATGTAGTGCAAAAGTGTATTTTAAAATGCAGCTCCCTTTGTGGCTTATCCTCCTCCTCCTCCTCCTCCTCCTCCTCCTACTACTACTACTACTACTAAACACTCTCTCAGTGTCTGTAACATTACTACTACTAGTAGTAGTAATGTTACAGACACCTAGAGAGTGTTTAGCTAATGGCTTGCTTTTAGTCTAGGATGGCAACATGATGTTTTATTAATGGAGCTTATGACAGAGTGCATTCTCCTGGTAACTGGGAGTCTCTCTCCACCTTTCCAAATGCAATACCCACCAGAACGTAGGAGGAGACACTCTGTAGCTAGTGGGAAGGGCCAAAGAAACCACATGAGCCAGTGGGTTGTTTGAATATAGTGACAGTGTGAAGCAGAGAAGGCTTGTACCAGTCCACCATCAGCAGCGTCTAGTTTCTAAAGGAAAAGAGAGGAGCTTGGGCTACAACTTGTCTTGCCTGCCATTCAACCTAGAATCCTTGCTTTTTAGCATCAGTATATATATGACAGTGGTGCTTGTATACAACCAGTTGTTAAATTCTTTGAATCCCACCACCAGAACCGGTTGTTAAATTCTTTGAATCCCACCACTGGGTAAACCCATGCACAGGATCTGGTGTGCCACTGATTTCCTTTAAAGTGGTGAGTGGGGGGTTATTTAAAATATACTTGGGCAGAAGGAAAGGATGAAATACCCCTTGCTTCCCACTCCAGAATTGCTTTTTAAAAGATTTTTCTCCTAGAGACATTATGAGATCAAAAGTAATCTTATCAAGAGAAAAGCAGCTAGGAAAGAGAAACCTGGGGTTGAAACACTACATTCCCTTATTTCACTGGCAGGCGGCAGGCTGAGAGCTGCACTATCAGGTTTGGATCAGCTCTCAGTTTCAAAGGTTGCAGTTATAGAATGATGAGGAAACTGTTCTCTGCACATGCTCAGAATCTCTTTGCTATTCCTGTACATGTTTCAAAAGTTTGTGGGGCTCAGCCAGATGGATACCTGCATTATTTTGAAGATCCAAAGACTTAGGAGGTTAAGAGCTCGTAGGAGGTTAAGAGCTCGTGTATCTAATCTGGAGGAACGGGGTTTGATTCCCAGCTCTTGACGCCTGAGCTGTGGAGGCTTATCTGAGGAATTCAGATTAGCCTGTACACTCCCACACACGCCAGCTGGGTGACCTTGGGCTAGTCACAGCTTCTCGAGCTCTCTCAGCCCCACCTACCTCACAGGGTGTTTGTTGTGAGGGGGGAAGGGCAAGGAGATTGTAAGCCCCTTTGAGTCTCCTACAGGAGAGAAAGGGGGGATATAAATCCAAACTCTTCTTCTTCTTCTTCTTCTTCTTCTTCTTCTTCTTCTTCTTCTTCTTCTTCTTCTTCTTCTTCTTCTGTTTTTCCTTTTTCCTGTTTGTGATAGGAGAGTTTCTTGTAGATGGCATGGGGGAGGCTGCAGCTTGGTCCTGTTCTCCTGGTTGAGCAGGCAAAGTCAACTATTTCCTGTTAATCATCTAACAAACTCAACCACACACACACACACGGCTCATAATTATACTATTGATGCAGCAGAACAGCAGGGGCAGCAGAACCGACTACTGTGTGAAACACAGCTGTAGATTCACTTGGACACTTTAAAATACATGACAGCCAGCCTATATAAAGGTTAGCTTCTGAAGTGCACAGAAGTATGAAACCAGTGTCAACTTGGTTCATACAGGAGGTTTATGGTTCAAGTGGATGTGCCCCCCAACTTCATCCACTGGGTTCATGCATGCAGCAGTGGGAATGAATGAACTCACTTAGTTAACCACTCCCCTCTTAAAAGGCTCAGATAGTAGGTAATATGAAAGACCTCTCCATGAGACCCAGGAGAAATGCTATCAGTTTGAGTTTCAAAGCATGGGTAGGTTGACATGAGGCAGAAAGTAATTCTTATTCTATGAATGTCTCTTTAATATCAGTCTTGTTCTTGTCACGTGGGGGGATGGGTCCTTAAAGGGAGGGATGGTGAAGTTTATTCATTCGTATCCCCACCTCAGAGGAGTAGCGGTTCATTAAAAAACAAAACAAACAAATAACAACAAAAACAGTTCAGCTGTATGCCAACTGAAGATTATAATGTGGGGTCTCCAGATTTATGAACGCCAAATCTGCTGTTGAATATCATGTCATACTTCTGACCACTAACTTGAGAAGGCCTGCTCTCACTACAGCACAAATGGTGTATGTGTGTGCAGACTTATAAATAGGTCATCTGCAGGAAGAAAAAAAAAGGAAGAAAAAAAACTTCATGCAACCAGGAACTGGAATTTTTAAAACTGGAATTGAGTGTATTCTGCTCCTCTCAGCCCGAGGGGCACCACAGATTACAATATAAGTATGTGTATAAGGGTGAGTGAGGAAATATTCGTGTGGGTGAATAACTATTGCAGGGTAATGTATTTTACCCTTACAATTAAACCTGCAGAACTTGGAAACCAGACAATGAAGCTTGTCATAGTGCGGAGCAAAACTTAATCTCTGGCTAATTGCTGCATTTCAAATTGCTATTAAAAGGACCACTGGAGAGGCCAGTTCAAAAGCTGGCAGCCCTAACTACACTTGGTGTGTCTGGAAACCAGGAAATGAAGCCTTGAGGGATTGTTAGCAGCACCCCAGAGAGGTCAAGTCAAAAATAACCCTCAAGTTGCCATTTGGATGTGACACTGAAAATAGAAAACTTGAAAATAGATGCTTGATTTGCCCTCAGGTGTAGGTGCTAGCAGACTATCAACTACACTAGCAGAATATTTTATATTCAGCTAGGAAGTCACTGGTCTATTTTCAACACTTTCTAACAATGCTAAGGTTAATCATATTTATGGAAATGATATAATATTAGGAACACTGTTCAAAGTGTCCTTTTAAGAAAATTCTGTTGGTCATGCTGCAATGAATAGCCATAAGTAAACATTCTGATTATTTAAATGTTTTTGTGCATCTCTTTGGCTGTTTTGACAGGTGAGGTTTTCACAACATGTGCTGTGCAAACAAAACTTTGAAAGAGCAATGATGTTAGAATGGCTTCTTGCTAAACTAGGAGCAGGGCATATGCAAAATAAATTGCACAACAAGCAGGTGCACTAACCACAAGGAACATGGAGTTTTCTCTCTCCACTGGGAAATAAACTTCAGTAGGCCCAAGCTGCCAGTTCTGAATACAGTGCTTTTCAATGGATTGCCAAAGGCTTTCCTGGCTAGTATCGATGAGATGTTGCAGATTTTTTGGGGTTGCGTGGTCGTGGTCTGGTAGTTTTTGCAGCCCATAGCAGCACAGCAGCTTTCAGCTGTGCTCCCTGCTATTTCCAGTTTATGTTGGTCTGATCACAGAGCCTTGGCTGAATCCACGTTTTTTGGAAGCACACATGCCGCTTTTTCTGAAGGGAGTGATGTTTTGGGTGAATTCAAGATGAAATGAACAGGTAACCATATATGCAGGGTTGCCAGGAGACCAGGGAAAAGCTCCAGCTTGCCTGTTCTTCTGCCTTGAAATGTAGGGATTATCAGTTAAGCCTTTTCATGGCATGGAGCTCAACTTGATCAGCCTACTCATTGCAGCTCATTATGCTGCAATGACAGAGACCACTGACAATCCAAGCCATATATGGGTTTGCACTGATCACCCACTGCAAAGAGGCAATGTGGTTCTTTTCTTGTGAATAGTGCTGCAGCGGCTTGCTTCCTATTAGCTAATTGTGATATTTAGCAGTGTCTCCTTGGTGATATCCTGAGTCTTGTAAAGGGAGTATGCATACAAGAGACACAGTCTTAAAGCTAGCACTGTGTTTGTGTCTCTGAGTATATGACAAAATGATGCCAAACTCCTTGGAATATTATTAGCTTGTATTCCTTTGTCTTCTTCCTTTTTCCTGATTTAATTTCTATTTGCTATTCATGAGTATTCATTGCATAGCCACACACTTTGTTGGTTTGGAAAGTTGGGTTATTGTTTAGAGTGTAGAGCTACACAGGATTGGATCTGTTGTCCATCTGGATGGTTAAAATGCCTTTAGCAAATGGTCAAGTGTACACATCCCAAATGGACAAGAGTCCTAGATTAGGAGTGATTGCACAGAATTTTATGTAAAAATGAGGAGTGCCTTGTTCAGATACAGGTGCCATATTATGTGGAAACAATAGCATAAGAGCGTCCAAACAAGAATTTTTAGTAGTATTTGGAGGACTGTATGGCTCTAAGGGATAATGCAGATATGGGAACATAACCCTGACTGTCAATGTGCCAGTAGTCACATGATTATCACATTCAAAGTGACATAAACTCAAACTTTTCTTTAATAAAATGGAATTTGCTGCCTGAAAGCAAATTATCAAAGAATAATCCACTTTATTTATGTTATTTATAGTTCATATTTCTCATAGACTCAAGGCAGATTACATGTAGTGAGTCAATACAGTCAACAAAATGGGACATTAAAAAAATGCATTAGCACTGTAGACATCAGGAACCAACCAGAAAGAACTGAAGTATAGCATAAATATTAACATGACACATTAAGCAGAGCAAAAATTACATAATAGGATCTTACTTACAGTAAGCTATACGCAGCAGTATAGACTACATCCTTAGTCATTTATTCAATTAAGTTTGTGAATCATTTTGTAGAGTGCAACCCTGTTACCAGTTCAGAAAAGCCCTCGGATAATTCAATTATGCATAGTTTGCTGAAAGCTAGGGGAGTGAAAGCGTTCCAGTACTGCCTGAGCAGGCCTTTCCATAAGGTAGAAGCCACACTGGAGAAAGGAGGTGTACAGGCAGTTGTTGATTTTGCCCATTTGCAGAAGGCTTTGCTGACAAGAAGGAAGTTGTCATGGCAGATCACAGGCAGAGAGGTGCTCCTGCAAATAAAAGGGACCAAGTCCATGAAGGGCTTTTTATGTGATAGCCAATCTCTTCCAAAAGGGCAGCCAGTAGAGTGTCTGCAGAATGGAGGTAACATATATGCTCTGTCTAGCACCTGATAATAGCTGAGCCATTGTAGTCTACACCAGTTTCTGAATGGACTTTGTGGAGAGATCAATGTACTGTGCATTATAATAGTCTAGTTTCGATGTTATTGTGGCATAGATCTGTTTATTATTGTGAACACTGTCGACAATGGTCTCCAGAGATCTGTGAGCAGAAGATCACTTACTAGCACATTTGTGACAGAATTCAGCATAGCCCATTATCTCATTTTATCCTTAAAGCAATCCTATTAGACAAGGAGTGACTAACCCAGATGAGTTTTAACTGGCATTTGAACCCAAGTTGAATGCTATACCCTATACCCCACTGGATGTCTGGGTAAGAATTGCTAGCTGTTCCTTATAAAAGATAATAGAATATCCCATGAACCATGCAGAATTTTGCTTTATGGTATGTCATAGATCATGTGTCAGAGTTTTCATGCCCCTTTTAAAGAAACATATCTAGAAATCTAAGGCTTCTGTTTGATAACATAGGAGGATGACCAGTTTTGGACTGAGAAAAACAGACATGGGACCGTAACAATACGTACATGAACATAGTATTTTCCTTCTTTTGTAGATGGCTGCCTGTTCCTGGTGGGACAGCATGTTATGTCAAGTCAGCTGGAACTTGGTCTTGGTGCTCTGGGCCTCACTGCAATTGGATAACTTGGCTCTGCCAGTGAGTGCTGATTCTCCTCAGGAAATATACATTACTTGTAGGGTGGCAGAGTGGCTTAGGGCATTGGAAAAGCTAACATGGAGCAACTGCTTAGCTCTGAAACTCAGTGAGAGAGTGGTTCAAAACAGCAGGTCTATTTAGACTTTTCCTCAGGAAAGTGTGCTTATGATGCATTGGGAGTGGCCTTGTTCAAGTATCTCTCAGTCTGATCAAACAACTCAGAGTCTTGTCTGAGCCTCACAACAACCCTAGGGGTTGGTTTAGAGTGGAATACAAATCTAGTAAATCAGTGAAACCCACCCTGTTGAGTTACTTGAAGTAGTGGTGTTGCATAGGGTAGTAATAGAATTCACTTATCAGTTGTACTGTTTTCACTGTACTGTGTTTGGAATTAGAGAATGAGTGTGCTGTGAGTGTCCTTTTCAAAAATCAGCAGCAGAATGCTTGTGTGAAGCAGGACGTGAACAAGAAGGGCTGCAGAGCTGTCTTTTTGCCCCAGTGGCCTGCTAGTGTTGTCCCCTTCCCAAAGGAATGTTCATTTGTTTGGCCTTGTTACTTTTAGGGGAATATGAGCATCTCTCCACTCTTCAAAGAGAGAGAGAGAGAGAGAGAGTTTGCAAACATTCACCCTTGTTGCTTCGATTTTGTAACAGGCCAAACTCCAGTCCCTAGCAGACAAACAAGATTGTGTGGCTAATGATTTGTGAGCTTGGCCTGGATGCAGTTTTACTGCAGAAATTCCAGCCTCAGAGACTTTGCAACTTGCTGATAAAGCACTTTTGGTGGAAGCTGTGCAAACAGGATTTCACAGTCCCCAAATCTACCTTTCTTGTACTGGTGCGACTGGCAGCCACAATGCCTCTTTTCAGAGTAGCTTAACCCTCCAATAATAAACTGGTTGCAGTTGTACCAGTTTGTCTCTTCCTCATTTGCCAATCTCTCTCTCTCTCTCTCTCTCTCCTCCCCCCCTAATTAATTTATCTTTTTATAGGTAGCTAGAGCCTTTCAGTGCAATGTAAAAAACAACAACCCTAAACAGTAAACAGTTTTAAGTCCATCTTAGATAGAAACATTTTCATTCATGAATGAAAATCCAAGAGAAAGCATGGGTGGACACAGACTGTGAGTTTCAGGTCGTTTTTTCACGGTCCAAATATCCTGGGTTGAGCAAGGGAAATATCCCGGTTTGGCCAAGAAGTTTGCACGGTTCCTGGTCCTAAAGGGAGTTTGTCCTGCGATAGTTCCCTCATCCCAGGATTTTCAAAAAATGGCAATTTGGCAATTCTTTTCAAAAATTCTTCAGTGAACCTGCTACTGTGCAAACACCACAGGATTAGAACCAGTTTATTTTTCCCACCCAGTTGCCTGATCTCCCCACCCTCCGCCACCCCCCGATCTCCCCACCTGATGCATTGTCAGTTTTCAACTCTTCTTAGCTGCTGTTGCAGACCGCCCTTTACGAAACGTTCCCCCAAGCATGTTTTCTGCTCATGGTATTGATACTCCACGTTTGCCTGGGTTAATCAGGAGTGGAGTCCCAAAATGTCCCCATTTTCTTTTCTGTACATGTACTGGCTGCTCGGAGTGCATAGCTAGGGAGATCTGCACTTTGGACTGAATGTTAGTGAGCACATCACAAGGGGAGGGTCTCTGGTTTTCCACAAAAATATGAGAACGTGAGTGAGAATGTGATGTGACGTGATACTGGGATGTGAGCAGGTGTAAAGGTGGGCGCCAGCAATTCAAAAGGCAGGGCGGAGACTTTCATTCAAGCTGCCACCCCAAAACAACAGCCAATCAGAATGCGGGACACCGGGGATATTTGCGCACGCGCAGATACACTTGCGGTGTAAATACAAAAGACCAGGGGTCATGCAAAGCAAACTGGAGTATTTCCTCCGGGTCTTCACTCAATTCCTTCACAGAAACAGGCAGCCATGTGAAGGGAGAAACCAGGATAAAATAGATCCAGATTGTAAGATACCGATTGTAACCCGATATAATTGTGCCGTTCGGAAACGGCCTCAGTGTTGGCTTCACTGTGCTGGATAAAGGGAAAGTTTTCTCTTATTTTGCACATCCTACAAGCTTCAGGGGAGAAGGATGGGCAAGATGACCAATGGGAGAGAGGACAAGACAGGTGACAGTGATAGCATCCTCTCAGGAACCCTCAGACATCTGAAGATATAGACATTGTCACAGAATAAAGTGAACCTGCCCTGACCTGGATAGGCCAGGCTAGCCAGATCTCATTAGATCTTGGATAATAAGCAGAGTTGGTCCTGTTCAGGATTTGGATTGGAGGCCACCAAGGAATATTAACATTGCAGAAACAGGCAATGCCAAACACTTCTGAACGTCTCTTTCCTTGAAAACTCTGTGGGGTCACCATAAGTCATCTGTGACTGGGTGAGGAAAAAGGGAAGACCTATCAACTTCATTTGCAGCTGCACCTGTGGTATGAAGGTCTGCTCTGAAATGCTATACTTACACCAAAAGCTAATTCAGAATTGGCACTGAAATCCCTTATGCATCCAAGCCTGCCATGGAAGCTCAGCACATTGGCAATTGCTCTGCCCCTCACTCCTTCCAGTTACTCATTTCCTCCTGTTACTCATTTCTTTCATTCATTTATGCTCTTTTATAAGCAAGAGCCCTAGCCTGTTCTGTTTCAGGCCTTCCCTACCACCATTTTGCTCCTAGAGTTATTTCAGAAAGTCAAACATTTACCTAAATATTCCCGCTTCACTTAATTTGATCTGCAGCATGAAGTGCTGACTCACTTTGGAGTGTTGTGTGTTAATTGGGGGTTGGGTAGCTGTAGACCAGAGGTCAAAAGAACATTCGGGAAAACTACCTGTCTAGAAGCAGAAAGGAAAGAACTCCCAAGTTTTGTGGATTCTCTGGGAAGGTACATTACCTTCTGTAAGCTCCACCCAAGCTGTCTCCAACATCTGTCCAAACAGACCATACAGATTATCTGGGGGGGTGGGGGGGGTGGCGGCGGGGGCGGCGGCTTTAAAACTTCCACCAAGGCTCAGGTTGTCTGGGAGAAACAACTTTCTGCAATAGAAGCTAACCCCTTGCCACAGATGATATGGCTCCAACTATGCAAATTCTTAGGCCTTTCCATTCATCTTACAGGGCCAGTGCTCAACTTTCACAGTGTTGAGGGAGAATGGAAATAATGCAGCCACATTCATTCTGGAGAGGTTCAAGTCTCTTCGAATGTACCAATCGAATATAGTATGCAGTGTTTATCATAATAAATATTTATAGCTTGCCACAACCACAATCCAGCATTGAGTTAGGGTTTAAGGATGCACAACTCTGTGTATGATGGTAGCCAATCGCTTTTCTGGTAGAGATGATTGCCTGCATGGCAGGCATATACATGGGCATTCAGAAACTCTAATTAAAATCCAAACTGAATCCCCTGCCACTTTAATTTATTTAATATGACAAATCTAATTGCTAAAAATAATGACAGTATTCTCTAGAAATCTTTGGAAATGACTGTCTTTCTGGTGCCCCCATGACTTTTTTTTGCAGTTTTATGAGGCAAAAGTAGCAGAGAAGAGCTTAGAGGAAAGAATGAAATCGACATGGGGTCATCTTCCAAGTAGAAGAGTTGCTAGATGTTTCTTCCAAAGACTATTGTTTTCACAAGAGACATTTCTGTGCTCAGCGTTTTCATTTTCTGCCAGTTGTATTATCTGCTTTCTTGATTCTGCATGGGCAGAGATGGGTCTTGATTACTTTCTATGTATTTCCCTCCTTTGGCACTATATCGGTTTGCGTACTTGAGTGAGGGCAGCCATTTTGTTGGTGTTCTAGTTTTGCCAACTGGGGTGGGAGGTGCGGGAAAGAGGGGACAGGCATGCCTGAATATGTGAGAAGCAGGGCTGCCAGGAGCCAGTATGGGTTCCCAGGCAAAGCTTCTGTCTGGTGTTCCCAAACCATCCAGTTTCAAACGGAGCATCATAAGAAAACATATTTTATTACTTGCTATTACCATGAATGGGTTAATCTTGGAGAGGCTCATCTGTCCATAATGCCATGATTGCACTTCCAGAGAGTATTCAAATTGATTTGCATTCCAATACACCCCAGCATCACTGATTGTCATTCTGGATTGGAAAATTCCTGGAGATTTGGGGTAGAGCTTGTGAAGGGTAGAGTTTGAGAAAAAGATGGAGCTCAGCAGGGATATAATGCTGGGCAGATCCATCCAAAAGCCAGGTGCCCAACTGTGGTATCCTGGCTACGCCTGGCCATTGCTTTCAAATAGGCTTTCCAGTGGTATAGGGAGGCTCAAAAAGTCAAAAAGCCACCCCACCACCGAGAAGCCTCTATGGCCCTCAAAAGGGTAGCTTAAGTCCGCATTATGGGCCACCAGCTTAATGCCAGCAAAGGCCGGGAGGGAGCTGACTAAGGTTGATTCCTCCCTTGGCCATGCCCCTGGCCTTTCCCTGTTCTGTGGGCAGCAGCAGTAGGGGTCCTGGGATGCTGGGGGGGGGGGGCATGATCCAATACTGGGAGGATGTGGTGGCCGCATGCCAGAAAAATCACGCCTCCACCAGGTAAGTGCCTTGGGGAGGGCAAATTCACCAGTGCTGTGGCGTACCACTTCCACAAGTGCCCCCCTTTGGATGGGGCTAATAGTGTCTGTACTCCAGAGTAGTGATTTTCTCCAGGGAAACTAATCTCTATCGTCTAAAGATCAATTGTAATTCTGGAAGAGTTCCAGACCCTGCCAGGGGACTGGAAACCTCATTAATTAATGAAATTATGGAAGAAATGGTCTGAAGTATAAAGGATGTTTCATTTCTTCAAATCCACCTTTGAACAAGATGCCCACTTTTTTTCCATCTAAGAATGATTCTCACCACCCCATTCCTGAACAAACTGTAGGGCAGTCAGGGACTCCTATTTTTCTACCTTTTGTGATGGGTTCCCTTAGCTTATTGTTTTTACACAAGGTCAATTTTATTAATAATAATAATAATTATATAGCAAATAACCTACAGCAAGCTTTACAACAGCCCTGAATGGGAGGTTAATACTATTTAGCAATATCATAGATTGGTTAAGACTGAGTAGTTTACTTACAGCAACCTATGTTCATGACAAGACATTCCTGTTTTACAGCAGAATCTTTTATTCACTATGCAACACACACTGTCTCATTTGTTAGAATTTATTTTTTCTTTACCATTTAGGAAGGCATTTCTGGGCTATTAAGCTAAGTTTTTAGTTTCAGTGCTGCTGGGGTGGTTATACTTGAATAACTTTTGTCAGCAATTGTACATTAGCATCTTTTGATGGATGCTATTGTTTTATTGTTTTTTTCACTGCCTGCAGTCTGGATATTAGTTACTTTTTAAATTGTAGTTTTGATGGTTATACATGAATTTTAACATTTCTGTGTATGGCTTCCGGTGCTGTACTACAAAAAAAGAAGAAGCCCTGCTATGTTTTAAAAATACACCCCCACCCCACCCTTCCATGTGGCAGAATGCTGGCTTCTTTTTTTAAAAAAACCTAAATATTGTTGGGGTCAAAGAATTCCCATAGCATTGCTATTCAGATTATATTTGGTGTACTGTACATTACAGCTGTGATGTCTGGTTTTGATATGCCACATTTAGAAACCTTTTCCAAACCAAAAAGCCATTAGCTGTCACAGCCAGACTGTTAAAAGGACAATCGCTGGCTGGCCTGTATGTAGCATTCCAGTAAGTACCTGCAATTGATTTCAAAGAGCTCCATTGATTAAAACTGGCTCTCATCACAGACAGGGAGAACAATAGCCACAATGGAAAAGCAAACCATTAAAATTATTGTGTACAAAGGTACTGTCGGGTATTTTCTGTTTTGTTACTCTTATTCTATTCATTTTGTTGCTATCAGGGCAATTACCCTTCAATCACTCCGTAAGCTCTCACATGAAAGAGGAAACTAGCGCAGGATATAATCCTGTCGCTGAATCCCTCTCTATGTGCTTTTCTGAAGAAAGGGCTGCTTAGTTTCTGCTTCCAACTGTTAAGTTTTTCCCCTCATTTGTTTCTATGCAAGGAAACTACCCACTGAAGCTGATTCACATGACTTTTTTAGGCTGTCGATGTGTGATTGACTTGTTCCACCTTAGTGAGTCATGCCATTTGGCTCAACTTCCATTTGCCTATGTGCTGAACATGTGGGGAACCATTTGGATGACTCTTTCATTCACAGACAAAATTATGACATGTGGATCAACTTGCTAGAAGGATGTATTGAATTGCTGCATCTTGCTAAAGGTGGCATCACATCCACGGGGAACTTAGATGTGCTGTTTCAGCACATCCAGATTTCCACAGTCCTGCATATTTCATTACTCCTGATGGTCCCTCGCTCATCCACTGACAAGGATCAAGCAGAATGGCTTGATCCTTGTCAGTGGATGAGCGAGGGACCATCAGGATATAGTGGGAAAGTGAACTAGATCTCACTGCCAGCAAATGAGCAGCAGCTGAGTTCCATTTGGGCTAATTTGTTGTTCACTTCCCGCAGGTATTGAAGCCTGAGCATGACCAGAAGCGCAAGGGCCTTTCAAGACAATTGAGAAGTAGAGGTGGTTTGCCATTGCCTGCCTCTGCAGAGTCTTCCTTGATGACTCCCCTCCCACCAATGCCCACCTATCTTGCGGCTCTAAAAGCAAGGAAAAGAGAGGGAGGGCTGTTCTTCCAATGGTTGGTTTTATTGTGAATTTCACAGACAGACAAAGGTCAATTCCCCACGGTCAATTTATTGTGTGATACTCATGTGAAAAAACACAGTTTCAGCAAGAACTCTCCACCGCTTAAGTGCCAAACACGGATTCATCCTGGTTCTGGCACACGCTCCCCCTCTTATCCCGCGTTTTTTCAGAACCTGCATTGAAGTGCACCTTTTCTCCCAATCACACTCTGAAGCCGGATTGGTGGGGAGAAACAGGGGACAGATGCAGCTTATTCTTCCTGCCCTTCGAACCTTCCAGACAATCAGAGCCGTTCTGGGCGTGGCTACGTACTGGGCATGGCTACGTAGAAACGTAAATAGGAAGCTACAGTACAATGATTTTAATACATTGTTTATGCATGGCTACATTCAAACGTAAAAATGAGAATAACAATAACAAATTTTCAATCAGGGGTGGTGTAGTGTTCCCACTCCAGCACAATAGCCAACCAGAAGGCTGGGAAATTCTGCCTATGCAATTACGTAGTGACGTACCTGCAGGAATTTTTTTTTTAAAAAAATCCCACCCCAACACAACACAATAGCCAATCAGGATGAGGAAGAACAGAGCCGCTGAGCAGATTGTGCGTTCGTGGGGAGTGCTGCATTGCTTGAAATCATGATAGACATCGAATCTTCACTAGACACCCGCTGCAGTGGGGAGGAGAAACCACAATGAAAAGGTGCTGTTTCTTTTGAAACCTGGTTGTATCTGGCTTTAATTTCTCAGTGGGGAAATGGCCAGAAATTGTGGGCTCTTTAACTTACTGGGAATGATCCCAGTGGACCGCTGCTTTGGAGGGCCCCAGGCAGCTTGAACAAACTGAGCCAAGTGCCGTGCACTGCAGTACCATTTTAATGTCTCAGGGCCATATTACTGTCCTAATCTACCTGTGCAGTCTGGAAAAGCAAAAACAACCAGAAGCACTGTACTTATTATGCACTAGTAATACAGAACCATCATTTCTTTTCTTTGCCTTTTTTGCTATCAAATTGCAGCGGACATGGCTATCTGCCACCGCTTCGCCCCAAGGGTTTTCAAGGCAAGAGACAGTCAGAGGGGGTTTGCCATTGCCTGCCTTCTGCATAGCAGCCCTGGACTTTCTTGGTGGTCTCTCATCCAAACACTAACCAGGGCTGACCCTGCTTGTGTGGGTAAAGTACTGTCAAGCCACAGCCATCTTATGGCAACCCCAGATAGGCACTTTCAAGGCAAGTGAGGTGTTTTGCCATTACCTTCCTCTACAGAACCTTCCTTGATGGTCTCCCTTCCAAGTAGTGCCTCTGAGATCGGCAAGACTGGGCTAACCTGGGCTGTCCAGGTCAGGGCACTATAAATATACAAGACATTGTATAGCCTAAGTTAAAGAAGGCATGTCTTGGTCCCAAGGGGTATGCAGTACAATGGTGAGAGAGAAGAGAGAAATAGAAGAGATGAATAGCAAAGGATGAAAGTGGGCAAATAAATGTCCAGATTCACTTGCAAACAAAGAGGTGACTTATTTCAGGATGCCTCTTCAGAAAGTCTGAATTTGATCACTTAAATATCAAAATTTAAAATACAATTGTCATCAATAAAAATTAATTTTAAAAGGATATGTATGTTTCTGTGTGTTCCCAGCTTCCTCTCTCCAGTATTGGAACAATGATTAATAATCTACCTCATGTTGTAAGGATTGAAAAATAATGATATACACAGGTATACATATACCAATGTGCTAAGTCTTATATTTCACTAAAAGTATAAGTTTTGAGGAATAATTAAAGGGGAGAGAAAATTCTAGGAGAATTGATTTTTTCCACAAAGGGGCCCCAAAATATACAACATAATTTAATCTTCCTCCATTTTATCCTTACAGCAGCAACTCTGTGAGGTAGGTCAGACTGAGAGTCTGAGACTGGCAAAGGTGACCCAGCAAACTACTGTCTTCAGAGTGTAGATTCAAACCTGGACTTCCCAGATGTTAGTTCAGTACTCTAACCACTACCCTGTTTCCCCAAATATAAGACATCCCTTAAAAACAAGATATAATAAAGGTTTGGCTGAAGTGCGAAATATAAGGCATTCCCTGAAAGTAAGACATAGCAAAGTTTTTGTTTGGAAGCATGCCCGACGAACAGAGAAAAATAAGACATCCCCTGAAAATAAGACATAGCACATCTTTGGGAGCAAAAATATAAGACACTGTCTTATATTTGGGGAAACACGGTACTAGACACTGGCTCTCTGAAATAGCCGATGTGAGATGAATCTCACTTTTCAGCATTGAATACAACAAATGCAATATTTTCCCAGCTAATCTTCCCTCTCATCACCCAAGGTTTACCATAAAAAAATCCTGATTAAAGCTTGCAAAAATCCCCAATGTTTATTAATGGGCACCTCAGCCTTGCATCTAGATGTGACGGTTCTGCCCTTTGCAGACATTTTGCAAGCAGCCTGGAATCAAATGTTCCACTTCTAAAGAATTATTATTTTTCAGCAGGGGAGTGTGTGCCCTTCCCTCCCTGTCTTCTGGTCCCTCTCAGCTGCAGTGCCTCTAGCCTGCTCTGTTAAACAGCAGGCCCCAAACTGCACCCATGAAATGATTTTAACATTGCTTTAAAAAGCAAACAATCTGCCTGAGTACTGCTCAGGGGAAAAAATCAAACTCTTCTCTCTAAATTAATTAAACTGTACTATGTGTCCTTGTGTAGTTCCGGGTGCTTTTCTGGTTCACTCAGTTTCAATAGCTACATAAAAACTGGAGCCAGGGCTCCTGAATGACTAACTCAGAACAAAAGCCAGTCTCCTGAGTATTCTTGAGCAGCCTGTAAATGGAGGGAAAGTTATTTCGGGTTAATCAATGTACTTCAGTTACAATCACATTTCACTCTACCAACTGGGGGAATGGCAAACAAGGAATTTTTGTTCCAGAATGTGGAAGCATCACTGGCTAGACGGCTCTTCTCAACAGTTCTCATTTCTTGTTCACACACAGCATCAGTTTGAGACATCATTTCCTAGCTGGGAGATACTCACATTCAACGATTAAGAAAAATGGGTTCTGGGTATTTGGCAAATTTCAGCACTTCTGAGGTTCTGATTGTGGGCATATATTATGCTTGGACATAGATCCAGTCCAAAGCATGCATGATTATTTATTTAGATATTTATACCCCAGTTGTTTCTGCATTGGAACCCTGTGCAGTTTACATCATCCTTCCCTCTTGCTTCATTTTATCCTCACAACAACCCTGTGAGGTTGGTTTGGCTGAGAGAATGACTGGCCCAAGTTCGCCAGGTGAACTTCCATGGACCTGGGTCTTCCACATCCTAGTTTGACACTAACCACTACACTAAGTTGCAAGTGCAATCTTGATTGTGGTAAGTAGGTTTGGGTCTGGCCAATGCCTAGATGACAGACCTCCTGAGAACCGTTATGGTGGATGAAAGGCAGGATAACAGTGTAATAGCGTAACCTTTGTGTCTGGCTGCAAATGTAAGAGGCTGACTAGGGATCTGTATGGGATGACACATTCCAGTAGGCACTTACTGTGGTGGCTTGAGTTCTTGTCCTGCTGCTGATCAAGCAGCTTCCCTTGCAGTGGGCTCCAGACTCCTCTGTGACACTAGTGTTCTGGGGTCTGCTTCCAGTTCAAATGGGAAACTGTCCATTGCCATGGGTGAGGGGTGATTGCTTCAGATGGTGGTGCTTCAGAAAGCCTTCTGCTACTTTGTGACTTGTGCCCTAACTGCATTTTGCTTGTGTCTGCCTTTTGATCAGGACCACGCTACATGGTAAAAGGTGAGGCTTAAGCCTTTCCCCTTGACATCATTCTCTCCATTGAAAATGGGCCCGGGGAGCTGCTGTTTTCCTATATGTGTACTGACGGCTATGCATATGTTTCCCCAGCTTGGGCCCATTTCAGCTCTGGAAAATGCTGGACCTCCTTCTCCCCATGTACCCTATTCCTGATTTAAATTGGGCCCCCATGCTCCTTAGAATTGAGTTCTGAGCACAGAAATCACAGTGCTGATCAGAAGTCCTTGTGGTGGACCCAGGGAGGACAGGAGGAAAATGTAATGTGTAGTTTGACCCTCACAAATAAAAACAAAAAAGTTGTCATGTTAAGATGAGGTTGAAGTGTCCCCCTCTTGGCTAACACTTATGAGGCACAGCTTTGAAGTTTGGGAATGAAGTTAGTAGAAACTAGCGAGGCCCGGCCACGCATTGCTGTGGCTTATTGTGGTGAAATGGGAAAGGAACAGTAGCAGCAAATCAATTGCAGAGGCCAGCAGTACGTGCTCATGCAAACACGCAGCCTGATACTGTGCAATGTCAGTGATGTGTGTGCCCGCATTCCTGGGGGGGGGGGAATGGAAAGGCACCCCTCCCACACATCTAGGCTGGCTGGTCATGATCCTTTACCTAGGAGTAAGTTTGGTTGGTGGCAATGGGTGTCACTTCCGAGGAAACCCTCTGAGGGGCGCGATGCAGCCATTCAAAGTATGTCACAGTTGCTGTACCGAGCTTACTCCTGAGTAATGCATGCCAGGTTTTCTTAACTGTAACTGCAGTATTCAGGGAATCAAGGGTGCCTGGCCCCTCCCTCCCATCCCTTGCATGTCACCCCTCATTCTCTTCCCTCCCTCACTTCTGTTCCCTTGCATGCCACCCCTCCCCCTCCTTCCCTTCCCTTTCCCTCCGCTAGGGTGAGTGGGTCATATCAAGATTCTGGGCCCCCTGCCTCCCCTCCCTTGCATGCCACCCCTCACTGTCTCTCCTCTCTCACTTCTCTTCCCTTGCATGCCACCCCTCCCTCCCTCTCCCTCCCTTCCCTCTCTCTTGTGTGTATGTGTGTGTATGTGTTTCACTTCCACTCAAGTTACTGCCTATGTACTGTTTTCACTGCTCATATCTGGCCGTCTGAGCGAACATTCTAAGTGCACGAACATTCTAAGGGTGACAGTTAGCTGTGTTGCTTACTGCACCGGCTCCTTTCCAAAGCTAGAGAAAGGTGGGGTGTCCTGCTTGGCTTTCCTGCGCTTGCTATGGATCCGCCAATCCGAAGCATTGCCTTTGTGGGGGTGGAGTGCCAATAAGAATGCAGCACACTGGGGATGTTCGAGCATTTGTGCTGCATCTTCGTTGTAAAAACAAAAAAGCCGGGCTCATGACATTGGAGTATTTCCTCCCAATCTTAACTCGATTCCTTCATAGAAACAGGCACCCATGCGAAGGGAAAAACCAGGATAAAATTGACCCAGATTTTTAAATACCAAATGTAACCAGGTATAATTACGCTGTGAGGAATCGACCAACCTTATCAAACCATCAGTTCATTCAGGTGAGTATTGTCTACTCAGATTGGCTGTGAGTCTCCGGAGTCTAAGACAAAGATCTTTCATGTCACCTGCTGCTTGGTCTTTTTAACTGGAGATGCTAGGGATTGAACCTGAGACCTTCTGCATGTAAAGCAAAGGTTCTTCCACTGAGCCACAGCTTCTAACCAGTGGGAAGGCACCTTTTATAATGTGTCCAGCACTGCAGTCTGTTCTCCTCTGAACTATGGCACACCTTATAGTATGTCATAGCATGACTGGCATGTAGCTAAGGAGAATTAGAAATTACTTTGATTTGAGGTATATATAAAGATTTGTTTGTATACAAAACCCAGCGCTATACACCTTTCTTTCTACAATAGTAAGTGCTACCACTATTTTTTATGCTTATTTCCAGAATTCATAGTGAATTTCACTGCAGTCAATAAGCAAGTCTTATCATCTGCTTGGGTGACTGACATCCTATTTTCCTCCATTCACATTTAAGGAAGGAGTGAGAATTGGGGGTCTGAAATGGTCTAATCATTCCCTCAGCACAGTTGGGAAGAGTGAATGCACAGCCAAAGTGGCACCCACAACTAACAGGGAAGATGTCTGATTGCTGGAACTCCAAATTGGGGTGGGTGGGTGTTTTTCATTAGCTGGATGCTACATTATGGGAAGGGAGCACATGAGAACTTTGAAATATTTCTTCTTGTCCTAAACTCAGGGTAGGATTGCCAACACATGGGATCAAAAGTTCTGGTACTCAACAAAAACCTGGAGGCATGGCCTAGATTGGCTTCAAGGATGCATTAATGGATCAAGGAACCAGTAGTTTGGAGCAAGTAAAGTAGCAGATTCTAATCTCTAAAGACTTTTGTAGGATTACATATGGAGGCCAATGATAAATCTTATTCACCTACAGCTAAAAAATCACAAACTAGGAGGAGGAAATAAATTTGCCCTCAGCTTTTCTGACAACTAGCTTCAAACCCAAACCAAAAAAGCCATCCGATCTTTTCTTTCCTGATGAGTTGGCAACTTGTCACGAGCAGGAAAAAGTGACTTTTCCCCCTCATCATCTGTTGGATCATGTTTTGCATTAGGAAGTTATTATGTTTGTTCTTCCTGCTATGATAGTCATAGCATCTCTTCTTTCCAGCAGCAGCAGTGATTCATCCTTCTTCCACTGCATGGTTCAATTAGGTTTGTAAATGATTCCAGTCAGAAACAACAAGTGATTAGATTAATTGGTAAAAACATCTTCTGGTGTGTTGCTAACCATCCCTACCTGGTGTTTCCTTTAGCTTTTTTTGTAATTGGTTATTCCCCTTAATGCTTGCCACTGTAAGTCAATGTAGAGATCATGTTCTAAAATACACAACATATTGTACTGAATGCACTGCATTAGGACAAGGCACATTTTTGAAAAGATGGTAAAAAATCTCTTTGTTCCTCCATGATTATTTTGAAGTTCTGCAATAAAAATGTGTCAAAAGCATCTTATTTAAACGTATAAAGGGCTGGCTATAGCATAGAAAGGAACTCAGGGGTACAGAACACACATCTACTGACTGACCTATGGGATGCCTGGCTTAGTTGAACACATTCTACTTTGATTATTTAGAATGTGTTTTTTGATACTTTGTTGTTATAACTTGAGCCTTTGAAAAGGCAGCATATGCGTGCTTTTCAAATATTAATTAATACAAAATAAATAATTATAAATAATTAAGCCAAGTTTGAGAAAAGGCAGCCCACTGAAAGAGGTCTTGGAGGAGGGGATTTTTACCACTGCAATGGGACTCAATTTATGTTCCTCCTTTCAGTGCTGCTGCAAGGTTGGTTGATGTTTGGATGGCATGTATGATTCTTAAAATGACTGACTTGCTTGGTGATTTTTTAAAAGGTGGTTGACTGGTTTGTGGAGGTTGATGTGTTTTCTCCAAATGGTCAGTCTTGAACACTTTGGTGTGTACTTGATTTCCTGCTCTCAGTGATGACTTGATTGCTGGACTCAAGGCACTTCATTATTCTGTGATTTGTATTTTCATTTCCCAAAATATTCACATCAATTTAGAATAGTTCTACTGAGATGAGGACAGGGTTAAACTAATTGAATCCCAAGCATATACTGGCAGTGGCCATTGCCCTCAGTTGCCCAATCTGCTGCCTCCCAGGGGCAAAAGACACATAAGCTCAAAATACATCTGGCTATGCTATCTGAGGCACAGAGAGGCCTACACCTCCCTCCCTTCTTCAGTAATTCACAGGTGGGCAATGATGGCAGCATGAGGATTTTTGCAAATCTACCGGTATATTTATTTAAAAATCTAAACTTATTGAAGAATCTTCCATGATGTCTTGGTATGATGCAGAACACAAGAATCAGAAAGAGAGTTCTGTCTTGTCATTCTAGTGCTCCTGCAGTCAGTGAATGAAAAATTTAAGGCGAAAACTTAACCTGTCTTGCTTGCTGAGCCAACTCTGATTACTTACTAAGCAGTCATGGCTTTGAAGGAACAGCTCTATTTCTTCAAGAACCAACCTAAATATTCTCTCCCGCCCTAGATTATCTAACCGGCTACCGACAGCACGTGAAGCAACAAGGTTATGTTTTTAATGTTCATGATGTGCATGAATACCATGGAGACCAGAACTTTATTCAAACCCACTCTGGCATATAGCACTTGGCAAGAACTTTCACTCTGAGGCTGTTATTAACCTGTGGCCAGAATGCTTGCAAGCAGTTACAGACAATGCCTCTCTTCTATTATTAGTATTAATCATATTTCTATCCTGCACGTCTTCCAAGGAACTCAGGGCAGATTACAAGAGGCTATCTCGTTTTACTGTTACAACGAGCCTGTGAAAAGATGAGGCTGGGAGATAGCAACTGGCCCGAGGAATGACAACCCATGTCCTCCTGGTCCAAGCCCAACACTCAAACTAGTACATCAAATTGACCCTATATTCCATCCCTCCCTAAGCAATGACCCCTCACATGACCTGAGCCAAGGAACCCGACTTTTGTCACCCATATCAGAAAATCTTTCCCAGCTTTGATCAAAATTTAATCCAATAATAAAGATATAACAAAAATACAGACATCTATTTCAGTAGAGACTTCTGACCTGTCAGTTACAGAACCAGATTAATCCAATTAGAGCTTCTCCTTGGGATAAAGTGCTCATTGTTTTAAGAATCAGAGAGACAAAGAGAGAGGGGAGGCCTGACCTGAATTACAAGACCAAAGAGCTCTGTTATTGTGTACTCAAAATCTTACTGGAATGTCTGAATATAAACACCCTTTTGGATTACAGGTTTTTAAAAAGCCTGATAGCATTCTTGTACAATGTTATCATCATTTCTAAAGCTTCAGCAAAGAGAGACAGCACAGTATCACCCCACATTCCACACTGATGATGAAAGAACTGGTCATATAGCCAATAACCCCAACTTGCTCTCAGCTCTTAATTCTAACCACTATGCATCAAAAGTACCCACATGTTCAACCAGGTTGGAGACCCTAGGGCAAAGTATTTGTCAAAACTGTGGGATCTGTATTAGCATTCCTAATTTTAAAATCTGTAATATATCTTAACTTCTGTGCATAGAATTTTCATGTGATGTGTCCCATAGCAGGGTTGTAAGAGTTTTTATAAAACAACCTATACTTTTTACTTAAGCAGGTCCACATTGTGATTCAGAATTTATTTAACTTAAACCTGCACCACCCCACTGAACTCTGCCTACAGTCTTGTATCTTATCCCAATAAACTTGCCATTCTTTGAATCACTCAGGCCTGCCTCCTCTACATGCAAAGTTGTAGCTGAAGGTTGATAATCGCTGTTACAAAACTGAAGAACCATTGCATGTTTTCCTACATTTTTAATGTGTTGAAACACACAATGTTGCATTACCAGTGGTCAAATGTCCTGTACAATGAAGGGGTCATTATCTTTTGGCAGACTTCAAAGAAATGTAGGCAAGGAAACATGATCGCATTATTTCAAAATGAATCAGACCTTCCACGCGTCAATATGGACAACAGACATTAAAAAAAACCCTCATCAATATGATCGTACTTTGCTTTGTTCATACATACAATATTTACATGCAAGTCAAATGCCAGCAGTCAAGCAGGTCAGCATTTCACATCCAAGTCATCACTATTCATCATCTACACTAGGCCTTAAAACTTGAACATGATGCTCAAGGCTGACTTCCAAACTACCCAGGATCAAGAATTCTGCAGATTATTTTCTAAACAAGGACACTAAGGGAACTAGAGAATCAAGAGAGAAACTAAATGTGATACAACAATTTGAAGAATATTACAAAAGAAGAGTGATAATAAAACCCAGAATAAGTACTATCAGAACAACAGGAGATGCTAAAAGTTGAATCTTTACATCTTCCAGAAGAAAGACCATATTATTCGAACAAGCTTTTGTGGCCAGCAACAGAAAGCATAGAGCAGTCTAGCTGTATCGTTGCCTCCCCTCAGCCATGTGATAGGGCATGATATCAGTTCAATGAAACAAAAACACAACTAAAAAGCCTGGTTTGGGGAAAGAAATGTGTAACTCAATTCAAGGGGTTTTCACAAACACATAAGTAAAACTGAATAACTTCTCAACTCACAATTAATAAAGGGGAAAATCAAAACAAAGCACATAGCAATGCCACAAAACACAGAAGGCCACGCTACAGTAGTTTATTACTCTGTTTATCCTCAAGGTGATAGAAGTAATGAAGGCATCTGTTAGCACCACTTATACAGGGAAATGTGTAAAGTAAACCACAATAATTCTATTTCTTCTATCTGCAATTCAGCTTACTACGTCTAGGTCCGTGGAGTGAACCTATGGCACTCCAGATGTTCATGGACTACAATTCCCATCAGCCCCTGGGGTTTGATGGGAATTGTAGTCCATGAACATCTGGAGTGCCATACGTTCGCCACCTAGGAAGTCTTAGGTGGATTCCGCATAGGCCAAAAAACGCGGTGTGAAAATGGTATAAACCCTTTTATATAGTTTTAAGCCATTTTACACCATTTTCACACCGCTGTTTTTGGCCCATGCGGAATCTGCTTTAGAAAAGCTGCTGCCTCCAATCTCCCACTTAGGATACAGGGGTAATTATAGTGGTCTGCTTTACAGGATTGTTGTATGGCTTACTGAAATGAGTGCAAGGTACTTTTACCCTTCAGAAGAGTGCTATGTACATTTTAAATATTAATATAATATATACTTAGGCAGGAATGCTCTGAGTCCAGCATGAATCTGTGGCTCAAATGCAACTTATTATGCAAATGAGAATTTAAAAAGAGCACAAACACTGACAAAACAAATGCAAATTGACAATGAGGCATATAGAAAAAAATGAGGCACTTATGCAAACATCATAATCTGGAATCAAGGTCAGAGAAGTGACTGGCCCATTAGACAACAAAGATCATTGAAGGAAAACAGGGAGACTACAAAAATGCTACATATTTTTTTGTGCTGCTCTTAACTGTGGGATATGTTCAATGGATTTTCTTGCATAAACATCTTTTTTTTTAAACCGGGGGAGGGGGGAGGGGAGACATTTGAAGAATTGAATTAAATAGAGAGGATGGTGAAGCTCTGAGGCAGATTAAAAATCAGCATCACTGATTCTGGATGGCATACACCCCAAGAGTTCTCAAATACAAAATTTATTTTAATTGAATTTATTTCATTTATGCCCAACAAAATAGGGGTTTAAGAAGGTGCTAGGTCACCACAGATATGTTACAGGTAAAATGGTGAAAATCTCGAATGATCAAATATATAGAACAATAATTATTTCTGGGGAAGAATCAGAATGGCTTCTTCAAGGGGGTTCTACAGCCCAGTATCTTTAGATACAGGTCTATAATGTAGTGGTGTTCCCATAAAAATCAGAGATTTACACTGTGAATCCTTCATAGTCCATATTCATCAAGTAACTTTTCAAAAAGACACACTTTTGCAGACCAGCCCTGGACTGAAATGAAATCAGCTCTGTGTGGTCAAACATACGTTTTTGGATACTATGTGTATGACCCTATCAACTGAGTTCTTGTGATTATTTGGGCATATTTCATGATATTTTATGTGAGTGATATTTTTAGATATTGATGTACATTGTTATTTAGATTTTTATGTATAGATTTCTATTGATACAAGTTAAGCAAAGTGCAATAAAAATATGTATTTAATATATTTTTACAGACGTTTATCAGACTTCTCAACCTCTGGGTTCCTGTTCAGACCTAGGTCTCCCAGATCCTAGTCCAAGTGTCCCCAGCGTGATGCCCAACGATGCCATGGCACCCTTTCCTGGTGCCCATCAATTGTTTTTAGAAAATAGCTAGAGCCAGGTTGGGTACTCGCCCATCAAGACTTCTGATTGGTCACTGGGGATCCAATAGTTTGGCAGATTAAACGGTATGTTTTCAGTGGCAGCTGCCATCACAGTGCTTCATTACTCACTCTTCTTTTGTAGTGTACGTTTAAATTAACCCCCTTTCCCCCTGCACTTAGGCTTCTGCTGTATGTGTGGTACTACCTTCTGCCACAGCAATTTTGTGGTTGCACCCAGCATCCACTGTCAGAATTTCAAAGGTGCCCATAGGCTTGAAAAGACTGGGCCGCTATAACCACTACACCACACTGGCTCTCTCTCTTAGCCCCAAAATAGTAGGATTTGGAGACAACTAATAAGGTTGACTGGCAGCAGATCTTGGCCAAACATAAGAAACAAACTTCTTCTAACAATTCATTTCACTGATACAAGATGGCCATTGCCTGAGATGGTTCCAAAAGGGTTAATGGCTACTAACAATAATATCTAAATGGAATCTCCAGGTTCAGAAGCAATGTAGCCTGTCTTGTGGGCTTCCCAGGCTTCCCAATGTGGCTGTCTTGTGGGTTTCCCAGAAGCATGTGAATGTCCACTGTTTGATAGAGAAATGTGGCACAGATATACAAGGGGTCTTATTCAGCAGGAAACATTTCACATTCCTAAGTGTACACAATTTGAAGACTGTCAGCTGCAGTGACTGAGCAGATCCTACTTATTTGTTTGTCCTTCCTACAGAGGATAATTCAAAGGCCCAGTGACAATAAGAAAACAGCCAGCTCTAGTTAATCACACACTTATCTCCCCCGATGTAGTTCAAGAACACCATATCCTGTACATGTATCAGAAACTTTGTGCCAGAGACGGTTTGGCCTCTAAACAGCAAAGAAGGATAATGATGGAGATTCCACTCTAGGCTTCTCATGATCTGACAGACTCTTCAGAGTGTCCACAGGTTTGTAGAGAATAATACTGAAAAACATCTTTATTTTTAAGCTTTTCACTCTTGTCTTTACTAGCTGAAACTCTGGAAATAGCGACAAAAGCACAGCTCTCTCTGGTCACTGATACTGCTTTAGATGCATAAAACCTGAACAAGAAATTTAATCCACACCAACATTTGCGAACTTGCCTTGAAATATTACCTGCGGTTTAGTCTTACAACAATGAAGCTCAGTTACATGGGTGTACAGCAAAAGAAAGGAGTCGGGGTGGTTTCAATAAATGCACCACTAGCAATATGAACATGCTGTTCAACTCTCAACAATGTATATGAATACAAGCTCACAATATGTTAGCTGAGAATTCAGTGACCAGCGGCAGACCAATTTAAAAAACAAAAACAAAATTTGTCTAATTGCATAAGAAATTGGAGGGAAACATGCAGTTTTTAGAGGAAAAGTGGCATGCAGATGAAGGGGCAAAAGCTCCCCTATATCTGCCTGCACCCTCCTCCAACCCCCCCCCCCCCCCCCGCTTCTACACACAGTTTTCTTCCAACTGTGTCTAGTTCTAGCATCAGAGCCTGACTGAGAAGGAAAGCATTTGGGGTAGTTTTGAAACAGACAATGGGTGTAACCCTTTCACATACTCTATTAGCAGTTAAGACTGGACTCTGGAGGAGGCAGATTTAATCATGCTTATGTGATCTTGTTGGATCTCGGAAGGCAAGCAGGGTTGGCCCTGATTAGTGTTTGGCTTGGAGCCCACCAAGGAATAGCATAGTTGTGAAACAGAGGAGGGCAATGGCAGATCACCTCTGATTGTCTATTGTCTTGAAAATCCTGCAGGGTTGCCGTAAGTTCACTGTGGATTGATGGCAAAAAAAAATTGCTGGTTCTCAAGAGGGTTTACTAGAGCCGTCACAGATACTTTAAGTATATTTTCCTATTTCATTATTTTAAAAAGGAAATGAAATAAATAAATTATTTCATGAACCATTCACTATTTGCATAATCATATGGTCTACATATTCTGCAGAAATGGTGGGAACTCAAACTTGGCGCATTAGAAAGTGGAAGTGGAAAAGGGCTGACCTTTCCTGGAGAATGGAGTTGGCTTAAAGCCAGATTGTTTGCATGTTCCTTTTAAGGAACTTACCTCTCCTTGTGGTATCATTTGCTGACCAGGCATTATGTTTTCATTATGGCATGAGTACTAGATCCTAATGTTCATCCTCAGCCAGGATCTACCTCCTACATTTAGACAGAAACATCCTGGCTTTTACTACACCACCTGCTGAGCTGTAAGGGGCAACAGGCAGTGGAACATGTCCTGAGCAACAAGAATCTGAGCATGCAAAGTTTAATTCTGTCCAAGAAACCAGAAGAAGAAAATAAATCTTCCTTTAAACACAGCTTTCATAACCATTCCATGTGACAGTCCTTTTCTTTTCATATCCAGTCATTAGCTTGAATGAACTTCACTGCTCTTTGTTTTGGGGAAGAGCTGTTGTTTGGTTTCAGTTTCCAAAGAAAAGGGAGAATTTGCTCCCAGAGTGGCCATAGGGTGACAAGCCCAGACACCCTAGAAGGATTGTGTCTATGGCCAAGCTGAGGGCACACATGAGCCAGCACTTTGTTGGCAAGGGGCTATCAAGGCAAATGAGAAGCAGAGGTGGTTTTGCCATTACCTTCATGTTTCCTATCCAAATACCAATCCAGTTTAGCTTCTTGGTTTGACAAGACCAGGCTGTACCATGCCGCCTTCCTTCCCAGAAGCCATTTTACCACCACAGATATCTTGAAGAAGTGCAGTTCTACTCTCCTTCCCATCAATAAAGTGCTTTCTTCATCAACCTAATTTCAAGCTGTTTGCTCACTTTTTTACTATACCAGTGGCTTTTGTTAATATCTGCCTTTTTCAGTACGGATTTTTTGTTTGTTTTAAAGTAAGACAAGTTGTTCTTTGTACAAAGTTACATAGAAAGGGATCTGGGAGTCTTAGCAGACCACAAACTGAACATGAGTCAGTGATAAGGCAGCCAAGAAAGCCAATGCAATTCTGGGATTCATCAATAAGAGTATAGTGTCTAGATCGACGGAAGTAATTGTACCACGCTACCTTGCATTAGTCAGACCTCACCTAGGTCATTTCCACATGGAAAAATTATACCTACGTCCAACCAGGTTTTTTTTTAACCTGGGTCTATTTTATCCTGGGGTGTCGTTTGAACCCGTTTTTGGGGGGAAAGTGCCTGCAAAACGTTTTTTTTTTTTTGGTCTGTGCTGTTCAGATAAAAAAAGAGGAGGTGCTGTTTCTTAAGACGTCCTCATGACATCTTAGTATGGTTGTGCAGAAAGGACCTTCTTATACCAAAGCCCTTAGAAACACTCACTAGTGTCATAGGGCTAAGACTTTTCTCTGATGAGCTGCTTGCAGGCAGAGTGAATTATATTGGGCAAAGTGGGAACTTTGCGTGACTCCTTTTAAATGGATTCATATGCCTGCACATCTGTCAGAACAGGATCACTGTAACCTACTTTGAATTCTTTTGTTTCTTCGTGCTTTCGCTTATAAGGGGAGGTGGCTGTGATAGATACGTAGAGGCTAAATGTTGCAGACTTCTACGTGTATGTCTGTGTAAAGTGCTGTCAAGTCACACCAGAATTATGGCGACCCAGCAAGGGGCTTTCAAGGCAAGTGAGAACCAGAGGTGGTTTGCCATTGCCTTCCTCTGCAGAGCCTTTTTGGTGGTCTCCATTCCAAGTACTGACTGAGTTTAGCTTCCAAGATCTGACAAAATCAGGCAATACCATTCTGCCTGCACACCCTTGTGGATTTGTATAGCCCCTCTCAAACATAAAACATACACACCATTGATATTTATGAAAATGGTCTGTGGACACAACCTAAATTCTGTAAAGGGAAAGGGTGTTGTACCCCCCCCCCCCGGTTCGCCAATTTCACAGCAGTAGGCAATGTTTTTTTGGATTCATGTGAAAGTAAGAGGGGGAGGAATTGACAGCTATCTCATTAATAGAGTGACTTACTGGCTCGTTATTGCTTAGCATCCTCTCAGGGAAGCTCTCCTGACTTATTGTAGATTGCTTCTTTGCCTGAGAGATGCATTTGCTTTGTGTGATGCGTTAACTGTAGCCTTTCATTTGATTACTGGGGGTCAGTGGGAGGGTCAGGGTAACATTAAAAAGCCTGCACAGGAGGACATGCATCATAGAAACAATATTGGGAAAGGGAGGAATCTATGGCTGCTGTTCAAGCTGATCATGTACAAAGCAGCCTTTGTTCTTTTTTCAATAAGCCTTGAATCGGAGGACAAGAATACATTACAAGTGTAAACCAGTGTAAAACTTGTTTAACTTTTGTGTCAATCCATCAGAACCATTGGGCACTGTAGTTCTAAAATAGTCAGGCAAACTCCAGTAAACAACTTAAAGAACATTCAAGAAAACAACTATCCCCAACAGTTCTTGAGAGAAACATAGCACTAAACAGGTTCAAACTGATTGCATTGTATAGTGCAGATATAGTTCATTTCAGTTTTGTTACAGTCCACAGACTATTCAGAAGCAGAACTCCCCCCCCCACACACACACTTTTATAAAATTAATTACCTATGTAAATTCTCAGTGCACATCATTCATCTTAAATGAACTGGTAGTTTAAGGGTTAGAATCCAAGTCGATTATTCAGAAGACATTAACTTGGCCTATATTTTTGTATGGACAGAAACTGTGGACAGAATCCATGGCTAAGAATAGAAACTTAGCCACAGATACAGCAGTTATTTGGTCAACTTAGGCATGGTGTAGTTAGATGGGTGGATCAGGCTGTTGTACCCATTGGGGTTCAGTGGACACTGAGAGGTTTGAATGATATCAAACTGCCACACTTTCTGGTCTACACTGAGCTCTGCAGAGAAGCTTAAGTTCCCTAAAAAGCATAGTGAAAATTTGGGCTTGTGATGGAGAGTTCATACAAGTGCTTAGCGCTTTTTCTGTCCATTGAACATGTGAACTTACCTGTGTGAGGTAATGTAGTGGAAACATCTGTATTGGAAATATAATTGTATGAAAATATATTGGACAGGGTAATATACCAAAGAAAAAGCTGAGGGTCTGAAAAAAATAATGGAAAGGAAAACAATTTAGAAATCATTCCCACCTCAAACTGTCCCCTTCCAGGATTTGTTATCTTAGCAATATTTCCCTCTTGAATGGACTCTCAGCTTTCTGCTCTCGTTTAGCATATTCAATCTCCATCAGGTCATTTTTAAAAATACAAGCCCTAATTTCTTGCACACTTGGCAGGTCACCTGAATATGTAGACCACTGCCTTGTCTTTTGGTGATATTGATGTGCTGGATTCATGACTGCTGGGGAACCAGACTTTTTACTGAGAGGCAGAATGATGCCCTGGTAACATTTTTGTTTTCTGCAGAGAACTGTAAATAAAATCAAAGCTACTGTTGTGCTGTGAGGGCCTTCATTACCTCAGATGGCTATTAGTTTGGTTAGTTTGGAGTCTAATCAGTGTTTTCTTTAAATGGAGAATACTGTTGTGACTTCACGTAATTATGTCTGAGCCAGTGCTCTATAATTTGGTTCTGTTAAAGCATGAAGAAATCAACCACACCTCATTCTTGCTCAGAGTATTTTTTTTCTAGCATCAGTTTAGAAGGTCTGAAAGGTAAAGTGTGGTTGGTTAACTATGTTTCCTATATTTAAAATAAGCATTTGTACACAGACTTAAATGCTGTTCACAGTAGCTTTTGTAATAGGGAATAAATTCCACAAAATCAAAGGTATATATTTCCATAAAAGTATATGGTAATAGGATATTATTGTTACAACATTCTGGAATTGTTACTCTCAAATCTGAAAATTGTGAGTTCATCAATTTTTTTAATATAAACAGAACAGAAAAAGACAGAAATACAACAGCAATTACAATTACATCAAATGAAAAAGAGAAGAAAAATTATTCATTTAATAAAGAATGATATAATGAGCAGTAAACAATAAAAGATGATAGTAACAATTATGAGCAATAAATTGTGATATAAAAATTAGCTTTAAATAGTGATTATCATAACAGTCACTCTTGGCATAAATCAGAAGATACCCTATACAACACTTGATAAACACAATAATAATGTTAGACAATATTATGAGATGAATTGTAATAAAATAGAAAAATGTGAAATAAAATAGAAAAATATTGATTCCATTTCTAAATGTCTAAAAATAGTTTCTGAATATTGAAAATTGAATTTATATATTATTATCATCCATCCATGATATATTTAAATGTCCCCACTTTAACAGCTTTTTAATGTAATATATTAAGAGCATTATTAATCATTCACTTATATCATTTCAACAAGCTAATTCACTGCTCCCCATTTTAAAAAAATAAAAATGTAAATAGTCTGCTCTCTATTTGCCTTGAAATTCTATGATTGGTCTTCTATTTACATAGTTCATTAATTCTGCCATTACTACATATTCAGCTATATTATTTTCCCAGTTCTTTTGGTGTAGGCACTCTTCTGCGTTTCATTTTGTTGCAAATATAACAGTGGCCACTATTGTGATATATCTAAACAATTATTCTGAAATTTTTGGAATATTCTTTGGTAAAATGCCCAATAGCATATGAAGCCTCAGCTAGTGTGTTCTGCGGGGCAGAATTTGGAATGAACCTTGCAAAACAATTTAAAACAAATTTTCTTTTAACTTTTAACTTAACATATATCAACACAGATCTTAGTAATACAACAAAACCATAATTTTTCCCAAGCTTAACAATTAACTTTCCTTCATGGCTGGCAAACCCCAAGTCCATTTCTTTCCTCCAGGGGGTCTCCAGGTGAAGCTTTGATGCATGGGATTTGAAATATGAAGGTCCCAAGAGAACTCACACCAAATAAACACAGCCCTAAAACAATACATTCTAAATTTACAATTCGGAACAAAAAATTCCATCCCTTACTAGTTCCTATGCAAACATCACAGTTATCATAAACAAGGTGTAAAGAGCATGGGCATAGTGAGCGGGCATGGAAGGGCCTAGGGCCCCGAGCATCACTTTCCACAGTCACGTGGGAGTGTATTGCAGGACTGTCCCCTGCAATTGAGCCCCGCCCCTGAACTCCCCATGGAGTTCAGGGCAAAGGTGCAGTTGAAGGCAGGCCAGCGAGGGTTGCCTCACCACTGAACTTCCTGTAGAGTTCAGGAGTGGGGCCAGCGCATGGGCCTATTTGATGCTAGCTTCAGCTCACCCAGGTCCAACTTAAAACTGACCAGAAGTGAAGCTTGGGGGGGGGGGGTAAGCTAACAGTATAAAGCTGGAGCCAGTCAGCCCCAGCTACTCCGTTTGATCCTAGCCTCAGTGGGGCTGAGCTGAACTTTTAAATGTAGGCTTGAATCCTGCAGTTTAAAGCTGGACCCAGGTGAGCTGAGGCCCGCATCAATGGGGCCCATGCTGCTCCCAAACTCCACATGGAGTTCAGGGGAAGGGTAAGCATGGCTGGCCCCACTCCTGAGCTCCTTCTGGAGTTCATGGGCAGTTGAGCCCTGCTGGCTAGCATTCAATGGCGTCTTTACCCTGAACTCCATGTGCAGTTCGGGGGCAGAGGGCAATTGCAAGGGAATGAGGTGCAGCTGTGGGGAAGGTGTGGCACTCAGGGTGAGCCCCAGGCACCATTCTACACAGCTATAATCCTGGATAATAGCCTATAATTAAATTTCAAGCTCCCAGACAGGCAGTCTTGATTCCTCCTTCTGCTTTCCATACATTCTGCACCTTTCTGCCTCTAAAGGCACTACCCTTTCTGGCTCATTCCATTCCTATGTAGGAGTTACACATACACTTGGCTTCCATTTAATTTTCAATATTTTGAGGATTTGAGCATGTATTTCTTTTCCATTTTTTCTTTTTGCATGTCCACCATATATGATAAAGAGTACTGTCCACATCTTTACATTTCCAATATTTCCTATTCTTGTCCATTTTCTCACTATTCTTTGGAAATATGCCATGCATAAAACATTTTATACCAGTTTTTTATTAATGTTTGACTGGCTGTAAATTTTATATCTTTTGTCCAGCAGATTTCCCATTGTTGGATAGATACTTCATCCTCAAAATTTTGTATGCATCTAATCACACATTTTTTAACCTGTTCTGTTTCTGTGTCAAACTGAAGTAGTAGCTTACAAATCTGTACGAAGAAATGTTCTTTTTTCAGCTTTATCGCCTTTTCAAATTCAGTCATCTCCTTTATTAGGCCTCTTGTTGTGTGAATGTCCTTTTTTAAATCTTGGAACTAGTGTAGTAGGCATTGTATTTCAGTCCTTTTGAGCAATTTTAAATATATGAAATATGACTTTATGGGAACTAATCAACATAATCAAATTCAGTTTAATTTTATTTGTTTCATATTTTGTCTATCACATTTGTTGTGCAACGATGAGTTCTAGAAACTTGCGCTGCCAAACTAAATGGATCTTCTGAGACCATTGGTTTCAGTTAGGGATGCTAGACTCCAGGTGGGACCTGGGAATCCCCTAGAATTACAGCTTATCTCCAGACTACAGAGATCAGTTCCCCTGGACAAAAGGGGTGCTTTAGAGGGTGGACTCTATGACTGTACGTCACTGAGGTCTCAGTCCTCCCCAGACTCTATCTCCAAATTTCCAGGAGTTTTTGTACCTGAATCTGGCAACTCTACTCTCCCATCCCGCACCGGTGGCTGGGGGACCTGGCAACCCTAATTTCAGTGGACTTTGTAGAGTATGATTTTGCTTTGGCTTGCACTGTCTCTGTCACCTAGTTTAGACCACAGTTACTTCTAACCTCCATCCTGTAATTCTGTGAAGGGTAAAACAGAATTATATCATTTAGAAGGATCAGAGTTGAGAGATTTTGCTGTAAATCGTATGGTGGTAGTGCTGTAGAAGGGGATTCTTGCTTTCAGGAAAATTCATGTATCAGTTGCCTTCTTGAGGAGCAGCAAAAGACCCACTGAAAAACCTGCTAGTTCAAGGTAAAAATGAGATATTAGTTGTCAGAGTCTTTTATTGGTTAATGTGACCCAACATTTCATAAGAACTCCCTGTAATTAATTGTTCTCTACTTTGTGTTTGTCAAGGATTTTTTTCCCTCAGGACACTGTGTGCTCTGTTGCTGCCATGCCTTGTAAGCAGTTAGGCTGGCTATGATAATTAAAGCCTAGTTCTATATAAAGAGTGGACCAGTAGAATCTTCCAAAGGTTGCATCAAAAGAAATTATTATTATTAATGTTAATATAGTAAAATGCTGTGTAAGCACAAGAAGAAAGTTCCTGGCCGAGTTCTCACCGAGAAGATATATTGTCTTGGCACTGCTACGTCTTTCTTCAGGTGGAGGCTAACATGTTACACATTTGCTCTGTTAAAACAATGATTAAAAAAAAAAAACAGCACGGATCAGGCTATATTAGAAACTTTCTCCCTTCTGTGGGTGGAAATATTCAGTCATGTGAAATATCCACAGTCTGCAGTGCAGTAGCCCAAAAACAGGTTGACCACTTTAGTGAAAAGGAGACCTCTGCTCACACATACAGTCCGAAGATGGTAACAGCCATTTGTGATAGCACTAATTTATGGGTGCACCATATGGTATAGAAGGATTCTGGGTAGCAGAGGTTAAAAGGAAGGTTGTCAGAAATCTGTCATGTGCATACTTCAGTAAGGGGCAATCAAATTAGTGACAGAGCACAGGTCAACTTGTTCTGATTGGAAAAAATAGTTTTAATCAGGCAAAGTATTTGAAGTTGGCAGACCAAACAATGGGAACATCTGTTCCCAGCCACTCTCTACAAGCACTCCATTGCACCCAGACTCAGTCAATACCTCTGTGTGTAGGACAAGGAAGGAATACCATGAGGAGACCCCAAGTGCCCAGACAACAATTACCTTTTCTCTGAAAGGAATGTAACTGCTTACCTAATAACTGTTGCTGGCAGAGTATCCATGAACACTCATGCTCTTCAACTCAAAAAAGAAAAGTTCTGGCCAGAGTTCATGTATGTTCTGATTCAAAAGCAAGCAACAGAAATAAAATCCCCCCCCCCCCCACACAATGTATGGAACACTTGCGCTGGAAACTGTAACAGAGAAGAAGAGAAATGCCGAATCCTAATTTTATTTATTTATTATATTTTCAATCCTATTCTGGCAATCCTATTCTGTTCCCGTAACAGGGAGGTTAAATTTTGAGATAGTGACTTGATTTTCTCAAGGAAAACCAGTGAATTTCTTAGTTAGATTTCAACCTAGATCCACTGCAATTCTGATGTTTTATCCCTTGCACTGCACTGGCTCTCATAAAAAGGATACATCTTATTTATTTATTTATATATTGAAACTCTGCCGTTCTCCCTATTGGGCACCCAAAGCAGTTCACTTCTCTTCCATTTTATACTCAGCACTGTGAGGTAGGCTGGGATTCAGGCTGTATGAGTAGTCCAATGTCATCCAACAAACTTCCAGGACAGAGCAAAGATCTGAATCTGGATCTCCCAGACCCCAGTTCAACACTCTAACCATTCATTGCACTGAGATACAGGGCTGTGTGGTTATTTAATCACCCAGCACCTCATCATTTCCTCATGAGGACAAGGCAGACTAAGATGCTAACATGATGATAAAAGTAGAGTTGCTGGCCTCTAATTCTCTTAGAATTCCAACTGATTTCTAGACAAGACAGTTCAGTTGCCCTGAAGGAAATGGCAGTATTGGATGGCAGACTTTATGAGCTCCCTCCCTGGTCACTACCCTCAGAGCTTTAGGGATTTCACACACTGGAGTTAACGCCCCTTGGCCCGCCTTCGGCCCCTGATGCTCTCCAGCGTTGTTTAGACGCTGTTGCTGGTTGGCTGAGTGCGAGTCGGCTGAAGTTAAATCCTACAAAGACGGAGGTCCTGTGGCTGGGTCAGGGAGAATGTCCGGAGTCCTTTGGCCTGCCTATGCTGCATGGTGAGGCGCTTCAGCTTGCCTCATTGGCCAAAAGCCTAGGGGTGATCCTGGATCCGGCTTTGTCACTAAAGGCCCAGGTCACCCGATTGGCCCAGACGGCTTTTTACCATCTGCGGCAGGCACAGCAACTGGCCCCGTACCTCTCCCGTTCTGATCTAGCAACGGTGATCCATGCAACGGTCACCTCCAGGTTAGACTACTGTAACTCGCTCTACGTGGGCTTGCCTTTAGCAATGATCTGGAAATTAAAACTCATTCAGAATGCAGCAGCCAGGCTGCTTACTGGCAGTTCAAGCAGGGATCAAATTACACCGATCCTATACCATCTGCACTGGCTGCCGATTGAGTTCCGGATTATGTTTAAAGTGTTGGTTTTGACCTTCAAAGCCGTTCGCGGTCTCGGACCTGCATACCTGAGGGACCGCCTCTTCCCATATTGCCCCGGTAGGCCCCTCCACTCCTCGGAGGAGGACCTACTCGTGATCTCTGGTCCAAAAATGATCAGGCTGGCCTCAATGAGGGGCAGGGCCTTTTCAGCCCTGGCCCCTACCTGGTGGAACAGGCTCCCTAGGGAGATCAAGGCCCTGCGGGACTTACAGAGTTTCTGCAGGGCCTTCAAGACGGACCTGTTCCGCCAGGCATTTGGCCAGCCTGGTTAAAAAATACATCTACCGTGTCATCTGGCCTCCCGTGGGCACAAGGGGGGGAGGGGGGTAGCCAGACGCCATCCACATTTTTAATGGGTTCTGTTTTTATGAAATTGGTATTTAAATTATGTTTTAATGTATGTTTTAACCTATTGTGAACCGAACTGAGCCCTCAGGGGGAGGGCGGTATATAAAACTAATAATAAATAAAATAAATAAAATAAATAAAATGGATATTTAATCTGTTTCCCTTATTCTGTTATACCTCTACCCTGGTATGTTTGCCTTGTGAGGAAAACATAGAGGCATCTCTGTGGAGCCTATACATGGCTTTCTTTCCACAGGACAAACATTTTGGGAGGGAAGGTTAGATTAGAAAGGAGTTAATCTCTCTACCACACTTCTCCAAAATGTTCCTCTCCCACCCTCTGAGATACCAAAGAAATCCACATCATAGATACTTAACCCATAGACCAGCACTGCACTAGGTGGGCCAATGTGTTTTGCAGTAAATGGATTAGTAGACAGAGGTCATAGCTCATCTGTAGAGCATTGATTTATATGGTGGTTCACTCCTTTTACTTCTGGGTTGCCAGCCTAAGGCTTGCAATAGGCTAACGAGAGGGGTTGCATCTGGAGTACTGAGAAATTAGAAGATGGAAGATGGAAATACCAAGATAAATAGGATATTTATATGCACATGCAGGAGAAGAACAGAGAACAGCAAGTGGGAAACTTTCAAGATTTTTTCTTGTACAAAACCTACAGTTTTTCTCTGTATCTTTTCCCTCATTGTTTCCTCTGGTCTTCTCTGGGAGCCCCATAGACTCTGCCATTTTTAAAAACTTCCTTCTCTTTTGCTTGCCCACAAGCCCACCTACCTATCTGTTCACCAGTATTCAACTTTAGTTTTTTTTCTCTCCCCTAAGAGGAAAAGTTTGACCAAGTTGTGCAGTGGCAGGAGGCAGGAGGCCAGGTTAATTTACATAGTAGCTAGCAATTCTGGACCCCGTTCCACGGTGGCTGGTGATGCCAGGCCATGTTGGGGAGTGATGCGGGCTGCATGTCTTCTGTAGTTTCTACTGAGCCTGCCCATGATATCAGGGGACAGGACAGAGGAATGGGACCATTTCAAGGGTTGTTTTGTCTAACTCCTCCTTGCTTTGCTTTACAGAAACCCCTCTCAGCCTATTGCAAGCCTTAGGCTCCATAAAGACTTGTAAATCGAACTTGTGAGGTTTAGAAATATTGTTGCTTGGGTTGCAATCCAGTAGCTGGCATCTGGCACTGATATGGATAACACAGTTACATTAAAAGTGTGATATAATTTTTGGAGCAAACCCAGAAGTCACATCACACGGCTCTAGGATTCAACAGAAACTCTATTTTCAGTCATAGAATCCTAGAGCAACATGATGTCCCTTTGAGGTTTGCCCCAGAAATGACTTCGTGCTATCAGTCCATCAGTCTAATTGCAGTTTTTAAAATGCATTTCCCCTTGTCAGTCTACCAAGTAGCAGTGAGGGTCAGAGGGGTTGCCTGTGGAAGGGACCTGGCAACCCCAATTATTGTGGTTGCCTGCCAGTTTCCAAAACAATGACTTAGAGCTCAGTTGACATTTTTTTTAAACTCTGCAGGTGTTATTACATGGGATAGTGGTTAAAAGCAGTGGATTCTAATAACTGGGTTTGTTTCCTCATTCCTCCACATGAAGCCTGCTGGGTGACCTTGCGTTAGTCACAGTTCTCTCAGAACCTTTTCAGCCTCACCTACTGCACAAGGTGTCTGCTTTGGGGAGAGAAAGGAAAGGAGTATGTAAGCCACTTTGACATTCCTTGTGGTTCAGAAAAGTGGGGTATATATCCAACTCTTCTATTTTGGAAAGTTCTAATTCTCCAAAATGTTTACAAGATTTTATTTTATTTGTAAACTTAGGACTTCTGTGAAGTAACGAAATGCCTCCCATCTGTCTCCAACTCCATTTTGCTGTTATATGAGGCCCAATTTGGAATTATATATGTGATCTGGAAGCTGGAAAAAACCTTGAAAAAACAGAAAAAGTGGAAAAAAGAAAGAAAATCTGAAAGGGGAAGAAGTGAGCAGTAATGGGAATTAGGGAAACCACCAGGCTAGCTACTGAGAACTAGATTCTAGGCATGAAAAAGACATTTTATACAGGAGCTCGTCCTTCATTTGAGATTTACCTGTGGTAAATAAGGAAAATTCCCAAAGGCAATAAATAGTTGAAAAAAGAAGCTTTGTTTTCAAAATCATGTTACAGCTTATGAAATCTCTTATAAAAATCAGTCATGTACATGGGTTTTGATATTAAAACATAATAATGACTAATTAAATATTAACTCAGACTATGTGGTCATGTTTAGAGACTCTTCAAGTAGCATATCTTAGAACTTAATTGCTGTATGACAAAAAAAAAAGCACAGATTTCAAATTGTTTTCTTTTGGTAGTTATGGACTTAGGTCAGCAGGAAATAGGAGATTCAAAAGGAGAGGGAATACAAGGCCAGTGTATTTATACAATATAGTGAATTAAAGGGATAGTCTTGTTGAAGTGATAGTATGGAATTAGGACAGCCAGTATCCAGGTGGTAGCCCAGAGATTGATAACCTTACTGGCTCTCACATACACCTGGGGGCTAAAGTTTTTTACAGAAAAGACAGAGGTCTTGACCTGTATGCCCCACTATCAAAGACAAGTAGATGAACTCCAGAGTCAGGGCCTTTTGAGTGATAGTGCTGAGGGATGACATGTTATGAAGTTCTTACCTTCATGCAGTCTTATTGATCTAAAGTTCTTGTGTCCATCCCAGTCCTAGTGATAAAAGTATCAAAGCATGACCACAGTGACCAAGAAAAGCTCTCCTATCCAGATATTCCTAAACAAATCCAAATCTGTAAAACTTCATCAAAGGTGCTGCTGGATAATGTGTCTTTTAATTATATCTCAGGTTTAATAGATCCACATTGGCCACAGGCCTTTTCTCCTCCATAGCACTATTTTGGCAAGTCACTTTACAGTTCCAAGAAATTCTGAAACTGGTATGTTTGACCCTAGAAATTAGCAAGCATTTTTTGCTTAGCACCATGTGGTTGAAGAACAATGGGCAGCAAATGTGTCATTATGATGGTTCAGATTTGGGTGGTAAAAAGTCTTCACTATCTCATGAATGTATTTTGATTTTTCCCTTGATCCTTTGTGTTAACAAAAGCATGCATTCCTTTTAACCTGCTATGAAAAACATGATTATTTGGGTTATAGTCAGGTGACAGAATCTTTTGTCAGCAATTCATTTTACAGGAGGATCAGTTTGAACAGAAGATGAAGGGTGTTGGCCAGGACTCCATCCTTTCTCCTCAAAGGCCATTTCAGCAAGGTCAAAATATCCCAGGTTGAGTGTGAAAAATATCCCAGTTCAGCCATGAATTCTGCACGGCTCCCTACACTAACACAGGAATGCCCCCGTGTTGTCCCGCAATATTCCAAAAATTGCCAGTTTGGTGGTTCTTTTAAAAGATCCCAGGGTGACCAGCTGCTGTGCAAACACCACAGGAGCAGACCTGGTATATTCTTCCTGCGTTGGGGGGGTGGGGAGCCATTCCCTCTGTCTTTGGAGCTGGAGAAGCATGGATCGTGTAGGAAGGGGCAAGTTGGGGAGGGGGGAGCTGTTCCCTCTGTCTTTGGAGCCATCAAGGCATGGATCATGTAGATAGGGGAAAGCTGAGGGTAGAGGAGCCGTTCCCTCTGTCCTTGGAGCCAGCGAAGCATGGATCGTGTAGGAAGGGGAAAGCGGGGTGGGGGGACCGTTCCCTTTGTCTTTTGTCAATGCGGTAAATAGAAAAGACCCAAGCCATGCAGGACAAACTGGAGTATTACCTCCTGGTCTTACCTTGGCTCCTGGGAAAAAGTTGGGAGCCTTTCGGAGGTAGAAACCGGGATAAAATAGCCCAGTATGTACAATCCCGGGTCTACCCCGGTGTAATTGTGTTGTGCGAAAATGGCCAAAGAGGACTGCCTCTGGGGTAACCTCTGGGGATTCAGTTGGTAGTTCCCAGAGGATTTGACTTGGCCCTGGGTACTCCACTTGTCAGTCCTTCCTGCAAATGTCATGCTGTTAGTACCAATGACAATGTTATGTGGTAGAATGAATGCAAGGAAAGCAGTTTGCAGAATACTGTCCATCATTATAATATCATTTACAAACATACAGCAGAAGCCAGGTTCTGCTTCTCTCTCTCTCTCTCTCTCTCTCTCTCTCTCTCTCTCTCTCTGCAGTATGCATGTTGTTTTTTCAGCTGATGCCTCTGCATTACTAAATTTGCTGAGCTATGAGTGAGAGAGAGAGAGAGGGAGGGAGGGAGAGAGGGAGAGAGAGATATCTGCTGAATAAGAGAAGTAAATAAAAGGAAGCAAAAGTCCCCATTGTCCACTGGTGACGGTAGCAGGACCCTGATGGATAATTGAACCAGTGGGGGCTTTTCCAGGAAAGAGGACATAGGAACCCAAGCCATAGCACTGCCCTGATCTTGTGGTGTTCCACGAAAGGTAATTTTCCATGATGTGTTATGGAGCCATTGCTCTATTCTCCAAGGCATACATTTCTGAAGGCTGCGATTCTGCTACAACTGATACAGAAAGAGCATCCTGCCTACACACTGTCATACTTGAATGCAACCACGGTTTAAATCCAGCAGCCAACGTAGAGACACAGAGCTTTGCATAATGATGCAGCCCAACACAGACAGAACAACAGAGAACTATTTTAGGTGCCGGCCACAGGCAGTGTTAGTACGTCAAAGCTTTTAGGACTGGCAGAACTAAGAGTCAGTCTTCAGGAAAAAACAGTGCTGCAGTCCTCTTTATTTAAATCCGTACTTCACCAATATAAAATTCTCAAAACATTGCAGAACAGAATGTAAAACAATAAATATATATCAAATAGATGAAAAGAAATAAAACCAGCAGGCAGTATGATTAAAAACATATTAAAACCAAACAAGAGCAGATAAACCAACATAAAAATCTAAATCTAAAGTCATAAAAGCAACAGCAACTGACTTATATCAATCATACAGTTAAAAGGTTAAAAGGGAGTATTGAGTGAAAACCTTTTCACCTTTAAACGAGGAAAGAATTTGACAAGCCAGTTAGATGGTAATTGGTTGAGGGCTTGCAGTTCCTTTGAAAATTTCTCAGGGGCCAAAACCAAGCAAATAAAAACCTTGGGATTGCCATAGAAGATCTGTGTTCTTACTTGAGAGTACATACATGCATGCATACACACACACACCCCAAAGCAGTTTACAATCCCATGAAAGTTGTTTTTTTTTAAGTATATGTTTAAGAGAGCCAGTGTGTTGTAGTGGTTGAGAGCAGCAGACTCTGTTCTGTAAAACCGGTGATTCCCCACTTTCCCCCATTCCATTGTCAGCCGCCCTGAGTCCTTTGCGGATAGGGTGGGGTATAAAAATAAATAAATAAAGCCTACTGGGTGACCTTGGGCTAATCACAGTTCTTTCTGAACTCTCTCAGGTCACCCACCTCACAAGGTGCCTGTTGGGAGGAGGGAAGGTGATTGTAAGTTGCTTTGAGACTCCAAAAGGGGGAGAAAAGTAGGATATAAAAACATTTTCCTCTTTTTAAAAAAGGCGTAGGAAAAACTGGGACTGTGGTGAGCCCAAGTTCTCTTCATGGCACTGCTGGAGACCTGAGAGAACAAAGCTAGTAGAAAGTCCACACAGGCCAAAGAATGTGAGTATTTAAACAACTTGTTTACTGTTCAAATAGTCAACAGAAGCAGTTTCTCCTCAGGCCATCACACTATTTCTATAAAGACATGGTTGCCATTACTACAAGGGTCACAAATGCACAAGCTGTTCAGCAAGTTGCTAATGATCCTTACATTGTGTCCCAAAAGGAGCAGCCCCCCACCAGTGCTTTTGCTTGCCCTTTTCCAAGAAGTAACAAGCAAGTACAAACTCAGCTAGCTCACATCATCCCCATGTGCTTTCAGATCAGCACAAACAGCAATGCATTTGCTGCTTTTCTTAGCATAAAGTGTTCAGTAGAAAGTACGTACTTTTAGATTTACAACATTAACTTGACAAGGTAGCACGCTTCTACCATCCTTTTAGTTATGGCTGATCTGTTTACATGCAAGCCTTCTTAAGTGCCATCAAGTCACAACCAACATAGCGACCCCAGAAAGGGCTTTCAAGGCAAGAGGCGTTCAGAGGAGATTTGCCAGTGGTATTTTCTGCAATTCTTTCCCTGGTGGTCTCCCATCCAAAGATCAACCCTACTTAAACTCCAAGATATGACAAGATTGGACCATACTATACTGATTTCCCTCCCTTCAAGCCTTCTTACTCTTCCTTCATTGGTCACAACTAAATATACTTAATTAATGGCACTTTGGTGTTCAGGGCTCTTCAAGGCATTTTGTCACTACAAGGAAGATTCACCTATCACTTCATCCTGAGACAACATTGGCCAGGTTCAGGAGAGGACCTCTGTCATCTCCTGTTTTCCCAATGCCTGGGAGTGGGACTAGCCCCTGTGATCACTGATGCCATCCTTCTTGTGCTGGTCCAAGTGGTTGCCCACAAACATGGCCAGAGACCCAATCATGCTGGTGTCTATAACATCTGGTGTAGCATGTTTATTTTATTTATTTAAAATATTTGTATGTCACCTTGCTTAGGGTCCCCAATGCCAGTGAAGCAATGCCTGGAAGTGGGGGTGATGCTGTAGGAGAGAAGAGTTTGGATAGGAGAGAGAGCTCACCAGGGATGTAATTTCATAGAATCCACCCTCTGAAGCGGCTATGGTCTCCATCATCTTTGTAGTCTAGAGATAATCTATAATTCTGGGAGAACTCCATGCCTCACCTGGAGGTTGGCAACCATAGCACACATTTTACAGGGTATTAAATTCTGTTGAACTCAGAAGTACTTTTTGAGTAAACATGCATTTGACCAGGTAGCATGTCTTGGTTTTCTTCCTTTTCACTCACTGATTCCCAGTCTTTTGACCTAGTTCCCTCCTTCTAGTAGTCCCACCTTTGACTCAGGGCAACCTGAGAGCTCTCAGCCCTGTCAGCTGTACCTATGACTATCTTGATCTGAATACTATCATGACCTCTTTGTCTGTCAGATTTTTGATATGTGGCTGCCTTGTTTCCTGTCTCTGTGTTCCTTCCTTCTCAATCATCGAACAGGTCTCTCTGTCTCTTAGCCCTTCCCTTTGTGCCAGTCCCAGGAGCCATGTCAGATTGTTGCCATTACTTCACACATGCACCCTTCACACAGTAATTCTTGTTAGCTCCTGCCTCTTCCCATTATCTCATCTCTTCCATTACCTTTCAGTCCTCAGACAGTCCCTCATGGCTCACAAATTTCATCCTCCCTCTGCAAAATCTCTGTGACACACACCTAATTTGGTGAGGGACAGCAGCTCAGCGTAGACACCACCTATGGTTTGACTGTTAGGAATATGTTTAAGGGTTTCATGTTCCCTCAGTCCATTTCCTTCTCCTTTTGCATGCACTGATTTCATCCTCTGTTTCCTGGGTCACACTCAATGTCCAGTATTTGCTATGACATCTGAATATGTAAACTATGGCTACTATTGCTAACCACAGCTTGCCTCCAGGACCAGAACCAGTGAGAACGTAACATATCCCAAATGTGCAGCTTTTAAACTACACTTTGGGATGGGAAAGAGGCTGTGTTGGTGGCAGAACATCTGCTTTGCATGCAGAAGGCTCCAGGTTCAATCACCAGTTTGTAATATGAAAGCCCAACATTCTGCAGAGCCACTGCCAGTCAGAGTAGACAGTTCTGAGCTTTATAAACCAATAGTCTGACTCCATTTGAGACAGTTTCAAATGCACCACTTGAAGCTGGGCTACTGATAGCCCGATCCCTGTGTATACTATAACTAAGCAATGCACCTTTTTCCTTGGAGTTCCATGTCCTTCCAGATTCACTGGCTTGACAGAATCCATTTTACTTTGTTTTATTTTAAAAAAATTTGGCCAGTAAAACCAATGCCACTGCAGAGGCAGCGAGTTTATCAAAATAATTCTCACCAATAATGGCTTACAAAGCAACAAAGTACATACGATTCACTCAAAACTGAAAATCCGAGTTTGATGTGCACAAAAGTGTGGTAATGAATGCAGCCGAAAATGGCATATTTAGAGCTCTGCTAAAGAAGCCACTTCTGGCATTTGTGGAGGTGACGTTGCAGATAATTGCATGTGGCATTCACTACAGATGTGCATTATTGTTTGCACATACTGGCAACTGAGAATATAAAACTGAAGGCAAGGCAAAGCCTTGTGCCAATGTGATCATTTGAATAGATAATTTGTTTTTGTTTTTAAATTAACACGATTGATATTATCACCTAATATTGCCAAGAAAAATACATTACTGTGCCTGGGAGGGCAACAAAAAAGACCGTCATCCATTAAGTCAGGAAGGAGTGAACTACCTTGTGAAGGGAAATTCAAACCTGAGTCTGGTGCACCAACATCATACATTCATGCATGCCACTCCCCTCTGTAAAGCCCCTTTACCTTTTAGATGCAAATTGGTTTAAACCTAGCATGGCTGGCATGGTTAGTGGTTAGAGAATCAGGATAAATGGGTTCAAATCCTCAGTCTTCCCATGAAAGCTGGCTGGGTGACATTGGGCAAGGCACCCACTCTTGGCCCAGCCTGTCCTTGCAAGGTTGTTGTAAGTGTCAAATGGAGGAGGGGAGAAGGATGCAAAAAGCCACTTTGGGTTCTGACCAGGGAGAAAAAGCAGGATAAAAGTGTGTGTGTGTGGGGGGGGGATATAACTCACATCTCTCTTCCAGAAGCACAGAGTTCTCGTGACTGCTGAGAAAAATTCAACTTTAGAAACATTTTTTTAAAAGATTGAAAACATAGAAATTTCTTGAATATAAGCCTATCAAGAGAAGAAACCAAATCCTGAGAACAAATTGTGTTTCCTAGCATCCCTTTGTCCCAGGATGGTTAACATGAGCAGCTCATGCCAGCTTTGCTTGGGAAAGTTAGGATGGATGCAGCTGAAAGAAACTTTACTGGAGTCCCCAGAAGAATTATCTGTAAAGACTGACACTTGTGCATGGGAAGTGAGGCAAAGGTTAATGCCTAGGAATCTCGGATGTCAGTGGCCCAGCAGTGGTGGTTTGGTAGTAAGGGAAACGCACTTGGGACATCTTCCTTTTATAGTTGAAGTACAAGCCCTGTCATTAACATAGCTTCAGGTCTTGAGCCGCAGAACAAGTAAAGCCCACTTAATATGGTTATTTGTTCCAGACTCCCACCCCCTTGTTGCCTCCCTCCTTCCAACACTAGCTTTTTGTCCTTTCTTTTACAAAGATAATAGAAACAAAATCCGAATGGATGATTCAGCACTCTTTCCTCCTCTCCCTCATCACTGAGACACGCCTCCTGAGCCAACTGCACCAACATGAAGTGTACCTGGTGAATGCAATCCATGCAGAGTCTCATAGCAGCATGCACACGGGGCCAGAGGGTTGTGCCTGCATTTGCACATGGGGAGACAGTTGTGCAAGTACTGTGCTTTTAACCATCTTTCCCAATCTAGACTTGCTTATTAGTGAAAAGAATTCAGCCTTGACGAACAAGGCTGTACGGTCCAGCAATCTGGAAAGTGTTCCTACCCAGAAAGGTCAGGGTTGGAACCTAGCATTTGCCAAATTCAAAGGGAGCTGGTCTTCAGGAACAATTAAATGAGGTCTTCTGACATTCTTTCACTGCAACCACCAGAAACTTTTTAAACATCGTGTCTTGCAATAAACTATGTACAAAGAATATTTGCCTAATCACAAGCTGTATTCCTGACTTTTGCAGGATCTGACTGAGCCAAGATGGGTAGTTTTCTAACTGATCTAATGTAACCTGCTCCATTAGAGTTTCTGGCTTTGCAAATCTATTGCAATGAAAAGGGGTCTGCACAATTTTTTCTGCTACTTTTCAGATTGGGTTTGTTGGACCCCAAAGTTTTCAGAAAAGCTGGGGAAAAAAGCTAAATATCCATACTGGTAAATAGTTTTTTCCCCTATCTATTTTCCATGTGTTCAACAATTTTTGAATCTATTAAAGGCTGAAGAACCTCCACATTTGGTGAATTTTGGATTAGGGGCCCAGTTTTCTGGACTCCAGAGGGAGGGACTCCAATACCCAACCCAGTGACCAGAGCACCTCAGTACAACAGAGAAGTGAGCACCTGATAGTGAAGGGAATGGAGGGGGAAGAATCAATGCAAAAACCTGAAATATCACTTCCCTCCCCACCCCCCAACCATGAAATCCAGAGAAAGAAACCCAAAGTAAAAATCCTGGAACAGGGGTGAGAAAACACACACATACATAAAACCAAATGAAATACCTATGAAAAACCAGAGCCTCTCATAAACAGCCCCCCCCCCAAACCCTTCTGCAACCAACTAACTTAACTGAAAAAAAAATCAAGAATAACAACAACCAAACAGGAGAGGACAACCAGTTTCTCAGGCCTCACAAGAATTTTTTGCCTGTCTTCCCCATCCTACGTCAGAAGAAAAGGGACTTCCAAGCAAAAGGTAAAAGGGGTGAAGGAAGGCTTCCCCCATAAAAACCTCCAAGGAAATAATCTCAGAAAACATCCCCAGCAGAGCCACCCACACTCAGAAGACTCCAAAAATACAAAAAAAAATTAACAGGGAAACTAAACGATACTCAAGACAACTGAAGGGGGAGGAGCTCACTAGGCTCCTCCCCCCCAAAAGACCAATAGGCACATTATGGGAAAAATGTAAATAAATGAAATTATTTTAAAATAAAACATTATTTCAAACTTTTTGTCTCTCACATTGTTCATGGATTTACCCACTCAGGTACACATTTACTCAATTAGCACAAATAACACCAATTATCTAATGAAGATGTGCAGATCATTTCAGGGTTTATAATATACATTGAAACCTCTTCTTCACACATGAATTTTTTCTTATACAGGTTGGAAAAATTGTACACTTGTGTAATATAATTATCTGTAAATGCAGTGCGAGTTCCTGCTTTGCTATTTCATGAGTTTGAAATGATTGCAGGGCAAACCTTAACAGAGTTACAGCCTTCAAAGCCCACTGACTTGAAGTGACTTAGAAGGATATAACTGTTTAGGATTGGGCTGTGTATTATGGCTTCCAGACAATATAGTGCAGCAAACATTTGTACAGTCATTAAAAATATGTCCCTCCTGCCCCCCAGCCAAGACAGGAGAGAGACCATTACAGTTTTGCAGTTGGTTCATTTCAAAGCTGAGGTGGAAGATGTGGGAGGAATATGATGGGAATTATAAAACATGTATTGTTTACTTTGCTAATAAAACAGGATTCAAACCAGTTTCTAGCCTCCGGCAACACAGCGCTGTTGTAACAAATAATGTTGCCTTTCAAGTACATCTGGTCTGGTGATTTCAGCAACAGTTTCTTCCCACATCTGACCTGTATACCATTTACACTTTGAACTGATTTGTTTCTTTCACTTATTAAGCAGCTGACAATAGTGTTCCAATCCTTGACCTCTCAAGGTACAGAGGCTGCTTCAGATTCACTGTTTCATTTCACTTCAGCATTTCCTCACTTTCAAAACAGAATCTAAAAATTGGAGTGATATATGGTTCTTTTAATGACATAAAAGACTTCTGAGACTCTGGAGACCTGTTGCAAGTCTGAATAGGTAGAACTGACCTTGACAGACCAATGGTCTGACTCAGTATAAGGCAGCTTCACATAATCATCTGTTCGAAAAATGTGTCCTTCTTTCACATTCTAGGACTCCAGGTTGCTTCAGAAATTGCTTCATCTAATAATAGCTACAAAAAAGAAGTACCGGTATGTTATTACATAAATGATGCAGTACCTGCAAATTGTGCATGGGGCTCAGGGAACTACTTGCTGTAGTTATTATTAGCTGCAGAAATCTCTGAAGCAAACTAAAAATGAATAGCTTAGATCTCCTCTCTTTCCTTCCTCCATAAGGAGATGACAGGAGCTGAATTGTCTTGGTTGGACTCCAGTGATGTAGGTATAGATTTTTTAGAGGGGGTTCAGGGGGGCCACCCGCGCACCCCCCCGGGGGCATGGCCATGCCTCCCAAAGCCCCGCCCACCCTCAGGGCTTATAAAAGCAGCTCTCTGAGGCCAGGGATGACAGACTCCCCCCCACTTGCCCTGCCCCCCCCCCACTGACTGGGCTCCCAGCCATTAGCTGGCAGTCCCTTCTTCCCTCCCCTCTGGGCTGAGGCATAGCTAGGGAAAATGGAGACTGGTGCAAAATCTGAGTTTTGCATCCCCTCCTCATGGGCAGCCGCTGTGATGCTGGATCCAAACAGCATCACTTTCAGTGGTGTTTAAACTAGGGAGCTCAGATTCTCCTTTTAAATCCACCTTAAAGGGAGAATCTGGGGTCCCCAGTTAAAACAACATTGATAGTGATTCTGTTTTGGGGTGAATTATCCCCCACCCTGAAACAGCATCACTTTCAACATTTAAACTGGGGACCTCAGATTCTCCCTTTAAATCCATGCCGAAGGGGGTGGATTTAAAAGGAGAATCTGGGGAAATTTGGGGGATGCCTGCTGTCAGGGGTGCAATTATTAAGATAGCAGCACCAAACCTTCAGTGTATCTTTAGGAGAGTCACCTGATGATACCACCCAGTTCTGATTAAGTTTGGTTCAGGGGATCCAAAGTTATGGACCCTCAAATGTTTAGCCCCCATCTTCTATTAGCTCCCATTGGAAACAATGGGGGAACCCCTTTGTGAGTCCATAACTTTGGACCCCCTGAACCAAATCTCATCAAACCTGGGTGGTATCATCAGAAGACTCTCCCAACAAATCCCTGAAATTGTGGTGCTGCTAGCCTAAAAAACACACTCCCTACAGGCCAAAAACCAAAAAATACTAAAAATACAAAAAACACAAATGGGGGGTGGAGCTTCAGACATGTAATGTGGCGGTTGAACCCGAGAACCCCCACTTACCTATGTCCTTGCTAGGCCCCAAGGATGAAGTGGGGAATACCATGTCAGATTACATGTCTGTACAACCCAAATATTCCTCATGATGATTTGGGTGTTTCTGATGCTGCACAGAAACGTTCAGTTTGTCTTTATAGGAGAGGCGGAGGGGGGGGGGGGGGATAGAAGTGTATAAAAGAAAACTTTATACTTTTGATAGTTTTCTTCAATCTCAGTCTATGCATGTGTGGAGACCAGAATGCATGAATAGAAAATTATAAATGGGAACCTTACTAGGACTCAGCTGCATTTGCAGGTTATCATACTTTATTACAGAATTTGTCTAATGTTACCATTTCACTTTACTTTTTGTTAACAACACATTTATCTGCAACTTTTGATTATTTGCCATGTCCAGAATGAACAGAGTTTGGATAATGCCAAGTTTCTTGTTCCCTAAGAGACATGTGCATTGTGTAACTCCCTATCTGGAAAACCTTGCATAAATAATTAAGAAAGTATAATTTTAAGGTCATTTTCCAAATGCTAACTGAATTGTAAGCACCCATTTAAGCCTTAATGACTTCACTGTGAATTAAGCACATTTTTATATATTCAAATGTTGTCCTGAATCCATTTTTCTTAATAGAGGTCTGGAAAAAATGTGTTGCCATGACAAACTAATGGGTGACTACCTGCATTACATCTATAAGGTATTTCAGAGATAGAGACAAAGAGAGAGGGAGGGAGGAAGGGAGGGAGCAGGAAGATCTTTTTATTGTTTGCTGCTAACTGGAATCAGAAGATGATCTCATACATACAGCTGTCTGTCAATGACAGAAGGTCAAGGAAACACTTTCAGTATTGTTAATTTCCTCTTCCCCCTTCCACTGTGAACATAAGTATGCTGTCTTTACTTTGGTGAATTGCTATTGATGTGAGTCCACAATGGTCAATTAAGGGATTTTTGCATGAAATCTTCCATTCTGTTGCAATTAACAATATCAGTCCTCCAACAGCTAAGGAAGTGGTATCCTGGCATGCTCACAGTGGCTGAAGAGATACTTTAGGATTTACAATTGGGAGTGCAGTTTCTTGCATCAGTGCAACCTGGGATTATGTAGGTGTGGAACTGCTTTCCAGATGTGTTATCGACGTCCAAAATAGCCACCAGGGTTATGCTTCCTCCTTATCCTCTCAATCCTCAATGCCTGTGCTGGCATTTTTGCCATAGTTGCTTGCACAATGCTCTTGCAAGAGCTGACTTCTGTTGTGTTAGTGTAGCAGTGGCATAAACTTGCATATCAAGTCATAAACCTAGTTTTTTATTTGTTAATTAAGGAAGGAGCAGTTAAGGAAAAATCTTGGTATCCAACGGACGCATTCCTTCCTCTTTGTCACCAAGACTGATTCATGAGATTACACTTATCCCTATCAATCACATCCCCGCCCCCCCCAAATACATTGCCATCAGAGGATTTTTGGTATGTTTTGTATTAGTATATAAAAGAGAGGGGAACTGGTATGATGTAGTTTTGCTTTCATTTCATCAGTCTCTAAAAATAACAAAAATGTAAACTCACGTGGTAAGGGTGGTGGGAACACACATTTGCATGGCACAAACTTGTCTCTCTAAATCATTTTGATGTTTGTATGGTCCCTTTAAAAGAATATTCTGTAAATGACTGATTATCAAGGAAAGTTATTTGTTTGCACTAATCAAGCCTTAAACTTAGAGGCATAATGTGGAACTAATTCCTTTTAACAAACTAATCAACATGTTTCATTCATAAGTTGGGATTTATCAATATAGCCCATGAAAAGAGAGAACATATTATTATTTCAATTTAGATAATATGCAAAAAGCACTGTGTTTGTAATGACCTGCTTTCACTGAATATAATCAAGCTGCAAAGCTCTATTACAGGCTGGAAATAGCAGCAGCTTACTTTAATGAGATTGCTGGCTCTGGGCCCCAGCTGTTCTGTGCAGGGCTGTCCCCTTGCTCTATGACCTACCAATATGTGCTGTCACCAGTAATGAGAGAGACCTGGTTTCCTAACATGGGGTGGGGGAGAGCTACTTGGCTCTTCTGACCATCTCGGCAGATGCCCAGTTCCCTTTTCCCATTGCAGTGAGGGAGAATACTGGAATATTAAAGATGCAACATCTCTATTTGCCAGCCCAGCCCTTGCAGTCTAAACAAAACACCCGAGCTTCCCCCCCCCCCCGCCCCCGCAATGCAGAGACTTAAGGCTGCCATTTTAATATGCCCTTCCCAAGTGTAATTAAATATTGCTGCTTGCTTGGTATGATGTTCTATTGTATGCCAATATGATACAATACATGGCTTTGCCCCCACAGGCTTATGAACCACAGCCCTAATAGATGATTTTGGGGGCTTAGCAACGGCAAAATAGATGATTGCAAATCGTAGGCCAGAGTTTGAATGCTCTGGATTTTGAAGATTTATGTTAGACCAGAAACTGCATTGGGAATGTGCCAGGAATTGGAAAAAAAACTTGCACCTGATCTGCATAAAACATAGCAGATTGCAGATGCTCTTGTTGTTAATATGGAGATACAGCCCTGAGACTACCAGTCCCAACAAGCAATTATCCATCTTCATCAGATCAGCCGCCTCAAGAGTGATCAAGAGAGAATCTTGGATTTTCATACATGTCGCCTGTGAACGGCTGTGGTCTGAAGAGGACATCGGGGCTCTTTGTTACAGAACACAGAGCTCAGTAGGTCATAATGCATTTAGAATCCACAAGACCATCATATATTTGCAGACATAAAACTGATTTTTCCCTATGTTTTATCAGTGGTATTCTGAGAGAAGTCCTATATAGAAAACATTCATCTACCCTGCACATAAACAGCACAATTCTAAGAACACTTTCCTGGGAGTTAGTCCCTCAGAATAGAGTAACCTACCGTAAATAGGATTCTGCATTTGGAGTATTTGGGCCTCACTTATTTTCAGTTATTATTTCTCAGTTTTATCCAAGCCTAAGTGAAAAGGGAGGCGTTTGTTAGACACATAGGCAGACTTTTACGTCAATTGGCATGACTACCACCCCTGTTACGATGCTACCTATTTCTGATTCTAAATTATTTATGCCTGTGTTATATACTACATGAACCCTTAAACCTGGGGGTTTTTTTGCAGCGGCAGGTCATTCTCAAAAAGTAGATTATGCACAGTGAATCTATTCCACTACATTAAAGGATTGGCAAATACACTTGCTTGTGATACCATTCATTAATATTACATAATTACTACCTCTGATATAGTTCCTTGAGCAGCAGTCTTTAAAAAGACACACAGAAAGAGACTGACCGAAGCCTTCAAGCTAGCAAATTCTCTTAAAAGCTTATTTAACATATGAGGATCTATTGATATAAACAGAATACAATAATAGAAAAATGGCAAAATTAGCTTTAAGTGGCATTATTAACATGTATAGTACAGTAAGCCTTTATTAGGCATAAATATTAACATGTATAAAGTGCCTTTTCAAGATTTATGTTATTGTGTTTTTAGAACATTCATTGAACTTGTGATATTCCTGTGACTAGTCAGTGCAAAAAAACTAGAACTCCAGTTCCATTTGTTTCAGACAGGATGTGTTCAAAACAGAAGGCATTGTATTGTTGTAGTCTACCATATACCTTGCATTTCATTGGAAATGAAGATTTCCTGCATATTTGGTCTAATATGTACAGTATTAACTCCTGCTTGGTTGCCTGGCAGGGCTGATTCTCCAGCCAAGATGCCCACACAACTGTTTGGGGTGGCACAGTGCTGGTGGATGCCTGTCACCCCTGGCTGTCAGAGGCAAAGGAAGGAAGAATAATTGACAGTGCAGGAGGCAACCCCCTTTGACCCTAGCATAGGGTTGCTGAGTCTGTCCTGGCACCAGCAGAAAATGCAGAGAGGGGTGTGTGTGTGTGTGTGTGTGCGTGCGTGCGTGTTTGCTGGGAAACTCCTATAGATTTGGGTTGGGAAACTCCTATAGATTTGGGGATGGAGTCTAGGGAGGGACCTCAGTGGGGTACGGAGGCATAGACTCCACTCTCCAAAGCATCCATTTTCTCTCAAAGAACTGATATCTGTAGTCTGAAGACAAGCTGTAATTCTGGGGGATCACCAGGTCCCACCTGAAGGCTGGCATCCAGCAACACCACGCGGGATTAGCTTGGACATGGTCAGCATCAGAATGGGAGAAACTTACTTGGGGGGCAACATACTTTGTACTACTGGCCTTGTAGCTTTGAGACAATTCAGCCCAAGTGTGTATGATGAGTTGTTTCCTCAACCAGTTTCATTTCCTGTCATTGCACCTAAAGTTCCCTTATTCTGTGTGATATGTTAGAACCATCTGAGATATTTAGCACGAGTCCTACAAACTTAGTGCTTTCTCAGCTAATACCATACTATATGTGTTCCATAATAATGGTATCTTTTCCCTTCTGAAGTTGTTTATTTTCAGTGAACTGCAAATAGGTAGTATAAAAATTATGATTTTTGGATAACGGAATTTAATGCTGCTTAGCAACAGCAAATATACAGTCTCCCTACCATTATTGGCAATTAAGAAGACACTGGGTTGTTTTCCATGCTGTTTGCTGAGTGACAGTCTGAAGGCTCGGCTTTCCCGCCAGATGATACTCAGACAGTTGTAATCCATAAAGATGCTCAAGTTTCCTGTCTCCTGGTGTAAAAGAAAATAGTGTCTTCCTTCTGAGAGTCTCCAACTTAGTGATCAAGACCACACCTGCACATGACTGGATATTGCAACATTTCAATGCTATAGCTATCATACACAACTGGATTTTCCTGTGTGGACAAGCCAACCCAGTTTATATTTATTGCTATAGAGCAGTGATGGCGAACCTTTTTGAGGTCAAGTTCCCAACTGCAACCCAAAACCCACTTATGTATTGCAAAGTGCCAATACGGCAATTTAACCTGAATACTGAGGTTTTAGTTTAGAAAAAACAGTTGGCTCCAAGGTACGTGTTAATCAGGAGTAAGCTTGGTGGTAGTCGGTGGCTTTGCTTTGAAGCAACCGTGTAACTCTTCCAACGGGTGAATCACGACCCTAGGAGGGTTTACTCAGAAGCAAACCCCATTGTCAGCAACTGAGCTTACTCCCAGGTAAAGGATAGTGCTTTAGTTCTTCCCATGAAAATCAGTAGGGTTTAACAGCGCTTAACAGGGTTACCTACACTGCTTCTCCAAAACTAAGTCTTAGGTTTAATGCTAATAATCGAGCCCAGCAGCCCAGGCCAGCCTAGATGTGTTGGGAGGGGGCCCACAGAGAGGGCTCTGAGTGCCATCTCTGGCACCCTTGCCATAGGTTCGCCACCACTGCTATAGAGCAACAATAGCATAATATCTCCAGGTTTACTGAAGTCCTGAGAGGTCTAATAAGTGATGACATATTTGAACATTTGACAGTGTCTTAGCTGCTAATTTACCAGCAAGATGGGGTTTTTTGGGTGGTGGTGGTGGACTTAACTTACCTGAATCATATGAACCAGGAAGACAATGTGCCCAACCTTACTGGAAATGTGTTTACTCTCTTTGAATCTCACTCACAATAGCTATCTCCTCATAGAGCATAAAATATTCCAAGAACATAAACCCAGGTCCATGAGACCATGGGACTCTTGGCATTGGATTGGGGTTGTATTGCCCCAGAAGGACCGAGTGTGAGACCTATGGGTGCTCTTGGATTCATCATTGTCTTTGAGGTTCAGGTGGTGGCCTTCTAACAACTCTGTCTGGTTCACCAGGTCTGCCTATTTTTGACAAAAGGGAACCTGGTCACAGTGTTACATGGTCTGGTAACCTCTTGATTGGACTACTGCAATGTGCTTTACGTGGGGTTGCCCTTGAAGACAGTCTGGAAGCTGGAGCTGGTGCAGTCAATTAAAATTAAACATAAAGAAATAAAAGAATCCAGTTGATAACAATTAACATACTTATTTGAATGTGCAAGGACTACACGAACCCTAGCAACTGAAGGGCAGAATCTTGCATGCTTACCCCAGACATACAGGGACATTACAAGAATGACAATATCAGCACTAAAGAAATCTATGTCAGTAAAAAACTATAGATGTCTTGGTAATAAGCTTGTAATGTGACAATATGTTTATTAGCTTTTGTATAATATTTTAGATAATATCATATATTTATTAATTCTTTATTGTATAAGCAATTTTATAGGATCATATATTTATTGGCAATAATACATTTTTGTAAAAATATTTTTGTATAACTGCAACTTTAGCCTCACCAGGAATGACTTCTTGGGCTGAGAATATGCTTCTTACAAAAGGATGTGCTATTGTGACAACCAAAATACTATTTTAGTGCTTGCTTGTTAGAACACGAGACTAGAAATTCTAATGCAATTTCTGTGTAGTTCATTGTACGGTGTGTATGGTTCTCCCTTCATCACTTTGTTCTCACAGCAATCCTGTGAGTGAGACAAGGCTAAGAAAGGGTGACTGGCCTAAGATCACTTAGCAAGCTTCATGGCTGTCTGGGATTTGAACCTGGGTCTCCAAGATCCTAGTACAACACTCCAGCCACTATATCACACTGGATGTCACATTAGGCAGGTGCTGAAGGCAGTAGGTATGGAGGAAGGGGGGATTGAAGAGGAGCATGGAGAACTCATGGTAGAACTCTTAAGTTAATCCCTTATCTGTAGCTCAGGGGTGGCCACAATGTACATCAAGGTGACCACAAGTCAATTTCTCTTAAACCACATTCTGGGATTCTTGTAAAGAACGATGGACCAAGTAGACCTTGGTTTGATCCAGCAGAGCATTTCTTATGTTCTTGTTATACTGAAGAACTCGTACATTGATTAGTTATGCCTTCTCTTGTAAAAGATTCTGATTGCACTCTCCAACTTGATGAATTTAAAAGACAGCAGTAGACTACTGGTAATTTAGTAACATAAACATCTAGTCCACAAAGCTGAAGTCAGCTCACCTGTGTTGTAGTCAAAAGTCACTGGCATACCTTTACATTGACTGTATCTAGGGAACTGCCAGTTGTTGGAAGCTGTATGGATATCACTTTCATGAAGGACATTGCAGCCACATCACATACACATGTTGTGGTAATCTGGAAAATCATGGCATCCTGAAGTTTCATATGTGTCAGTGGGCACATGGGATGTATGTAGTGATGGAAGAATGGGAGACAGTAAACTGTTAACCTGGCTTCATATTGGACTCTGCAATACCCCAGTTACATCCTCCATTATCAGCCAACAAATCTCAGAAATTTTATGGGTGTTCTAGTTTGAATTAACATTCTAGAATTGAAACTGGCATTCTTGTTAAAGCAACAGGTAAAAAAAATAAGCATTTAGATGTTACAAACCTCATTTAAACACTTTCCCAGAATTACAAACAGTTTATTGGCACAGCTGACTGAGTGATTTTATGGTACAGATACATGTGCTGATGGGATTGGGAACGAGAAAGAAAAACATGAGAGGTGAAGTAGGCTAGAGCAAAGAAGAAAAATGGAAACAGGAGAGCATGGAAGCAAGTTTTGTGGGAAAAGACAAAATGTTTCAGACACAGTTTCTAGCTGCAATGCTTTGCTTTAGCTTTGCAAATTTAGTTTGCGTAACAGAACACTGGTTTCCTAATCTTCCTGGCATATTGCAATATACTTCTATATTTGCAAGCTCATAGGGTTGGTCTGAGAAAAAGATTTAAGGATTATCAGCTGTGGATGTGAGTTTCCCCCTCCCCCCAAACTACCCATCCTTAGAGAAATGCTTGTAATTAAAGCATTTCTATGTCAGCAGCTCTAAGTTTTTGCAATTAAATAATATCAAACCTGCAGTGAGGAACCTGCCTTTCTATAAATTTACTTAACATTTATAATTTATTCTACTTATAATAGAGCTTTGTACAATATTGTTACATACCCCCCCTTTAAGTGGTAAGAAGTTCTAGGGGTGATGCTTAAGGATTTTATTTGGATGAAAGAATACTTTGTAATATCTTTGATATCTTTGTAATATTTGTTTTATTTATACATGCAGAAACTATTGGGAGCACACAGACACTCCTGCAACAGATGGAGTATATTCCAAGATAGCAGCTGCTTTGGCCCTTTCCCTCCAAAGCTGCACCCAAGTTCTAGATACACTTTCAGCTCTAAACTCAAACTGTGCATTGATCTCAGGCCCCATTTCTACAGGTGAATTGGCCATCCAGGAAACAAGTCACTGGCACTGGGAACCGTTAAATTATTTTGTCCTAGCTTAGGAAAACTATAGTGAGAGACCAATTCAAATTAATAAAGACAGTTAAAGTCACAATGTTATGCATTTTAGCAATACCAAGGAAAATTAATTGAAGGACTGGAGGGGACTGAAAATTTTGAAAGAACTAAAGATACATAAAAATGTTTGTTTTTGTTTTCAGTTCATTTTACTCTTAATTTTTTTTCAAAAAATCCTTTCATCATCATAAGTATGTGCATTTTCCCCCTATCCTCCATCCCAGCACATGTATTGCATGTATTAGGTCCTTGATTCAGTCCCCAGAATCTCCAGTAAAGGGTCTCAGCAAGCATTTCTTCTGAAGACAATGGAGAGACACTCCTGGTCAAAGTGGATAACATTAAACTACGTGAACCAGTGATCTGACCTGATATAAGACTGTTCCTTGTATTCAGCAGAGGGCACTTTCGCACATGCAGAATAATGCACTTTCAATTCACTTTCACAATTGTTTGCAAGTGGATTTTGCTATTTCGCACAGTAAAATCCAGCTTTAAAGTGCATTGAAAGTGCACTGAGAGTGCATTATTCTGCATGTGCAAAAGTGCCCTTAGATCTGTCAATCTTTGCTTTCACTGGCCTTTTCCACATGCACTTACCACAGATTTTTCCAATGGTCAGAGCTTGTGTCTTGGAAACATTTTCTGTGAAATCATTCCAAACACCTCTCTTTCCCCATCATTTTGGCCAGGGGTCTTCAAACTATGGCCCTCCATATGTTCATGGACTACAATTCCCATCAGCCCCTGCCAGCATGGCCAAGTGGCAGGGATGATGGGAATGAACATCTGGGGGGCCATAGTTTGAAGACTCTTGATTTTGGTTTCCTCCCTTTGTCTATTCAGCTGTCTATTCCATATTTTACCACTTTGTCTATTCCATATCTTACCACTGAAAATATATTATTCCTGATGGTGGTGGGATGTCATTCATGATACAGGAGAACAGCCCTCCCCCTTTTTTTCTTTTGCGCGGGTGCTCTATTATTACTGCACAGTTACATTTTGAAATGGTAATTCAAAGATTTTTCAGCTTCCATTTCTACTATTGAGAACTACCAACCCAAAATGCAGTAGCTCGGGGGGGGGGCACATGCCCTTGTGGGGGAGCGGCGAGGGCATTCCGGGGGCATGGCGGGGGCGTCCCGGGGGTGGAGGGCGCACCGGTGCACCAGGCACTTCTCCCCCTTACTACGCCTCTACCAAAATGGAAGCCAACACAACTCCTGGAGCAGGCACCATTACTTGAAGGAACAGAAACACATAGCTCCCCCTCAAAGAACCACATTTTCCAGCCAAATTTGATCTGCAGTTAAGGACTACTGTCCTTATAACATGCAGCAATTACTTCTAGTACTCTTTTCAATTGCCCCCAGCTTCAAAATCAATCGCTGCATTAATGTTACATCAGTAGTTTGATATGAAATTGAGAAAGCTGATTCAATTGACCATGCTAGTTTGTATCTCTGCCTCAGTATTAGGATCTCAAATTCTATGTGAAATTAGCAAAGCTGATCCAATTGACCTTGCTCGTTTGTATCTCTAATTCAGTATTATGTTGCTAATTTGATTTGACAAAGAGATTTTTTTTAAAAAAATCCTTTTGAAAACACAGGAGGAAGGGGAGGAGAAAATGGCTGAAGGGGAGTTTGAGCAACTACACAGGGATGGACAAGGGCCAGGTGTTTGCACAAAGTAGAAGTCAAAATAAACTACTGGAGCAGGTGCCATTACCTTAAGGAACAGAAACATGTATCTCTCCCCCACAAAGAACAAAATTTTTCTACTAAAATAGAGCTGCAATAACCCCAGGTGGTTACTGTTATAGTCCCTTGCCAATTTCCTTCTGCAAAACAACTTCCCTTGTCAATTTCACTTGTTCCTAACTGTAGACATAGTGTATCTTTGTCTTAAGGTTACATGCTAATTCAAGATGAAATTGACAAAGCAGATACAGAAGACCTGGCTTGTGTCTGTGCCCTAATGTTATATTGCTTATATGATGTGACACAGAATTTTTTTAAAAAATCCTTTCCAGAATGAAGGACGGGTGGGGAGGAGAAAATGACTGAAGGGGAGGTTGGTTGATTACACAAAGATGTAGTTAATGGACACACTCAAGGGAAGTTGGCTTGGAAATGGATCAAGAAAACATTATTGCAAAAGGGAAAACAATGGAAGAAAAAAGGAGAAATATTTCCAAAACCCGATGAAAAAAAACTATGGAATCAAAAGAAAAAAAAGTAGCATCTGACAGCAAGATAAGTTGTAAACACTTCGTGAAGAAAAGGCTGCTGTTAGTGTAGGATTTAGTACTGTTTTGGTTTCAGATACTCTTAACCTGAAATTGGAAAACCAGTTCTGTAGACATAAACTCCAATACATAGATAGGACCTGTCTCCCAGTAATTAATATCCTGAATAAATTAGTACTTAACAAAATAATCTCATTTAGATGACCCGCCCCCCAGTACTATTAAGTATGGAAGATGATGTTAGCCACCAATTGTCGATATAAACAATCACTACAACAGTATCTTCCAGCATGAATTTGATGGTAATGTCTTGAAAATTCTGTTTCTGTATTTATACGAAAAGAAAAGCTTTTAGAATTTTCTGACAATCAAGATTCAATTTCAGATTTTTTACACACTTGCTGTTTATATTGGCAATTTTCAGGGAAATTAATCCATCAAGCATATATGACAACAGTTATAGATAGATCATAAGCATACTGGTAAGGAAGTCATCCCTGCATTTAATGTGTCTGCCTCTTAAATGACTGTGCACAGAAATGCAATCCTTAAATGTTCTTTTTTGTGCAGTGTAAAGCGAAATGCATGTTTTCAAAAATTTTCTTCTTTTTGGGATTGTTAAATGCTCATTTTTGGAGACTCTCCTGATTTTTCCCCTAAGGTTATGCTCTTCCATACAATTAACACAGCAAGAAAGAATTCTTGGGCTGAGTTCTCACATGCTCTTTAAAGCATTTTTTCAGTCTACACTATTTATAAGCACAGATGAAAAACAAAAATTCCTAAATGTGCAAACATCAGGTTCTTGACATGGAAAAGTAAAAGATATTCATTAATCTGCTTTCATTCAGTTCTGAATTAGTTGGTGGCTAAGTAGGAAGGCTGATTTACAGCTGAGTTTCAATTTGTGGCTTATACTGCACATGTGATTTGAGTCTTTGAGATTTCTTTGCAATCTGCCCTTTATAAAAAGGCTACTACAGAAAAGGCTCTATTGGGTGACGTAAATGGCTTTGACTGGAAAAGTGCCAGAAAATGGCACAGTTTGGAAGTTCAATTTTTATCACACTTGCTGATCTTGCTGATCTCTGACTGCCCTAATGTACTGTAAAAATGTGCCAAAATTCAAATTAGGAACATTGCCATACATCATTTCCAAACATTTATTCAGAAACAGTGCATCATTGGTCAGCTTCATCACTTCTTGACAAAACTGCTTGTTAAGTCTGAATGTATGATGGGTAATAATAATACAGTGGCTAGAACATCAGGAGAATAATATTTAAAATTCAGATAAGGTTGACTGGATCGCATAACAGTAAACAGGAGTGGAATTGTCAAGTTGGTAATTGTCAAGTTAGCCCTGGTATGTGCTACTTTCTACAGTATGTCAACAGATACATTTTCATGTGTGGAAACAATCCAGTGTCCTCTGAAAAACATCTCCAAATCATTTCACAAATGAACAAACTATACCTGCAGTTTTCTGTGGGAGAAATATTGAGCCTTTCCTTTCTGTTTTGAGCATGTTAAATTATGTTTGCTCCTTAGTGAAAGATCTCCCTTTCTCGCTAGGTTTGCCATCCTCCCCAGTCCCCCGGTAGATCTCTGGGAATTAAAACTGACCTCTTGCTGACAGAGATGACACCAACATATAAGAAGGATTTTCTTCTCCCTTTCTATATGCTACTTTGGGAAGTTTAATATTCTGTGTTTTTTTTAATAAACAGCAAGTTCTCCCAAGGCCAATGATCTATTCTATGGGACTAGTGTAAAAATGTCGGCATTTTAAACCAATCCTCTTGTCAGCTACTGCAGAGGCGACGACGGACATTGGCACCTTGACGAAGCAAATGGCAGTGCCACTTTATAAATATCCTACGTTTAGAAGTTAATTCACAAACATCTGTCTATTGCGGGGGGGGGCGCCTTTCCTCGTTGGCTTGCTTAACTATACACTGTAAAGCTTTAACTCCTCGCATTAAGCAATGATCCCTTAATGAAGTCTTGCAATCTATGGGGGAGGGGGGGGAACCAACCTCTCATCTGCCATCTTCAAAGATGGCCGTTCACGTTGGTTCAACCAAAACGTCACCACTTCTCGCATCTTCGCGACCTAAACCAACATGGCCGCTCGAGGATAAGGGGGCAAAAAAACCCCCCTGATTGCCCGAAAGAAAAATGGAGAACGGAGCACAACGGCGATTTGCCCTCACCCGAAAGAATCGCCGGCTCTCCTGGCTCGGAAGAGGCGGTCTCGCGGGTGAGGGGGGAGGGGCGTGGTCGCTGCCAGAGGTGGAGGCGTGGCTTCCCTGAACCGGAAGTGCCGTGTTGCCTCTCTCCAGCTGGTTGTCATTTCGATCGGAGGCTCGGTCCTGTGGAGACGGCGACGGCGGCTGAGCCCAAGTGGCGAACCGATAGAGCAGCCCGGCGCCTCGAGACTTAATAGGAGCGCCCCTCCTCCCGCCCGAGAAACGATTGTTTTACATGAGGGGCAAAGAACGACGCCGGGAGGAGCCGAGGCGGAGGAGAAGGAGCAAACGCAGCAGCAGCCGCAGAAACAACCCCGGAGCTTCGGCAGCGGGAGGCAAGGCAGGACCCCTGGGAGCCGCCAGCACCATCGCCTCTTCCTTCTTCTCCTCAGGAGCCCGGCTCGATACCGCCCCTCCCTGCTCTGTCGCCACCAAGCGATTCTTGTGACCCTCCTCCCTTGAGAAACCGGCTCCCATGGGGGAGAGAGGAGCCCGGCCCCCCACCAGCGCCGTCCCCTCCCTGGCGGAGACTGTTCCCTTCTTGAGGTAAAGTCCTTCCTATGTTTCCCTCTACGAGGGAGGGCGAAACCCTTTCCCTGTCCTGTGTCCTCCCCTCCCTAACAGAGCAGGGGCGGCACCCTGTCTCCCCCCTCATCTGAAGAAGGCCCCCCCTTTCTCCACGCAAGGAGTCCTTCTCTCCCCCCCCCCCGCACCGCCAAACAGTCAATTATTTTTGCTGATGGCTTAAAAAAACCGCCTGACCCCAAATATCCTGCCCTCCCTTCCCCCCGCCCACACTTGACTGCTGATTTTCTGAGGTGAAAATTTTCCTCTGCAGGCAGCCAGGATTCATCTGAAGGACACGCAAATATCGGATCATATTAGGAGGCGAGCTTGGAAAAGCAGCAACCAGGAACCCACCCTACAGCAGCAGCGGCAAGAATCCACCCTCCTGCACAACTCAATCCGTACCCATACATACAACACGCACTGAATGCCAATGTCTAGAGATTAAAAAAAGAAAGAAAATCTTCACCCTTCCTCCCCTCTATAGAAAAAGGACTTGTCAGATAGACATCCGCATAGAACATACTATACATGTAATATAGTACAAGGCAAAGGCAGCAGCCCAGGTTGGGGGAAAAAGGCTTCCTGTACAACTCGTTTCTATTGAAATCCTGAGGTAAAATCTTTCCATTCTCAGCAGCAAAGACTGTCAGAATAGAACACAAATATATATTAGATTATATAGAATTTATTAAATTATTCCAGATTTAAATATATTTTTGGAGCTGTGAAGGAGTGTCATGATATCTTTTTTCCATTAACCCTTACATGGACAGGTTGAGGCTGTTGATAAGGAAAAAACAGAATAGTTAAAAAAGTTAACCCTTAATTTTGTTCCTAAGAGCTTTCTTTCATCCCTATTTCATTTTTGAACATTTCCTTGTAGGAAAAGGAAACCTCTTATTTTTTAACCAAAGATTTACTTTCTATTCCTTCTGGCTAAAGGAAGGAAGAAAACACAGACTGACCCATGTCAATATTTTAAGTGATCTCACTTGTAAGAAACCAGGAATAATATCCAAATCAGATATTTGTGAGTAGAAAAGAAAAGGATCTGTAAACAAAGTTGTTTTCTAAGGAAGGAAGAAACATTTTTAAGCTTTGTTTTTTTCTTTCCAGGCGGAATTCAAATCCTATATATAATAAATGGGGGATTACGGGTTTGGAGTGTTAGTACAAAACAACACTGGGAATAAGTCAGCTTTTCCAGTCAGATTTCATCCTCATCTGCAACCTCCACACCATCATCAAAATGCAACCCCCAGCCCTGCTGCTTTTATAAATAACACAGCTGCCAATGGCAGCAATGCTGGGTCAGCTTGGCTCTTTCCTGCTCCAGCTGCCCATAACATACAGGATGAGATTCTGGGGTCAGAAAAATCTAAAACGCAGCAACAGGAAAAGCAAGACTCCCTAGAAAAACAGCAGCTTTCCCCTGGCCAAAGCCAGGAAGCAGGCATGCTGCCTGAATCTGAAAAAGGTAAATCTGAAGAAAACCAGGGGGATAACTCTTCTGAGAATGGCAGTAGAAAAGAGAAAATAAGAATAGAGTCACCAGTGTTAACAGGATTTGATTATCAAGAAGCTACAGGGCTCGGTACTTCAAGTCAGCCCCTGACATCTACTGCATCTTCTCTGACTGGTTTCAGTAACTGGTCAGCAGCTATAGCTCCTTCTTCTTCAACAATTATCAATGAAGATGCAAGTTTTTTCCACCAGGGAGGGGTACCTCCTGCTTCAGCTAATAATGGTGCTCTGCTGTTTCAGAATTTTCCACATCATGTCAGTCCTGGCTTTGGAGGTAGCTTTTCCCCTCAGATTGGACCCCTTTCTCAGCACCACCCTCATCACCCCCATTTCCAGCATCATCACAATCAGCATCAACAACAGAGGAGGTCTCCTGCAAGCCCGCATCCACCTCCATTTACACATAGAAATGCTGCTTTTAATCAACTGCCTCATCTTGCTAATAATCTTAACAAACCACCTTCTCCATGGAGCAGCTACCAAAGCCCATCACCTACACCATCTTCTTCATGGAGTCCTGGTGGTGGTGGTGGATATGGTGGGTGGGGAGGGTCCCAAGGCCGAGACCATCGCAGGGGACTGAATGGAGGAATAACACCCCTGAACTCCATCTCACCCCTAAAGAAGAATTTTCCAAGTAATCATATCCAGTTGCAGAAGTATGCACGGCCCAGCTCTGCTTTTGCTCCAAAATCTTGGATGGAAGACAGTTTGAACAGAACTGACAATATCTTTCCTTTTCAGGTGAGATTATTTTATTATCCTAGATACAAAATATAAGCAAATATGTTAGACTGCGTAAATTACATGGATTTGTCTTTTTATAATGATTTCATTAGAACTATATGGTTGAAAGGGTAATTTTAAAAACATGTAGCTCATTCCTCTGACATTTTGAGTTTCATGATCATTCATATGTGAATATGGATGTTCTCTGTAGTATTTGTCAGAGCAAAAAATCCTATTTTTCTTTTGCTGTCGAATTAATGCACCTGATCAATAAAACGGGTGCAGTCGAGATTACTGCAACTGTATCTGTAAGCAATGAGACCAATACATGTCCTAAATCATTGAACATTTAAACATTAGACTTTTTTAAATGTTAAAAATTTTGTGTGCTTTAAAAAATACTGGACCCTAAAACTAGGGTAATAAAACACATTTATGGCTCTGTGTTAACAGAATTTCTCTTTGATCTAATCAGAATGAATTGGTACCATTTTCTAGTCTGTTCGACATTATTTTTCTCATTACTGAGCGTTGAGCTGGTGTCCTCTAGCAAGGGCGATAGATTTTGGTGGTAGATTATAAATCATTACTAAAAATAGATGTTGACTAACTTCAGATGTTGCCCTGTTGTGGTTTAATCTAGACTTACATTATCTGGATATTAGCTGCTCACTTCAAATTTACTGGCAATTTTCTTCCATTTTGTAAATATTAATTGTGATTAAAAATGCAAGCCAAATGTTAAAATGAAAATATGGCCGCTAGCAGTGTTTGTATTTGTCAGATGTGGTCAAGCTTAGTAGATTTAGTTGTTTATGGACAGGAACTTGAAACTCAAAGATTCATGGGTGGGGTGTGTTAAAAGGAAAGATTATAAAATGATGATAGTTGTATTTCTAGTCACAATATACGCTGAAGCATGGTGACCTAGTTTGTTGTAATTTAGGATGGAAATGCTGGTGGATCAGAAGAAACCTATACTTGTCTTAAACACTGTTTTAAAGATCTAAATATATTTTATAATCTTGTTACATGGCACAGAGAACTGACATTTCTTGTACTATTTGGCATGCAAAGCCTATGCAGCTCTCTGTTAGAGCACTTCCATTAGTGAGGTATTTTAAGTTCATATTGCATAGCCAGAAGTCTTAAAATAGTTTTAAAGACTAGAGGCCATGTAAGATTTTTATGTAGAATACTGAATTTACGTACCAAAAACCATTAATATGGGAAATCAGCTTGAGTCCTTCTTTTTGAACCTCACTGCAGCAAAACATATCCTCCATTTAGTTCACTTGTCCTGTGGTAACGTGGCAAAGTGAATGTGTCCTTTCTTCCTATGATGAAGGCTTCAAACACAAGGATGTCAGTGGTGGATATTTTTTCTGGGCATATGGAAATTTAAGAATTAAACAAAAATGCACACCTTTTCTTGCTTCCAGTATTAGAGACTGCCTTCTTGATGCATAGTGCCAAACAAAAGCAAGTATTTTGATGCAATATTTCAGGTTGTTTTTAGGTTGTCGACTTTCATATATGTTTTATGCTGAACGAGAAAAGTGCAGGTTATTAAAAGAAGTGTCTTGCATTGCCGATGCAGGAAAATCTACCGCGCTGATGAATTTCAAAATGATCTCTGCCTTTTGCAGTATGAAATTAATTTTTCTTCTCATGCAACAGGGATGGTTGCTTCACAGATACTGAAAATCAAACATGTTTGCCTAGATTTTTTTTCATTGGTTAAGCAAGCATTCACAGTCTATATAATTCAAAGCAAAGTAAGTGTATGAAAAGTCAAGAAATGAGGGATTCTAGAGACAGCAATTCTGTTCTGTTAGTATCTTTCTGGTTCTGTATTTAGTGTCATTTCACCAACTGTCTTGGCAGCTATAATGACAGAATAGCTCATATACATGGCAATGTTATTTGCAGCTGATTAACCTCCTCATCTGACTGACCTATTTTGATATATCTATATAAAAATAGCTTTCTATTCAATAGCCATCTCTTTCCTTGCAGCTGTCTCTAAAAAAGGAATATTGTAGAGTTCATATTAATATTACATGATCCTGCTTTAGAAGAAACAGTCCACCTGAAAGGTGTGCAGTACGCAAGTGAATATTCCTGAGGGATTGCATCATTGCAGTTGTCCCTGCTCTGGTGACAGAGAGCACAGTATAATGTTAAAGCAATTTTTTAAAGGCAGAAATTGACTTTAAATGCTTTTGTTTGTCATGACATGGTATATGAGTTTAGAGATTATTGTTAAAAAGAAGATGGTGATTGATGACACTGTTTCTGGGTAAATGCCTGGGTGCCAGAGCATTAGACTTGGATCTTGAAGATATAGACTTGTATTAGTGTATGAAATTGTGGAAAATGCTTGAGGATGAATCCTTGTATCACACAAAAGAAATAATGAGGGTGCCTAAAAGGTAGCATAAGGATAAAACAGATTCTGCTTGTCCTGAGCTGTAATCCAGGCACAACAGTACATAGGATCAGGTTCTAGATTACTGATATTGAGATGGCAACATTCATATCCAATGCCTGGACTTAGTCCTACCCCTAGTAACAATAATTGGTGCTACTGCACCACTGTTTTTCCCTGGTGGAATGCTGCAGTGCTGCATGAGAGCTTGTCTACTATGCTGCTATGTAGGAGACTGGATTTCCATAAGTTCTATTGAACATCACTTGCTGGACCCTGTGGAACTTTGATGGCTAGCACAATGTTTGACACTGGTGAAGGTATTTGAGAGCATGTATGATAGGGAGCTCATGAAGGAATACAGTGCACTGTCATTGTAGCCAGCGTTCAGAATGCTACCACTAAAGAACATCTGTAGGTTCAGACAAGAAAAAAAATACTGTACAACAGTTATATGGTTATTGTTCATCTGTGTTACTAGCTATTTAACGGCATGAAAGACACTATGAATTATTCCCGTATAGTTTTCTAGACAGAAATATAACATGCTGTAATATGTATTGTGATTGTGGTTCTTTGAGACACACACACACACACCCGTTTTGTTTTACAGAGGTCAGAATGTGGATGCTTAAGGGAGAAGAGAGCTGCAACTAGAGCCAGCATAGCCTTTATTATAGTTCATACTCCAATCTAAAAATGCAGAATGTAGCCATGGAAGCTACACATATGGTTCCTTCTCTTTTGCCTTAAAGGGCCAGTGGTTCTTAAAGTTTCAGAGTAGCATAGAGTAGCAAATGTGGAACCCATAACTGTTTTTTAGCCTGTTATCAAAGCAAAAGTTTACTCTTCAGTATGTATGATGCTGTTGGTTGCTTCAGATTAGAACGCAGATAAGTGAGAAAAAAATGTTAAGGAGCAGCAGTGGCGTAGGAGGTTAAGAGCTCGTGTATCTAATCTGGAGGAACCTGGTTTGATTCCCAGCTCTGCCGCCTGAGCTGTGGAGGCTTATCTGGGGAATTCAGATTAGCCTGTACATTCCCACACACGCCAGCTGGGTGACCTTGGGCTAGTCACAGCTTCTCGGAGCTCTCTCAGCCCCACCTACCTCGCAGGGTGTTTGTTGTGAGGGGGGAAGGGCAAGGAGATTGTAAGCCCCTTTGAGTCTCCTGCAGGAGAGAAAGGGGGGATATAAATCCAAACTCCTCTTCTTCTTAAAAACAGGACTCTCCATATTTTGCAATATTTGCATTTTTAGGCATTCAATATGGGGAACAGTTGAGACTTTTGTAATAATTAGGGTTGTGCGTGTGAGTTTAAATCCTTATTTCTGCATCACTGTTGGAGATCTGGAACATAATAGACTGGTGATGGAAATTGGGATTTACTAAACCACCAACTTCTTGATAGACTTGCCTCCTAATGTGCACTTTTATAAACAGAGCACCCTGTCTATAATGCACTAAAAGACATTGAAATGAGATAGGGAAACATTCCTCAAGTCCGAAGTGTAAATCTAGCAGCTATCTACTTGTTACAGCAGTATGTTTCGGTTAGCAGTGACGAAATCCATTAATTTAAAGATGTATCTGTTAAATTCACCCATCAGCTCTTTACTGTTAGAGAGGTATTTTAAGTAAATGCTGAGTCTGGTGTCTACCCCTGCCCATGCTTAGTGTAACTGAAACCAGTGGGGTAGCTTGAATGCAGGTGGCTTCTCAGTGGTGACCAGTGGTCCCTGTTTTATCAGTGAGGGCTTGAGTAAGATTTCCTCTTTTATCTCCAAGAAACTTATCAATAGGTTTTATTGATATTGCTGTATTAAATAAGTGAAATTTAACTAGCTATTTTAATTTTTAAAAATTATACTATGTTCTATGTCGTTTGCTATGAGTTATGGGAATGAGTTTGTTTTACAGGGAAAGAAAGTTTGTTATGGGAATAACAAACTCTATTGCAACCAAATGAGTTTGTTATGGGAATGAGTTTGGATGGTAAATTGTAATTTTTGTGCATTGGAACATATTTTGCTTTTAGGACTTTAGGTTTTCATTATTTTATTATTTGTTTAAAACATTTTTATGTTGCCTTTCCACCCAAATAGGGTCATCAAGGCAGAGAAAATCAAAACATTGAAGCATTTCAGCATTAAAACAGTATTTGAAGTAAAGTATAAGTAAAATAATTTCATAAAAATATATGAACACACAAAGCTCCAAAACAAGTCAGGGGGACCAGTAACAGTTGTTGGGAATATACCAAAGAAACAAACAAAAAGCCTTTGCCCACTCCTGGAAGACAACAATAGAGGGAGAAAAATGAGTCTCTCGAGAAGGAGTTCCAGAGTTTTGGCATCATAATTGAGAATGCCCTTCTTGTGTTGCCGTCTGTGTATGCACAGATGGCGGAGGCATCCAAAGCAGATAACTGGAGTGGATGGGTAGGTTCATATGGGAGAAGGCATTTCTTGCAGTTTGCTAGCTCCAAGCAGTATAGGGCTTTAAAGGTCAATTCTAACTCCTTGAATTGAGTCCAGAAACAAATTGGGAGCCATTGTCTAAGGTATAAGATTGGAGAGGTATAGATCATATGACCCACTCTAGGCAACATTGTGGTCGCTCATTCTGTGCCAATTGTCTCTTTTGGACAGTTTTCTATTGCAACCAAATGTAGGGAGTATTACAGTGATCTAATCTATATGTAACCAGAGTATTCACATTGGCAAGATCTTTCTTTCCCTGTAAAGGCTTATGCTGACTTGAAGCTGGTGAAAGGCACCCCTGGATACTACTGAAACCTGTTCATCTAACAGGAAGCCGTGATCCAGCAGCACCTTTAGGCTAGAAACCTGTTTTAGGAGGAGTTTAACCCCATCCAGAACAGGAAATATACATTTCCTGGATCAAACCTCCTCCCCACAAGCAGCATCTCCATTTTGTCAGGACTAAGTTTCAGTTTGTAAGTCCTCATTCACTCCAGAACTGTCTCCAAGCACCTGTCCATGGTTTCCAAAATGTCCCTGGATTCTGGTAGAAGCATGAGATAGAGCTGAGTACCATCAGCATATTGGTGGCAACTCAGCCAAAATTTCTGGATGATCTCTCTGCTAGCTTCATGTAGATGCTTAAAACCATGGAGATCAAGATGACTTGTGGGACTCAGCGGCCAAGGAATGAAGCGGCAATTCCCCAGCACCACACTCATATCTTCCTTTGAGGTAGGACCAAAACTGCCATATGACAGTACCTCCCAGTCCCAACCCCAAAAGGTGGTCCAAAAGGATTCCATGATCAATGGTATCAAAAGTCAACAAGAGGTCCAAGAGAATTAACAGGATCACATTCCCCTGGCCTATATCCTGGCACAGGTCATTCATGAGGATGATTGAGGGACTGGAGCACCTTCCCTATGAGGAGAGGCTGCAGCGTTTGGGACTCTTTAGTTTGGAGAGGAGGCGGCTGAGGGGGGATATGATTGAAGTCTACAAAATTATGCATGGGGTAGAAAATGTTGACAGAGAGAAATTTTTCTCTCTTTCTCACAATACTAGAACCAGGGGGCATTCATTGAAAATGCTGGGGGGAAGAATTAGGACTAATAAAAGGAAACACTTCTTCACGCAACGTGTGATTGGTGTTTGGAATATGCTGCCACAGGAGGTGGTGATGGCCACTAACCTGGATAGCTTTAAAAGGGGCTTGGACAGATTTATGGAGGAGAAGTCGATTTATGGCTACCAATCTTGATCCTCCTTGATCTGAGATTGCAAATGCCTTAACAGACCAGGTGATCAGGAGCAACAGCCACAGAAGGCCATTGCATTCACATCCTACATGTGAGCTCCCAAAGGCACCTGGTGGGCCACTGCGAGTAGCAGAGAGCTGGACTAGATGGACTTTGGTCTGATCCAGCTGGCTTGTTCTTATGTTCTTATGTTCTTATGAGTGCAACCAAGGCTGTTTGAGTCTTCTAACTAGGCCTGAAACCATATTGAAATGGATCCAAACAATCCTAATCAAGAATGATACTGGATGGTAATTATTTACCTCTCCTGTGTCCAGAGTACTTTACACTTTTGGGAGTTCTTTTAATGCAGCTCATATTAGTTTTATAGTTGAGAAGGAAATTATATTTGACTGAATAGCATGGAACTATGATGATTGCGTGGAGGCATATGTATGCATTATAGAGTGTGATATAATTTAATATTGGTGAAGTAGTCATACTTGGCTTTAAGTGCAATATTTTAGAACTAGTTGCATGCTGAGTACATGTTTCTAATTTCGAGTCATGACTTCATGGGTATGCAACTGAAATTCCCATCAATTAAATTCAAACATATACCTGAGATGGTGTAAACATCAATTTGTTCTGAATGAATTAGACCACGTAAAGCCCTGACTAGAGGTTTTGTGATTTTTTTCCTTATCCCCTTTTCATGCTTGGAACCTATGTTCGAAACTTTATGGTCATTTCTATGGAAAGAACTTAGAATATAAAGGTGTGAATTCTAATTAACATTTTCTCTGACAGAAGGATTTCCATCAGCAGAGTGCAATTTCTCTTACTGCAGCTCCAAATGCCCACCCTTATTCTGCCTCTGTGGAGACAGGAACCCTCCCAGAAACAACGTGAGGTGCACTCAGACGTCTGCTGTAGTGGAGGGGAGCTAGGGAAAATTTTCCCTCATCGCGGCAAGTGAAAATTCTCTGCAGGATGCAAATTTGCACATACTGAAAGAAGTGGTAGTAATGGGAGATTTCAGTTATCCTGATATTTAATGGAATTCAAATTCTTCCAAGATTATAAGGTCCAACAAATTCTTCACTTGCCTTGCAGAAATTTCATGATCCAGAAGGTGGAAGAGGCTATTTTAGATCTGCTCCTAACCAATAATGACGTTCTGGTTAATGGGGTGGAAGTGGTAGGATACTTAGGTGGGAATGGCCATTTTCTCCTGCAGTTTGTTATATACTGGAAAGGGGATGCCAGGTGTAGTCAGACACACATTCTAGACATTTAAAAAACTGATTTCAGTAATCTTAGGAAACTACTGGGGGTGATCCCATGGTTAAGAATACTAAAAGAGAAAGGTGTGCATGATGGAGGGGAATTTCTTAAACATGTTATTGATGGTACAATTTCAAACAGTTGCAATGAGGAGGAAAAACAGGAGGTGTCTAAAGAAACCACAATGGATATCTACAGAACGTTCAACTGAACTAAGATTTAAAAGGGACTCGTACAAAAAATGGGTAAAGGGGACAATCATCAAAGGGGGATTCAAACAAATAGCCAGGATATGTAGGGAGAAGTCAGAAAAGCTAAAGTGCAGAATAAGTTCAAGCTTGTCAGAGGTTAAAAACCAATAAAAAGGCTTTTTTTGGTTATGTCTGTAGTACAGGTATACCTGGTTAGTTTAAATGAATTCAGATCTCCAGGTTCTGATGAACTGCATCCCAAGGTATTTAATGAACTGGCAGAAGTAATTTCAGAACCATTTGGAATAATCTTTGAGAACTGGCGAACAGGAGACTGGAGGAGGACTAATGTTGTCTTCATCTTCAAAACAAACAAACAAACCCCAAACAAACTGTCCAGTCAGCCTGACATCAATACCAGAAAAGATTCTAGAGTACATTGTTAAACAGACAGTCTGCAAGCACTTAGAAGGGCATGCCGTGGTCACTAAAAGTCAACATGGGTTTCTCAAGAACAAGTCATGCCAGACTACTCTTATCTCTCTTTTTTTTGATACAGTGACGAGCTTGGTAGTCAGAGGGAATCCTGTGGCATGCCTTGATTTTAGTAAGGCCTTTGAAAAGGTCGCCCATGATATTCTTGCAAGCAAGCTAGTAAATTGTGAGCTAGAAAATGCTACTTTTAGATGGATTTGAAATTGGTTGACTGACTGAACCCAAAGGGTGTTCACCAGTGACTCATCTTCATCCTGGAGAGAAGTGACTAGTGGAGTGCCACAGGGTTCTGTCCTGGGTCCAGTGCTATGGAGAGCATTCTAATCAAATTTTCAGATGACACCAAATAGCTCATACCTCAGAGGACAGAGTTAGAATTCAAAATGTCCTGGACAGGTAAGAGAACTGAGCCGAAACTAGCAAAATGAATGTCAACACAGATAAATGTAAGACAGCATACTTAGCCAGAAAAAAATTCCACAGTTATAGGAAGGATGACCCATGACTTGACAAGAGTACATGTGAAAGGGATCTGGGAGTCTTAGTAGAGCACAAGCTGAATATGAGTCAGCAATGTGATGTAACAGCCAAGAAAGCCAATGCAATTCTAGGCTGTATTAGTAGGAGTATAATGTCTAGAAGATTGAGGGACGTAATAGTACCTCTCTATTCTGCATTTGTCAGACCTCAACTGGAATACTGCGTTCAGTTCTGGGCAGTGAAATTCAAGGAGGACATTGACAAATTTGTCAACAAAAGGGCAACCAAAATGGTAAAAGGTCTGGAATCCATGCCCTACGAAAAGAGACTTAAGGGGCTGGGCATATTTAGTGTGGAGAAGAGAAGGTTAAGGGGTGACATGATAAGTCATGCCTAAATATTTGAAGGGATGTCAGGTTGAAGAGGAAGCCAGCTTGTTTTCTGCTGCTCCAGAGACAAGACATAATGGATTCAAGGTACAGGAAAAGAGATTCCTCCTAAACATTAGGAAGAACTTCCTGACAGTAAGGGCTGTTCGACTGTAGAATGCACTGCCTTGGAGTGTGGTGGAGTCTCCTTCTTTGGAAGTTTTTAAACAGAGGCTGGATGGCCATCTGTCAGGAGACCTTTGATTGTGTATTCCTGCATGGCAGGGGGTTGGACTTGATGGCCCTTGTGGTCCCTTCCATAATATTCTGAAAGTATATGATTCTATACTGTTCTGAAAGTGGTTGAAATTTGACTGTGTGTTTTCCCTGAGATGTGTGTTAAAATATTTATAATTCTGCCAGTTTCCAGCATGATAGAATGAATGAGGGAGATGCGGTTGGAGGGTGCCTGTTGCCTGGCAGCTTTGCTATCACAAGCCCCGCTGATCTTTACAGTAGTTACGCAACTTCCTCTTAAATGCATGCAGTTATACTGATAAGACTATTGATAAATGCACATATAGTAATGGTACATGACACTTGAAAGTAACTGCACTATCAGAAGAAATGGCTGATTTTTGATCTTGTGATGTAGATTTACGTTCTACAAATTGTGATTGTGGGCATGCGACACAGCCATACTTCAACAGAAGACCTACAGCCACAGCTCTAAATGGTACATCCAGCAGGTTTGTGAGAAAATCAAACCATTTAATCTCAAGTAGTGAAAACATGGGATGTTTTGGTTGCAGACACAGTCCCTGAGTTTATGCAATATAGAGGTGTTACTAGGAATTAATCTAGACATGAAGGAAACGGGGATTTGAATCATAATCATAAATACTATTACTGCAGTAAGTAGGTCTGGAAATGTTTGGCTCTTGCATTGTGTAGTCATCTTTACATTTGAAGTGTTTTTTCCCCACTGGCTGTAGCAATAAGGGTTCTTTAAATAATGGTGATGACTGCAGAACTGTAGAGTTCATTCTTCAGTATGTAAGTGCTGGGAAATATAAGAGCAATGTGCAAAATAATATAGCGGTTGGATATAGTTTATGACCTATAAACTATGACTCAATTTATTTGCTAGCATCATCACTAAACTTGGCGACTGAGGCTTTTATCTTCAAAGAATTCTCACTGTAAAAAGCTGCCCACAGCCTTTGCTACAAGCAAGTTTGTCACACCCAGAAAGGTGCTTTTGATTCTACAGCACTTGGTTTTTATACTGCCAATTTGTTGGTGAGATTGCTTCACCTTGGGAAAATGATGCAGAAACTTTAAACTTGTGACCATTCTGGTGATTCTAATGGAAACTGTCATGCCTACATCTTGTTTTTGTCTCTCTGCATGTTGCATAAATGGAACTGGGAAGTGGTTTTCAGCAGTGGAGGTTACACATAAGGTAGACATAGATATTAGTGGCCAATTATGCACAACATGGCTACTGTGTGATGGGGGAAAATGTCTGTTGCAACAAGATTTCTCATATGGACCTACTTCCTCAGACCCCCCTTTCATTTTCTTCTCCTCCCTGGGGCAGGAGCACTTCTAGCACAAATTTAATTTTGCTTCACCACCAGAGTGGGCAGATGTTCCAGGGAGAACTGCTTTGTCCCGGATCTCTTCCCTCAGCCCGTGGGCAGCCTCCTAGTTTCACCCTTCCAAGCATCTCGAGCTTCCATCCATGCCTTTCCTTTCGCCCCTGTTCCATGTTGTCTGGTTCTCTAAGTGCTTGTATTGAGATTTCAGTAAAAAAACAATCTCTTTCTGGCTCCAGGTCACCTCTTCTGCTCTGCTTCCACCCTCCCTGATGACCAGGAGGCCTTTTAAAAACTTTATTTGAAACAAGCCTCTTTTTAAAAACAAGCTTCTCTTTTGCAGTAGCTGTGCGAGTGAGCGGGTTTGAGTGAGAGAGAGTGTGTGGAGGGGAAGGGAAGGGGACAGAATAGCAGTGGAGTTAAGAGAACACGTGATGGGTGGAGTTAAGAGCAGCAGCAAAAGGCCAGTTGAGGCCAGGAAGCAGCTGTGAGGCAGGCACTGGGCTGCCTCCTTGCTTGTAAGGCAGAGAAACGTGAGGAGACTGCACTTCAGCCCCACCACACAGCTTCCAGTCCTGAGGTAAATGTCCGTGAGCAATGGACCAGTGATAATTTTAAGCTTTTCGTATTAATGTTAAAGTGTGGCCTGAACAACTGCAAAATCTTGTGCTAGTCTTTTGTCTCTATGGTATTATCACAGGGGATGGAAAAAACTGAAACATGCAAAAATCTCCACTAAACACTTATTTTATAGTTTAACACAAAATGCATCATTTGAAACTTAGCATATAATATATCTGTTTGGCTTACAGAGTTATAGCCTTCTAAGTCAATTGACTTCAATGGGCTTAAAAGTGCATACATTCAGGGTTGCACCGCTTTCTACAAACTAGATTACAAATATGCCGAGTCTACCCAGTTAAGATGCACATGGTAAGATAGCATAGGATGCAGCAGTTCTGAGCGCTCTCTGCTGCATCTTATGCTACTATAGCACATCTATCTTAATTTTTGCTGTCTGAATAGAAAAAAATTGAAATTGAAAACTGTTTTGTAGTAAACAAATGAAAGTGATCAGAAATAGTCTTATGTTGTCACAACAGGAGTACCAGTATATTTTAATATTGTTAAACTTTATAACATTAAAAATGCTGAACTATTTCATTGTGTATTGTTAAACTCAGAACAACATTTTAATTGCTGTCAAAATTATTTACATTTAAACAATAAGCTGAACATCTACAGTATGCATAATAATTATATAATGCTGTAATATCTGACATAAAATTGTTCATGCTACATATTTTATCCGCATAAACTTTGTATTAAAAATCATTTAACTCTTTCCAAATGAGGCTTTTTTTTCATTGGAGGCTTTTTTCAGTACTCCTAGCATTTCCCAGTTTTTCCATAAAAAAATCTGAAAAGCATCCTTGGAGGGACAAAAAATGCTCTCTCATCCTTTCCATGTCTAAAATGGAACTATTTTCCACTATTTTTGTACTTGTAGAATATCGCAGATGAGAAGATTAGAATAATCAGAGTTTGCAATAGGCAAGCATTCCTCCTTATTCTGTGTTTTTCTAGGTGTCAGTTTATTGCTGGAAGCATCAATATTCTTCCAAACCTGAGTTTACAGTTTTTAAAAGCTAATGTATATCATAATGATTTTTGCATGTGTTTCTAGAATGTTCAAGAGTGTCAGAGGATAAGTTTTCTGTACAGTAAATCTCATGAAACATACAGACAAAAAGAATCCCTTCTGCTTTCTCATCCTTCCTCCCTTTTCTAAGCAGCCTTTGTACAATTTAAACAGATTTCAGCTGATTTGTCTGGGTTTTTAATGTAGCTGTGCTTTAAAAAATAGCTTTTAGCTAGATTGGTATTGTAGGTAAAATATGTTCATACAAATTGGGCCCTGAATGAGTTCAGTCAAGTTAAAAATCTGAATCCAGATAACCACTGGTTACATATTTTGATTTTTTTCTTTTAAAATAGAATTGTTGTAATACAGTATAGAATTCCTGATAAGCACAGCTTCAAGCTCGGCCAAGGTTAAATAACTTGCTGTCTAATGACTAGCTTCTTATTACTACCTATACTTCTGGCAGTATTTCATTTTACAAAATATTTTTTAAGTAGAAAAGGTATAATTAATTTTATAGGGCTTCTTGTGTTGTGATTAAATAGACAAAGCAGCAGGGTGATATTGGTGTGTCTCTGAGAAGCAGCTGGCATTTCCTTATCTGTTGACAACCTTCTATTCTTTAATGGGAGAATGCATTTATTTAGTAATATGCTAATAATTTAGTAATGCATCTGTATTGGTCAGGCTCTTATTAGCACAATTTCTTGTGGACTTTCCAATTCAGTATCCTTTGAACCATCTGTTAAGGCAGAGCTTCAGATATGCTGTAGAAAACTATGCTGTAGAAAACTATGGAAGATCCAAGGATACTTTAAACTAGTGGCCTGTATTTAGTGCCTATTTTATTATGCTGATATCATCATCATACTTCAGTTCATTCATATATTTTGTAACCAAGGAAATTCAGAATAACTTGGTGCTTCTCATGGGATTTTGGGGTGTGTCGCTACTACAGTACAAAATGAATGTATTGTCTTATCAGCTATGAAAAGAACAATATTTTTAAAACGCACCCTGTTCACATATTTTAAATGGGAGAGTATCCTAAACCACACATTCTGTATACTTCATATGGCTATGTGAATACAGCACAAGTGCAACATCGGAGTACAAACAACCTTGTGAAAAGTGCCCCTTGTGATTCATCTGCTAGTCTGTGTGATTCACCTGGGATGCGTAGTTCCTTTTCTAGAAGAAGGAATAAGATTGAACATACAAGGCTACATTATAGTGGATCCAGTCATTGTTTCACTAGCTTGTACTATAACTGGCAGTAGTTCTGTATGACTTTGGACAAGGGTGTCTCCCAACCACTAGAATGAACTAGCTGCCTTCAGCCAAGAAAGGTTATGTTTTAATAACTGAAATAAACACACTAGAAGTGTAACTAGGAGTTGAACATGGTTGTGCCCTTCTCTCATTTAAAAAAATATTTACAGGAAGAGTCTGTTTTGCACATTTTGTTCATTACCACTACACAACAAAATTTAGAAATGCATGTGACTTGGTAACCTGTTTTTTCCCATGTTTGTTCAAAGCCACCCAAAGTTATTCCCAGTCCCTCAATTTGATGACTCCTTTTTAATGGAAATAAGACAAATGGTACAACCTTATGCAGAATAACTTTTTATTGGGTTGCACTGACAATTTCCTAAAATGGAGTTTTTGGTTCCATTTTGTACCTTTGTTCCTTAGACCTGTAGTGAACACTGTTGACAACAGATTCTCATTGTTCTATCCAAAGTGCACATTGATCTATGCATTATCCATGTAGTGTCTCCTCAAAACTTACTCCCAGTGGCTTATAAAACAAAGTAAAAACATTAAATACCCTGAAAATAACAAACTATTGAAAACACAGCTAGAGCTCTGGGGCTATGGGTTGGGGCTGTGGCTTAGTGGTAGAACATATGCTTTGTATTCAGACGGTCTCAGGTTCAAACCCCAGTATCTTCGCCTTAAAATAACTTGGTAGCAGGTAAAATGGAAAACCTTGACCTGAGAGTTTGAGTAGACAGTGCTCATCTTCATAGACTGGGAGCGCAACTTGATATAGGACAGCTTCTGTGCTGGTAAGACATTTTGCAACTTCCAATATGTCTCAAAAAGTTCAGGCTAGAGCCAGACTAGAATTTTAACAGATAAATCCCTTAAAAATAAATATTTTGACCAGGCACCTGAATGAGATTAGGGTGAGCCTCAAAGGGGAGAGGCATTGCTTAGACATGGTTTCCATCACTGAAAAGCCTGGACTCTGGTCATCCTCTTCCTTGACTCTGAAGCTCCAGGGGCACAGAAAGTAGGCTTGTGAGAAGAGTCTTTAATTGACGCTCTGGGCAATAGAGGTACCCTGTTTCCGAGTCATTTAATGGCCCTGATGGTATGAACAAAAACTGTTGTACCTGGAAACAAGTGGATAGCCAGCGCCATTCTTTCATCAGATATGATGCCTTTATCGTGCCCCCAAGAATAGTCTGGCTACCACACTAGCCTTCTTCAGAGGGTCGTTAGAATAAATCAGATCAGTGGGAAATGATGATGTGCAAGTTGCTTCATGTCTTCATTAGGGATATACATACAAATAAACACTGTTTTGGACCAGCTGATGTTTCTGGACTGTTTTCAAAGACAGAGCATATTATAGTAATGCAGCCTGGAGGTGATCAGAAAATGGATCACTGTGGCCAGATTCAGGGTTATATTGACAACTGCAAAGGATCTGGGACAAAATATAGATTCTATGGAGCAATATATATAGCGAGGTACAAATAATTGTATCCTGGTGCCAAGAAGGGAAAGTGGGGTCAGGATTTACATAGCTGTTAATGGTAAAATAGCAAGCTTTGAAGATGGAGGGGCAAAAAAGCAATGGGATTAGATTACCTGGATTCTGTGTTTTCTTCAACCAGGAAGCAAGGAACCGTAGGAAGGAGAAATCCTATGGATTAGGATGTACTAAAAGCACTGGGATCTAACCTGTAAAGTGAGAAAACTTACCCATCTTCCATCTTTCAGTTCTCTGAAAAAGGTTCAATTCTTATCCATCTTTGAAGGATAACACTGCTATAACAGATGCGAGAAGTGGGATTTTAGCTGTCTTTAGGCATACACTGAATGACTACAGAGTTCTTCACATTTGAGAACCATCTATTAGTGGCTCTCTCAGACACCATTGGGAGAGATGATAGGGCTACAACTGGCAGTGCACCAAATGACACTAACATCCAGTTAATGATAGAGGGATAACTATTTCAAAAAGTTCCAAATGCTTCCTTTGTGTCCCAAAGTACTCACAATTAAAATAGACCTTTTTTTCTGTAATCAGATGTAAATTGTTTGTTTTCTAAAAAGACTAAAGCATGGAATTTACAAATGCTTTCACATTGAGCAAGATCATTTTTGTGCTGCTTCTGCTACATAAATGACAGCATGAAACTATCTACTAAGTACTAAGTCAGGCATGAGTTATGTTAACCCATAGGCTTAATGAAGAAGAAGAGTTTGGATTTATACCCCATCTTTCTCTCCTGTAAAGAGAGTCAAGATGACTTACAAGCTCCTTTCCTCTCCTCTCCCCACAACAGACACCTTGTGAGGTAGGTGGGCTGAGAGAGTTCCGAAGAACTGCGACTAGCTAGCCCAAGGTCACCCAACAGGAATGTAGGAGTGCAGATACATCTGGTTCACTAGATAAGCCTCTGCCACTCAGGTGGAGGAGGTTTTTTTTCCACTGGTATGTAAACGTCTTTTGCTAAGAAGGCTGTGGTGACAAGCTTCCAGTTTTTGCTGCTTTCCGAAGTACATGAATAGAGAGCAAAGATGCACCACCTCTTTCTCTTGACATGTATGACAAGCAGAACAGCTGGATAGTGACTTGTTCCTTATTTCAGTGGTTCTCTTAATTTACATTTCCATTCCATGACTCTTGCTCTGCTGCCTATAGGCTTGGAGTCAGCACTGGTGATGACACAACTCTGGTTCCCTCTCTTTGTTACATGATTGTGATGTCATATGACTTCCAGTCATGTGCTTGCAGCTCAGTGGATCAGTGCTGCTGCCTGGGGATTAAAGGTGGGTATTGATTCTAGAGAATGGTTGACAATCATTGCGTTGACATAGAATAATCCCACTGGTTGAAACTATCAGAAATGATTAAATATTTGAGGCAAGACGTTGATCAGAATGGGCACCAAAGGGCTAATATTCTGTTATCATGTTTGTAGGGAATGGTGGCCAAAGACTTCAGCCAGTGAAGTTAATTATAATAACTATTAAGTGAGAAATTGCTGTGTTCAAAAAATGCCTGAGAGTTAATGATGATACATCAGTTAATAGTAGAAAGCAGAGGCGCATGGAGGCCATATGGCGTCCAAAGACAAAAACCCCTCCAGGCGCCCCCCCATGTGATGCAGTGTGGTGCCTGGCACAGAGTCCCACCCACACCCCTTCACCACCACTCCACACCTTCACCCCCCCCCACGCGCCACTTATCTGAGCCTGCAAGGGTGGAGTATTCTCTCTGCCAGGGCTGCTGGGCAGGGAAGAGAAGAAGGCTGTGTTGCACTAGCCCCTCTTCCCTGCCCAGCAGCACCCGTTGCACGAGTTTCTCTTGCGCCGCTGATGCAGGGGTGGGAAGAGAAGCCAGCAGGCTTCTATCTTAGTCCCTTGCACCCGTGACGTCCCTGCACCAGTGGCGGGAGAGAAACTCAAGCCGCGGGTGTGAGGGACGGGGGAGAGAAGTATGCCGGCTTCTCTTCCCACCCCTCTCCTGCCAGGGCTGCTGGGTAGGGAAGGGAAGCTGGCTGCGCCACGGCCAGCCCCCTTTCCAAGTGCAGCAGCCACTGCGTGAGGACAGCATCTGTTCACATGGGGGGGGGCGATTTTGCGCCCCCCATGTGACCAGATTAGTTGTGCCTGGGGACATGTGTTACCCCATATCCCTGGGCAAATATGCCACTGGTAGGAAGCCTGGAGATTAATGGGGAATTGCCTAGAATAGGATTCTAGGGTAGACAAGTGGTAATGGTTTATATGCTAGAATTTTAGAGATGTTCTTAATTCTCTTTAAATATATATAATTGGAAATATAAGTGCATTCTGTGAGGCCAGGTTAGGGAGCAACATCAAAAACTAAAAAGGGAGGAACTAAAAATGGAAAATCAAATATCTTAGTAGAACTAATGAAAAGGTCATCAGATATCGTGTTGCACTCTATTTTGCATCTTTCCTTTCCCCTGAAAAATGTCACGCTGGTGTTAAGTAGATGTTTTAACTGCAAATGGAGAATTGTTATTGCCATTCACACCAAATTATATTCCAATATCTGAGCATTCAAGGTAGAAATAGCATTGTCATACATTTTAGAAGTGTCATGCCCCCTCCTTTGAAAATAGGTATGGTGGTTCAATTGTTTGAAATTGCATTGTTAAATAGTGTGGTTATTGACCATGTTGGCTGGATTAAGACATGCTGAAACCCTAAATGATGTCAAGGCCTCACTCCATTACAAAGATGGTAATTTATTATAGGAATTTAAAAACAGTAGAGGCCTTGAGTACTCTGAAGCCCCAAACTGTAGTTTGCTTAGCTTGTACAGAAATCCAGCTTGGGTGCCAAATGCCCTTCTGATATCAGAATGTCCATGAGTTATAGCACCATAAACAAATTGAATGATGAACAGGCTAAGCTAAATCAAAGAGCTCGCATACCATAGTCCAAACTCATTTCCCAACCATGCTGACAGTCCTGTCCATTGAAAGTTATCGCAAATACTGCTTATGAGAACCGTCTTGTCGTATGGGGAGTGGACAGGAAAAGTGAATTCAATTATTGTGGAGATTCTCACGGATGGAATGTCCAAGAGTTATTTTTGTTGTCCATATGCATTCTAAAAATCAAAGGCAGGTGACATTAAGCAAATAAGATTCCACCTAATATTTAGAATTAAGAAATTAGAGCACAGAACACAGAACTAGGAATATTATTATCAATGGGAGCAGTGGATAAGGAAACAAATGATGAAATTAGAAGGCCCAAAGAGTAGGCAAAAGCTGATTCTGTTTTTACCCAAGGTTGTAATTCTAATCGCACTTAGTAGACTATATATCACTGAAGTCCCTGGATTTTTCAGTGTAAATATGCTTGTTTGCTTGTTTTTGTGATATCCATGCTGAAACCTGCATTTATTACTTCAGAACATACAGTTTTTGTAGAGTGTTGTAATGATTTTATCCTGATAGTTGAGAGCTGTACTAGGGTTAATTTCAGATGTGCCTGTAAGTATGCCATAGTATTTCCAGTTTCAGAGGGTAGCCATGTTGGTCTGCAATAGAATAGGTAGGCTTAAGTCCAGTAGCTCTTTAGACCAACAAGATTTTGGGGGTATAATAAAGGGAGATTTGACTTTCAAAAAGCTTATGCCCCCAAAATCTTGTTGGTCTCTCAGGTGGTTTCACCCACATTCAGTTGCACTATTTCCAGAGATTCTGCCCTTTCTGTTGGTGCAGAGGCAGTTGTTTAATTTGTCTACTGTAGTGTACTTGTGATGGACACTTAAGTTGATCACTTCTGTCATAGGGAAGTAGTTTTGCTTGCAAGTGTATGGCATGTAAAGATCATGTCCTGCTGCTCCAAGCTTGAAGATGCAGGAAAAGAAGGATATACTCCTGTTTTTGTAGTAACAGTGTAATACTTTGTCTAAAGTAGAGCTGACGTCTGGCATTCATCTGTCTAAAGAATTTCCTGAAGTACCTTCTTTTAAAATTTAGTTCACTAATAACCAGGCATGTTTGCCTTGGAAAATTACATCAAAAGTTGGGAGGCAAACTAGGCATGTGTGTATAGTTCATCAGACTCTCATTGCTTATCCTGAGTGAATTCTTACTGTGTGTGGAATGAACCACCTCTTTTTAAGATGTTTCCCAGACATCTTATTTTGGATGTGTGGAGTGAAAAGAAGCTTTCGTCTCTTTTTAAGATGTCTCACAGACGTCTTTTTTGTGCTGTGCAGAATGAACCTTTATTATATAGAACACAAGGCAATTTGGAGTACCAGTATTTTCAGCAAATAGAATTCCGAGCAGTTTTTATTGTGGAGTATGTGAAACTGCTGCTAGGCATATAGTACTGGCAAATAATGTTTTGATCTACTATCCTACTACAGTAAAGATTTAGTTACTATTTTTAGTCAATTGATGAGTTCTTTGAATTTTGAATGTTGGAGGACAGCTTGGAGCTTACACCCTAAAAGATTATTTGGCAAGATTTATTTTATATTTTCAACTCCAATTGTTGTACCCGATCAAAAAATACAAATGAGAATCTATTGTGTTAATGAAGCACAAAGAAAGTTATCAGTTGGCAAGTCAAAAGATAATTTTTTGGTTATTAGACTGATTTTTACTATTTTTAATTATTATTATTATTATTATTATTATTATTATTATTATTATTATTATTATTATTAATAATAATAATAATAATAATAATAATAATAATTTCCAATAATTAATAATAATTAATTTACTACTACTACTAATAATAATACTAATAATTAATAATAATAAAAATCTGTATCCTGTCCATTTCCAACGAGGATTGGACACTGGGTGGCTTATATATATAATTTCTCTGCTATAATTTGTAGTGTTATGCTCTGGCTTCCAACTTTGCTTTTTTGTTGGTCTTTGTTGGATTGTTATTTTTTTATTAATGTTTAAGTATATTAATCTTGCCAAGAGACTAAATAAGAGAAATGTAGTAGTTATTCAGGATAAATGAAGATAAGATCATTACCAAAGTTATCTTGGCACATGTTACTACTTAGTTAATATCAATATGAGTACTTAGAATAGCCAATAATTATTTTACATTTCCTGTATTTAAAATTTTGTTTATCTATCTGCCTTTCTAAATCTGCCTGCACTGAAGTTTAAAGTTACCATTCTCAATATCTTTTAATCAGGACTTGAAGAGTGATACTGATTATACTTGATAAACAGAGCCTTGCAGCAAATATGTTACTATTGTGATTCAACTTTCCAAGCAGGACTGGCTGTGGTTACTTGGTTCTTTTTCTTTGCTCCATTATATCTTTTTAAACAATATTCCAGACCACCTTTATAGTTCATAGTAATAAATAATAAAGTAGTTATTTTATAAGTAATGAATATACAGCAGAAAATCCATGCTTATTTCATTTATAAAATCAGCAACAAACCATACATATTGGAATTGGAAAACTAACATGCCTCAGAGAATGAAAATACTTTCAATCAATGTCTAAAACCAAATGTTATAGCTTAGCTGGTTTCCCTAGACAGAATTTCATGGTTGTGGCACCATGATAGAAAAAGCCTGATCCATGTGTACTATTAAGTATAATTCTTCATGGAATTGGGAGGAGGGGTAAGGAACAGGGATCTTGAATACATCTCTACTTGTACACTCATATGAGAAAGAAACTTCTCTAAAACATCTGGCATGTTGTAAGGATTTCCTGCCTTGTGACAGGGTATATTGAAGTTCCTTGTAGTTGGTCTTCTAGGTTGACCTTAGCGGTAAACTAAATTGTAGTGCAATGGACCACATACTACATATGAACTATTAACTGGTGTATATGAGCAAATCTCACTGGCATAATGCCCATTGGGCAAGGTGGGCAGCTGCCCAGGGCATCACCTTGTGGGGGGTATCAAAATGCTGGGTTCGGTTTTGGGTATTTTAGTGGTTTTCCATTTGTGGCCTGCAGGGAGCGCAGTTTTTAGGCTAACGGCACCAAAATTTCAGCGTATCGTCAGGAGACTGTCCTTATGCTACCCCCCAAGTTTGGTGAGGTTTGGTTTGGGGAGTCCAAAGTTATGGACTCCCAAAGGGGGTACCCCTATCCCCCATTGTTTCCAATGGGAGCTAATAGGAGATGGGGGCTACAGTTTTGAGGGTCAATAACTTTGGCCCCCCTGAACCAAACTACACAAAACTTGGGGGGTATCATTAGGGCAGTCTCCTGATGAGACCCTGAAAGTTTTGAGACTGTGCCTTCAGAACTGTGCCCCCCCCCCCCGCCTGCAACCCCCATTGACAGCAATGCAGAAAACTCAATGCAGAACAAAGATTCTTGGGCAAATTTCTAGGATGTTCCTGCAGGGGGTGCATTTTTTGATGTATCGGCACCAAAATTTCAGGGTATCATCTGGAGATGATGGCACCCCCCAAGCTTGGTGCAGTTTGGTTCAGGGGGGCCAAAGTTATGGACCCTCAAAACTGTAGCCCCCATCTCCTATTAGCTCCCATTGGAAACAATGGGGGATGGGGCACCCTCTTTGGGAGTCCATAACTTTGGAAAACCTCACCAAACTTGGGGAGCAGCATAAGAACAGTCTCCCGATGATATGCTGAAATTTTGGTGCTGATATGTCTACAAATGCATCCCCTACAGGCACCAATGTCCTGATGCAAAAAGTTTTTTGGTCATGGTGGAGTGGCCGCCCATGGGGGGGGGGGGGCATCCAACTCAGGTTTTGCCCAGGGCTACAGTTTGCCCAGAGCTGCCTCGTTACGCCCCTGGCAAATCTGAAGTTATATTTCAGTATTTTTGTGTGCTTTTTTGACATTTTCATTCAGTTCCCATTTTCCATTGCTGACAGAACACTTTCCTGGGGGTGGGGGTGGGGGTGGGGTGATTTGTGCATTTTTTTCCTCCAACAATCAACCTCCTTCCCTATGCTGTTCTTGGGGAAGTAGGGTACACTTTACCCCAGGAGTAGAGTGTGCTCCCATGTGCCAGTAAACCTACTCCAAAATCTCTTTGGGAGAGCAAGAGAGAGAGAAAGTACCATTCCATGAGTTTTGTTATTTGTGCATCCCTACGCTTTATTTGGAGCTTTTAGGTGATATCCCACTGAAGGGCTGAACACACTGAACACATCAGGAAATGCTGCGTTCTTTCTGAGCTCTTGTTTCTTTAAACTGCTTCTAATCTTCATTTTTATTGTTGTTAGCATTATGGCTTCTTATTTGAAATCTAACTCAGGAAGCTTTTGCTTAGCTACTGTTATTGTTCTTTTTCTAAACTGGCATTTGTGTTTATCTGCAGGACCGCACAAGAACTTTTGACATGCATTCACTGGAGAATTCACTAATTGATATAATGAGAGCTGAAAATGACTCACTGAAAGGTAAACTTGGATTACTATCATTTTGTAGTAAATAGGATGACATAATTGTGCAGAATATGAAATATGAGTACTTTTCAGAATACCTAAGGCAGCTGCTTTCCCTACTACTTACAGGTGGGTTAATTGAGCTTGCCATTTTCATCTACCTTAAAAGGAAACTGTTGTAAAATGTTTGTATATATCTAATGTTTTTCTTACCATAAGGGAGCTTAAAAACCCAGGTCAGGTTTGTCAGTGCTCATAGCTTGAAATTTGTAACCTCAACTTAAAGATGAAGCCTTACCTAGTTAGAGGTAAAATGTATTTGGCCAGCTGACAATTTCCCCTTAATATTTACTGAATTCATATATTCTGCCCAATTCTTTTTTTTTCTGGAATAAATTGCAAGAGTTGTTCAAATACTGGAGGTTTTGTTGTAGCATGGGGTGGAACGCATGAGCTAGTCCTTCGCCTATGTAAGCCATCTTGTAAACTGGCGGAAAAGAGGGTCAAAAAAGTATCTGTTGTAGAACTTTGGTTTGATTAAAATTATAGGCTCTGTTTTCAAGAGTCATTGTGGCCGCTTTGTAATCTGTATAATGAGGTATAATAAGAATTAAAAGAAATATTGTCATCAAATGAAATATTGTAGCTCAGATAATAATGGACATTTGAAACATGATGGTTTTATACTTTAGTTACTTTGCTTTGGTGGGTCTGAGCATTATGGGAAACATGGTTTCCATGTGCCAGTAAACCTTCTCCAAACTCTCTCTGTGTCTGCCTGCCTATGTTGGCAGATGGAGTTTAGCAGCCTTGACTCCTCTGGGTTTAGTGGGAGAAATACCTTTTAGCCTATGGGAATGACATTTCTCAGGATGCTGAGTAGTCCAGGCACCCTTGAACCTCCAAACAGGGAGGCTTAAACAGAAGGATTAGCGTCCCCAATACCTCTTGTACTTTAGCTTGGATCCCTTTGTAATTCTCTGTTAATGGAAGGCATTTCCATCTGCTAGTGCAAGGTAATTCCATTCATGAATGTGGAGTATGAATAAGGGTCTTTGTCTAGCAAATCAAATAATGCTATTGCCACTTTTAAAAACCAAAAATTCAACTTCTTTGAGAGATTTATGAAGCTACGTAATCACAAAATGGCTTGAATCATAACATAGCAGAAACCATATGTTATCCAATTCATTTATCTTGCTATGGGTCAGTGCTTAAGCAATAATTATAAGTTACAAGTCTTGGAGTTTCATATATCTGGCTTTTTATTTATCTACTTTGTCCAGAGGCTTTTGTTGTAGTTTGTTGCTGACCTTGGGGTGACTAGAACAGATTGATGGTCTTCCTTGAAAGTAAATTTTTTTCTATTGCTGATGTTGCTGCTAGTAATGGAATTAACTCACACTTTAATAGTGCTTCTTGTCTAGAAGAACCCCAAAATGCTTGACAGACGGGCTGGCCAGAGTTTCACCATCCCACTTCTAGGGTGAAAAGCAACAGCTATTAATGTCATCAAACCCACATGGAGATTTAGGGTAGGGAATAAATTATCTGGGTTAAACTTGTGCCAAATTATCCTCAGTAGCAGTTTTTTTTCCTCTGAGAAGAAGAAGCTAACAGACTCAGCCAGACTGAATGCCAACAGTCAGCTTTAAAACATATGAAGGAGAGAGTAACATATGAACATGTTACATCATATTGACGAACTACAATCTCCTTTCATTCTGTAGGCATATACTGAAATCAGACATAATTTAACTTCTTTGTAGGATGGTATTTACACAGAATAATGTAATGTTTGCTGCAAGCAGTATTGGATACAGGCAACTTCCCATGGCCAGAACAGTAATTTAGTGTTAGATGTGTCACTGAGGTTGGTCCAAGAGCTTTTCAGAAGATATGAGGATCTACAACTTAAGTCTTCTGTATTGTGTAGTAGCTAATGTGGTATAGATCCAGAGATGTGGAAGTGGGAACATAACTAGACAACGTAATTCTGCTTGTGCAAGATGCTGTACCACACCTAATTCTTTCCTCCCTAAGTAATATAGTGCCTGGAAATTAGGTGCATGAGATTTTGCACAAGGAGGGCAAACTAGACATGACAGCATCCTTGTGACTACCAAGAGGATGCTGTCTCAATGTTAAAATGATTTTAAAATGCTGCAAAGGCAGAGGTGGGATCCAGCAGGTTCTCACAGGTTCCCGAGAGTAGGTTACTAATTATTTGTGTGTGCCGAGAGGGGGTTAATAATTGGTGATTTTGCCATGTAATTTTTGCCTTAGTTAAGCCCCTCCTCTCAGCAGTAGTGCGCAGAACTTGAAGCAGTCTAGCAGGAGGTGCACCGGCATGCGTGGCAGCCTGCGCCTGCGTGCATTGGTTCCCCGCCCAAGGACCAGCGCAGCGGCTGCGTCCTTGCCACAGCCTCGCCCTGGAATGCCCCGCCCCTGGGATGCCCGGCCATGCCCCTATTGTGCCCGCCCAGCCCCATTGGCGCTACGCCACAGTTTGAATCCCACCACCATGGGAACCTGTTACTAAAATTTTTGGATCCCATCACTGTGCAAGGGTCCAATCCTGATCAGGCTGCAGCACAGCAGATTGAGGGATTTTGTTGCCTCCCTGTACCTTTTCAATTGCCAAAAATGGCTGCCCTCATGACTGTTTTAGCATTTGAAAAGGAGAGGGAATTTCAAGTTGATAAAGAGCTTTCTGTAAACTTTGGGTAGATTTAGTCAGTGGAGACATATCTCTTCTAGTTTTGCAAATAATACCCCCTGCATAAATGTGAAGGGATACATATATACATAACAATTTAGTGACCAGAACAACAACTTCTCCTTTGGTGTGCTGAGGTTTATGGATATGACTGGTGAATAATAAAAGCAACGTTTATTAATCAGACATTCAGATGACTTAGTTCTGCAAAGAAACAAAAATTCTGAAGAAAAAAATGCATACTTTATTTTGATAGTACGTATATTATTTCACAGGTGGCTTTGTGTCAGAAGGGGGAAACCCTCTTTAAAGTGGTCCCTGCCACATTTTATAAGCACATCTCTTTAAAATCTGTATTTTAAAAATCATCTCCCTGATCAATGGCAGGAATCTTTTAAATTGTATTTATTAATTAACTCCAGTGGTCCTGCCTTTTTACAACATCAAAAGCCTGTGCAACTTTGTTTCATTCAAGAAGATTCTATTTCATTTGAGTGGCTTCTGCTTAGCTACAAAAATGGTCACTGTACAGTTAATGAGATGATCGTCCAAGGTTATTTTTCTTCATGGGGAAAAACCCTACAGTGCCTTTAATATGAAGCTTTTAACCAGTGATGTGGCTCAGGGATCATGTGTAAAAGGAGGATTATTTGATATCAATTTATTATTGTTTGCAGTTGTTGTTGTTATTATTATTATTATACTTTTATACCGCTCACCCCAAAGGGATCTTTTACTATGTTTTGTACATTTTTCAATTCTCAAAAAAGCACTGCATGTTGGAATAAATGTAAATTGTGTGGCTGATGCATACCGATTTTTGCGTGACTTGGAAGGTTGATCTAGTAGTGTTCATGGGATGAATTAATACTTTTTGGCTGCAGGCACTTATTGGGTGGGGTCAGCTTTATTTTTTAGCCAGCCATTTACTTGTGGTCACTAGCAGTTACTGATTCTCACCTTTTGTCCTCCGTGCTAAAATTTTAGCACGGAGGAAACACAAATTGAACCCCTCTGGCTGCTTTTAAAAGTGAAAATGACAGTGATCCAATAGTGGATCCCTGATAGAATATTTGGTTGGTTAGTGTCAATGGAAAGGCACAAGGGAATTCACAGTTGCAAGTAGTAGCAGTGAACTCTTTCATTTTATGGGTTGGTATGGTTGACCAAAAAAGTATATAGAGTAAAATAATCATAACTATCATAGCAAGTGTGAATAGTGTTATAATTGTGGGCAAATAAAGAAAGTTCATTAAACCACATTTCTGAAGTGTCTATTTTTATGATAAATGCAATTTTATTCTGACCAGTTGCATGTTGACTTGTAATTAAGTAGTAGCATCCTATCCAGACAGATTAATGCACATTGATGGCTGTACTGCATTGAAGTAGTGTTTGACTTTGCTTGGTTTGGAGGTATAGTAAACTTCATGCTCAGATGCTAATACAATGCTCCCAATCTGTAACCCTATTTACTATTAATATTTACTATTAAGATCTTCATTAAAACTAGCAAGTAAAACATATTAACAAATGTGAATAGTGTTATAATTGTGAGCAAATAGTTAATCCTTAAAAGTATTGGTCATAGGTCTGTAGAAGATGGAGTTGTAAATTTCTACTGTGTGGGGTAATTTATGAAGAGAGGTGGAAACAGTTTCATTCTAACTATGTCATAGGATGAGCCCACTTCCCAGCCTTGATAATGTGAGATCTCCAGAATCTGTGTAGGTGCAGGTTTTGTTCCAGGATAACCTTATAGCAACTATTCCAAATACTCTTGATCACATAATCAGGCATTGTTCCTTGTTTCCCATAATGTGCTGTGTTCTCTTTTGCTAAATATTTATTGTGCTCTGCCCTGGAACTGCAGAACAGCTTACAGCAATTTTGGGGGTGGGGTGAGGGGTGGTGGTTATCCTTCTTCAAAGAAGTTCAGAGCTCTGAGGTGCTAAAGAGACTGTGAATATAATGATACAAAGGTGGGATCTGGGTCCATACCTTGTGCCAGACATAACAGAATTATACGTGAGTTGCTTGTTCTCCTGGAGGCAAGTGAAGGCATCTTGCATGGGTGATTTCCCAACCCATTCTCAGGGAGGCAGGAACTTGAAATTGCCACTTCCTGTTCAATGCTTGGGCATCCATCTTGGCCCCTGTATTTTTCCTGCCTCGGCAGGGAGAGCAGCACTTGTTCAGATCTCCAAGCAGTTTGGTGTTTAGATTACTCTATGTGTTTGTTGTTCGTCATGTCTTCTGTCGTAGTGTTTGAGTTATTGTGACTAGGTTTCTCATGTATCTCCTTGTTTTTTGGGGGGAGTTTTAGCTACCTTTAATTTTCCCGCCGAAAAACCGCACCGCCACAGCGAGCCACCTTAAAATGGCTGCCTGGTATCTTTCCCCTCCACCAGACACCTTCGGCCGGTTGGCAGAGGAGGGCACCAGGGCAGCGACCTGTAGGGGTTTGTGTTAGCCCAATAATGGTGTGGAAGGGACAACGTCTTTGGTGGGGGTCAGACATTCAAAGGTGGTAGCAGGAGTTGTTGCTGCAAAGCGGAGCACCAAGGCTCCGGCGGCCAAGAAAAAGTACCAGGAGGCTTCCTGATCTGAGCTGCGGAGACGGAGCACCAGCGCCCCTGGCAGGGTTGCGGCAGGTGTAGCTCCGACCTGCCCCCAACGCTCCCCAATTCGTACAGACTGTCTGAGGCAGTGCGAGGCCAGCGCAGAGACAGGGTTGGAGATGGGGGAGCTGATTGACAACGAGGAATGTGCCAGCGGCTCTGGCAGGGCCATGACGGGTGCGAGACCACGATCGCCTGCTTCTACAGCTGTTACCAGGCAAGATCGGGATGAGAGAGACAGGGACGGAGGGTGGGGTCACTCCCAGCTCGATCCCTTTAGTTTCCTCTTCTGGGTCTTGGGTTAATGCCTCCCCCAGTGAGCTAATGGAATTGTTCAGAAAGACTATGAGGGAGGAAATTAATTCCTTTGATAAGGAGAAAGAGGCTGCTAGACACAGGGTAAGAAGGAGATCTCCTCACAGATCCACTTCCAGATGTAGACCCAGATCTAGATCCCTCTCCAGGTCACCTACCCCAACTGCTGATAGGGCTACCACTGCCTATAGGGATCCTTTCAATCTGCCTGAGGAGGGGGACTGCAGTGAGGGGGAGCTTAGTGATTCTTCAGAACATTTTTCTGAAACACAGGAAGGTCCCATAGAAACCAATGAACATTTCCTCAGGTTCTTTAAACAAGAAAATTCAAAATGGAGACCCTTCAATCCATTGTGGAGAATCTATGCCCGGGGGAGTACCTGACCTCTTTGGACTTGACGGAGGCATACCTGCATATTCCGATCAATCCGCTTCACAGGTGCTTTCTTCAATTTTCAGTGGGGAAGGATCACTATCAATACAGGGCCTTACCCTTTGTTCTGGCGATGGCACCGCGGGTGTTCTCGAAGGTTCTAATGGCTTCCATCATGGAACTGCGGGAACAAGGCATACATGTCCACCCCTATCTGGACGATATCCTAGTCTGATTGGGGTCCAGAGAAAAGGCCATCCAGGATGTAGCCGCAGTTCAGGAGACACTCAGACAGCGCGGCTTCCTGGTCAATCTGCAGAAGAGCTCCCTGATACCAGCCAAAAGAATGGAGCATCTTGGGGCAATTATCGACACCAATTTCAACTCACTCTTCATTCCGCAGTCACAGGTCCTCAAAATCCAACGGCTTGTGGCAGCCATCATCCCGGCCAGAGGAGCCTCTCTAGTACAACTCACCAGTCTGATGGGATTGTTCATCTCAGTGATAGATAGGCTGCAGTGGGGCAGACTCCATGCAAGACCCCTCCAGCTCTTCCAGAAACCTTACCAACAACAAATAATGGAGAAGGATTGCTCTCTTCCACTTACCAGTCATATCCGGAACAGTCTTTGTTGGTGGTCCCAATGCAACAATCTATCGGGGGGGGGGGGATCTATTCCATCAAAGCAGGGTCCAATTGTTCACAGATCCAAGCCAAGTTGACCCAAGTTTTTTATTCTGCTGACTCAGGTCAACACATTTTGGTTATACGGTTCAACCCAAGTTTGTATGCCACTATGTAGTTTTTTTCATATAGAGTTTAGAGGACCTTACGTATTGGGGTTGATGTGAGTTTATGTGGTTGTTGCTTCCTGTTTTTTCACTGTTATCTTGTGAGTTTTTTACTACTGCTTTGTCAGTTGATTACTGGGGCCAAGATGGATGCCCAAGCATTCAGCAGGAAGTGGCAATTTCAAGTTCCTGCCTGCCTGAGAATGGGTTGGGAAATCACCCATGCAAGATGTCCTCATCACCCACCAGGAGAAGGCCCCTTCATAGTAATTAACCAATGGACCGTTCTCCTCAGTTTCTGTATGTTTAGTGTTCAGTTAGAATCACATATGAATGGAGCTTTTCCCTGTGTCATTTCCCCAACCTTGGAACAATCTAGGTGGGTTTGGGTGGGGTATTACTGGGTGCTGTATCGACAATGGCAGCAGTGGGTAAACTACACAAGTTTGTGTGATTCAAATATTTTGTTGTATGCTTTGGAAAATGAATGAAAATGAATCTTTCTAAACCATTCCATTATTAAGAACATAAGAACAAGCCAGCTGGATCAGACCAGAGTCCATCTAGTCCAGCTCTCTGCTACTCGCAGTGGCCCACCAGGTGCCTTTGGGAGCTCACATGCAGGATGTGAAAGGAACGGCCTTCTGCGGCTGTTGCTCCCGATCACCTGGTCTGTTAAGGCATTTGCAATCTCAGATCAAAAAGTTCAGGATTGGTAGCCATAAATCGACTTCTCCTCCATAAATCTGTCCAAGCCCCTTTTAAAGCTATCCAGGTTAGTGGCCATCACCATCTCCTGTGGCAGCATATTCCAAACACCAATCACACGTTGCGTGAAGAAGTGTTTCCTTTTATTAGTCCTAATTCTTCCCCCCAGCATTTTCAATGAATGCCCCCTGGTTCTAGGTATTGTGAGAAAGAGAGAAAATTTTCTCTCTGTCAACATTTTCTACCCCATGCATAATTTTATAGACTTCAATCATATCCCCCCTCAGACGTCTCCTCTCCAAACTAAAGAGTCCTAAACGCTGCAGCCTCTCCTCATAGGGAAGGTGCTCCAGTCCCTCAATCATCCTCGTTGCCCTTCTCTGCACTTTTTCTATCTCTTCGATATCCTTTTTGAGATGCGGCGACCAGAACTGGACACAGTACTCCAAGTGCGGTCGCACCACTGCTTTATATAAGGGCATGACAATCTTTGCAGTTTTATTATCAATTCCTTTCCTAATGATCCCCAGCATAGAGTTTGCCTTTTTCACAGCTGCCATGCATTGAGTTGACATTCCCATGGAACTATCAACTAAGACGCCCAAATCCCTTTCCTGGTCTGTGACTGATAGCACTGACCCCTGTAGCGTGTATGTGAAGTTTGGATTTTTTTGCCCCTATGTGCATCACTTTGCATTTTGCTACATTGAACTGCATTTGCCATTTCTTAGCCCACTCACCTAATTCACCAAGGTCCGCTTGTAGCTCTTCACAATCCTTTGTGGTTCTCACCACCCTACATAATTTGGTAATTATTCTACCTTTGTAAAAATTCTCTCCTGAATAATTAAGTTTTGCATAGTTTGCAGAAAGTCAGGAGGCTTCCAGGTTTGATTAAGCATCTAAAGATACCTGAATTCTGTAACATTTGTAAGTGTTTTTCTAGCACTCTCAAAGTATGCAGTAATATAGTCAAATGCAGTAGCTGTGTTACCAGTAACACTGACTGTCTTTTGAATCATGGACCAAAAAGATTTGCTATAGTATCAATTGTCTGTAACAGTTACTTTGCAACACTGTTACAAAATTTCATTTCATTCTGAAAGGTGGACTAATTTGTGTGTGTTTTACTTGCCTCCCAACTTGTCTCCCAATTTTTCACATTCCCAATTACCACATCTTTCACTGAACTACCAAGTTCTTTCACATTGCCAGTTCAAAACATAAGTCTTTAAAATATTGCAGTATCATAATGAGAATCCTCTTACGTGATATCATACAAAGGTCCCCTTTCTATATTACCCTGTAGAAAATTCTTACGTTCAATTTCAGTTTCACCAGTTTATGGCTTCAGACCTCTGATGTGCTGGTCATAGAACTGGAGAATAGTTAGTACTGTTCTTAAACATTTATGTATGGTGGGGCACTACTAATATTTCGTTCATAGTTATAGATAAAGTGATAATTCATTTTGCAGTCTCCTTGTGGTTGTTACTGTCTAGAGTTAAATCTGCAGCTGTTTAGTTCCAACTGGGCAGAATACTTGAATACAAGTAAAAAAATTGTGAAGGAGTTTGTGAAATAATTAGCTTCAGTCAGTTGTGTATTTTAGTTGAGGCACATTATAACTTTCCATCTATGAAACTGTTATTTGTTGCTAATGAGATTCTCACATGACAATAACATAGCTCAGTTTCTCTGAGAAGTATTTTGTAAACATTGATGTTGAACGACTTGGCTGCGTATGACTTAGCTATGAGGTTCATTGATGTTTTAAAGCCCTGTAAGCCTCCCTGAACCCAGCTTTGGTTGGGAAGAGGGTGGGATATAAATTTAACACAGTTAAAATAAATTTCCATGTGCTGATGAGGAGTGTGTTCTTTAAGCTTTTGCTATCTATGAGATTTTGCTGCCATGAGTCATAAATGAAGCCAGAATGGTAGCAGGGGTCCTATGAGTTGGTTGAGCAGTAACTGCTATACCCTGGGAACTAATGCACTTCTTTTTATGAGGATACATTCTTCTTACTTTTGAGACTGAAAACTTCCATGTCTCAGCCAGAGGATATTGCTGTATGAAAATGAGGAACTCTGTGTAAAAAGATGTTGAGGATGTTGGAAATGGGTGTTGGGAAACAACCTACCTTAGACAGCTTCTGTTTTTTAGTACTTTGTTAAGTTCTTCAAGTTAGAGTTTAATCCCAGGGACCTGGCGGCTCTCCAGATAGCTCAGGGATACCATCCAATTCCCCATCAGCCTCTGTCAGCATGGCTGATGGGAATTGTAGTTCCTGAACATCTGGAGAGCTGCAGGTTCCCTATCCCTGGTTTAACCCATTTAGGTTTCTTGTCAACAGGTAAAATTAACTGAATGCAGTCTGCTGCTTCCTCATTTGGCTTGCAGTGATTTTATGTTTTTTATATGGGTTGAAGGTGAGGTTCTTTTCACCAAACTCATCTAGATGTGAAATTTTACTTTAAAAAAAGGTTTTCGGACCTTCTTTATGTAGTAACCTGAGCTTTTCTCCTAGTAGTAGTTGATTGAGGAAAAGGGGGTTGCCTGTGGCTCTCTTTCATTTGTTGAATTAATGGGTTGAATCCAACAGAGGTTTTCCAGGAGGGGTGAGGGGTGTTTTTGTGCCTCTTTCCCTTTCCTTAACTCTTCTGCATGCTATTCTTGGGGTTCCCTTGTACTCCAGGAACAGCATTTCAAGGAGGCATTTTAGGCTGCAGTGAGACGGGAGGCAAAAAGTTGTGCTCTGCAAATGGGAATAGCTTCTGCCCTTTCAAAAGGTGTATGGGTGGCAAACCAATAGTCAGGGCAGACAGGCCAGTAAGGCCTCTGAGAAAAGTCGTGGACAGCTGATGACTGGGAGGGGGGGATGTCTGGTCTCAAGTAAGAGATGGTCTTTGCCCCATTTGCAGTGAACAAATAGCCACTCTGAGAGAGCCAGCATTTAGTCCTTCTGCTTTGTTGGAGGGATAGACTGGGGCAGGGACCCTTTCCAGGATTGTTTGTCTTTCTAGTCTACCCCTGCACATGGTAGTTGTCTAATCGTTGCTCACAGACTATAGAATTTCAGTGGTGCTGCCTAATTGTTGTTCACAATTTCAGTGGAAGTTGTCTAATCATTGCTCACAGACTGTGCTATTTCAGTGATGCTGCAGTTTCTTAGGTAAGTTAGTTTTCCAAGAACTGCTCCTGAATGCTTCATATGTTGCTATTGCAATGATGTTCATCTAAGCATATTCCACATATTACCACCTTATTAATGGCCTGTGACATTGTTGGTGACAAAGCAGCACAACTTCCACCCCTCACATTTTTTAAGGTTATTGCTAATTTTAATTTTCATTCTTCATGGTTGCTTGCTGCCCAGTTCGAAAACTCCAGCAATTTATTGTTCATCCATCAGAATTTCAAGGAGATAGATTTGTCCCTGTCATTTAGAAATCAGTTCGTTTAACTTTTTTTAAAAATGTCCTTGATGACTGAACATTCCCCCTACTTTGAAAAGCTGGAATCCTGATTAAGCTCCATTATGATCAATAGGTATCATTCTTCCCTTTTTCCCTGAAATTGTGTCAGATAAGGGTAAGATATTACACTATAGGTTTTGGACTAAGCCCAGGTGTAGCGGTTGTTTTGTGGTAAATGTGGAATGAGATTAGATCACACTTTGACCCCCCCCCCCTATTTATACCCATTTTAGTTTTTCTGATATAACTGAAAGTGTGTAGAAGAAAAAAATGGTAGAAGTTACTGGGGACTCTAAAAAAAGAAAGGAAGAACTAGCTGTAGTAATAACTCTCTCCTACCACCAGCCTCAGGAACCTTGTGTTGCTATCGATTTCCCAAGTGGCAAAGAAAATCACAGGTTCTGTGTTGAAGTGCTTGAAATTGCGCATCTCTAGTTTTAACTTGAGTTGTCTCACTGAAAGGACATTCATTCATTCATTCATTCATTCATTCATTCATTCATTCATTCATTCATTCATTCATTCATTCAATTTAATATACTGCCCACCCCCAAAGGGCTCTGGGTGGTATACAATGTACATATTAAAAACGTCACAGATAAAACCAATAACAACGTGCTAAAACCATAAATAACAAAAACAAATACCAATTTCCAAACTGTAAAATTGTCAGTTGGCGGCATCACAATTTAAATTGCAATCCATAGCATGTTACGAGGGGGTCTAAACATAAGATAGAATATAAATGTAATGCAGGGGATGGCATTTTAGAAATGGTGATGGCATAAAGAATACTACAGTTTGCTACTGCAATCTAAACTGTTTCCCATTTTAGAGTTCAGTGGCAGCGGATTGATGTGTTTATATTTGGATGGGATGTTCACATGAATTGCAACATTATTAAAGTCTTGTATCACTACCTGGTAAAGCTATTGGTCTCTTTCCAGACATCCTCAGACTTTTTATTTGTGGTCAACATCAGCTTTCTTTCTCCTGTAAAATCTGGATCTTCGGGATATAGTTCATCACCTGGTAATATTTGCATGAAGCCATCTGAAGCAATCAACAGAACAGGCATCCATCATCCACATCCTTCTGCAGCTCGCTCAAAGCCAAACCTACGCAAATCGGGAAGGGAAGTTGTAGAGTCTGCATAATTCATAAAACTGAGGAGGTGGTATCCAGATGTCATGAGACATATAAAGTTCAATAGCTTCCGAGGGCTTTGTCCACTGGCAAGCCGTGTCCTTGGCCTGGTTGTGCGAGGCGGGGGAGCAGCAGAGTTTTTGGTGCCTTTTCTACCTACATAGAAAATGGCACAAAAGTAGCTCCCTAGTGGTTTTCTTTTAGAGTGAGATCTAAGGTCCCCTCTTACTGCTGCTGAAAAGTTGCCTGCAGCAGGGATTTGCTGGCTTCCCTGGGAACAAGTCTTCTGGTCAACCCAGAGGCTGAGAGCACAGCTCTAGGGAAGTGTGGTTCCAAACGGCACCATTCTTCCCAGGACTCTAGGAAGCCGCTACCACAACAGTTATTGCAGCAACTGTAAGCTAGGCCTTCACAGTGAACTAGATGCCACACTAATACCAAGTGCTGTTTCTCTTATGTTCCACAGATAATTGAATATGTAGGCAGGATCCATTCATGGTTTTTTCCTATGTTGGAAAAAAGTTTTCTGTAGAAGAGTTTTTCGTCAAGCAAATTGGACATGTTTCTATCAGTTGTAAATCCACCCCCTCATGTTTATCTATCTGTTATTTTCCTTTTTCAGTACATGATAGAAAAGGGTTTTTCCCCCCTTGAAGCAATTTTTAGCAGTATTGGTTAAATTATAAAAAAATACTTGACACAAATGCAACCATCATTTTAGTTAATGTAAAAAGCATTGTTTGAGCTTGTTCCATTCTTTCCTGAAAATGGCTCCTCTAATGTGACAGGCATATTTGATCTGCATTGTTATTCCTGTTGCTTACCATTAGTGTCCCTATACAGCACTTTCCTTCCTATTGCTCTATAACTTCAACCATGCTGAGGTATTTGTGTAGGCAAGTAACATAAATTCCTTTTTCTGGAACTTCTGTGAAGTAGTTGTGTTCCTTCAATTGGGATAAGAAGTGGCATGTATTTGAGGGAATTTATTACTTCATTTTAATCAGTTAAAATGTGAGACCTACTATAAATGGATTTATAGACAGAAAGGTCATGTAACTTGGCCTGTTAAGAGAGTTCATGGTTCCTGTTCTAATGAAGCAGGTAATCTGTAGATACAGTCCTTTCAGAGATGCGATTTTCATTGTTGCTTACATATTAGATTCTAGTGCAAATTCAGGTCACGTTTAAGAACTAAAGAATGTAAATGTTCTGAATCCAGACCTGCCTTTCATTTAAGTCATATTGGTTGATGGGTCCTTTGACATTCCAAGCCTATCAAATGTGTTTCAATTCTTGATGCAAAATCTTCTGCAAATTGTTATTAAATAGGCATTATTTAAAACAATAATATGAAATCAGCATGAGTTTATTTCATAAGTGAACTTTGTTCTATTGTGGAATGTAATCTGATTACTGACATTTCTTGTATTGAACATTCCATTTGACATTAATTCTATAAATAGTTGGCAACTATTATTCAAACAACCAAAGCTGGAGGACTATAAGTAATTCTGTGGGGATTTACTTGGAATAATACGTTCCTGTGTGTACATGCGTGCAGGTGCATGCAGAGCAGTTATGAAAGGTCACCATGGAGCTTATGGTGCAAGGCAGATACAGTGCCAGAGGTCAGAACTGTATCACACTGAGTCAAGGAGGGGGAAGGTGACAGGTGGGAGCTTATAGTAATATTTCTGAAGCATAGTCTGTAGAGATAACCTCCCTGTCTCCTGTGCTCATACTTCCTTGTAATTGTTGTCACCCTTTACAGCCTGTTTCATCCACTTACTCTGAGCCTTCTTTCCATGTTGTGAATACAAGTAATATTTTTCCTAGACTGCAGTTATTGTACTATCTGGTTTTTTTAAATTTTCCTGAACTATGATGAAATATTTCAAGAGTGTAGTTTAGACACATAAACTATTCCACACATAGTATTGTAGACTTTATTTGTTTACATTATTTATAGTCTCAAGGAGGATTATAGAGGGTGAGTCAATACAATCAACAGAATGGGACATTCGGTAAACAATGCAATAGGATTAGGGTTGTAAAACCAATCAGAAGTCTAAAAAACAGAACTGAAACAAACTAGAAATATTAACATGACACATTAAAGGATACAAAATTACATAGGATCCTACTTATAGCAAAGTATACGCACTAGTATGGATTATACTCCTTAATAATTTATCCAAGTAATTCTGTGAATAATTTTGTATAGATCTTATTGCATGCGTAGAAAAGCCCTCTTGAATTATTCGGTTTTGCATAGTTTGTGGAAAGCCAGGAGAGTGGGCGCCTTCCTGTCCTCTGTTGGCAGGTAGGCCAGAATGCAGAAGGCATGTGCACAGACAGTTGTTTGTTTTGCCCATTTGCAGGTTGGCATTTGCAAAAGGCCTTGCCCATATGAGCAAAGTTGTCTAGGCAGACCATTGGGGGAGAGACTGTCTTGCAGATATGAGAGGGTTGAGAGCTGTGAAGGACTTTGTATGAGATAGCCAGTACCGTAAATTGAGCCTGGTAGCTGGTGGACAGCCAGTGGAATATTTTCAGAATGGGATTAATGTGCAAGCTCTAATTCCAAATAATAGCTGAGCCGTGGAATTCTGCATCAACTAGAGTTTCCAAATTGATTTTGAGGGGAGAGAGACCAATGTACATTGCTTTACAATAGTCTAGTCTCAGTGTTACTTTGTTGTGGATCCAGGTGGACTGCTCAACTGTGCCAGGGTAAGGTGCCATCTTATGACCTAGGCTGAGCTGGCAGAAAGCCATTTTTGCAGCTGCATTAACTTGCTTCTCCAGCAATAGTGTTGGGGCCAATACAACCCGAGGGCTCTTAACTGAGTCAGCTGAGGTCACGCATATTAAATGTTACAAAATTGAACACTTTTGAACTTCATCAAAAGTGGGGTGCTTAATGCCCTTCAAGACCTCAGCCTTCCCACCCAAAATTAATTCTACCTTTCCAAGGGTTTAATTTCAATTTGTTTACCCTTGATCATTTAACCACAACAGCCAGGCAGAGATTTAGGACCTCTATTGTATCACCAGGAGATTTGGTTACGGATATGTATAGCTGTGTATCAACTGCAAATTGATAAAAGCCAACCCCAAACTGCCAATGATTTGGCCTAAAAGCTTTATATAGGGATTGAAGAGTGTGAGGGATAGGATTGTGCCCTGTGGGGTACCCCAGCATAGATTCCAGTGGCAATCCTTTGGATCTGGTCTGTGAGGAATGGTTTGAACCAGTCTAACACACAACCTCTGATGCCTACCTCTGCTTGCAGGAGCCTCAACAAGATGGCATGGTCCCCTGTATCAAAGGCAGCAGAAAAATCCAGTAGGAGCAACAAGGAGGCTTGGCCTTTAGATGGAGGTCGTCAGTTAAAGCCTGCAAAGCCACCTGTATCCCATAGCCTGGTCTGAAGCCAGACCAGGGGTAGGGAACCTGCGGCTCGAGAGCCACATGCGGCTCTTCTGCCCTTCTTGCACCGTGTGGTTCTCCATTCTGGCCGGTTAGCCGGCTTCATCCTCTGCCTTCCGCCCTGCAGGCAGCAGGTGGCAGGGCGTGCCATCTTCAACTGCCTGCGGACAGCTGGGCCGCGCCGCAGGCTTCCCCTCTCGCCCACCCCATTGGAGTGGGGTGGGTGCTTTCCCGGCGGACGGTGAGCCCAAGCCGCCAGCTTCATCCTTGCCCGCCCTGCAGGCAGCAGGGCAGGCGCACCAATTGCCTGTGGCCGGCTGGGCAGTGCCATGGGCTTCCCCTCTCACCCACCCCATTCAAGCGGGGTGGGCGCTTTCCTGGTGGCTCATTCTGCCCTCGCCTCGGGCAGGGCGGGCAGGGCTGGGCACATCCATGTGCATTTCAGTGAAATGAGTGGAGTAAAGGTAAAAAAACCCCAATATATACAGTAAGTTATCTTTTATTTTAAAATGTCAAAAATTATTTGCGGCTCAAAGTGTTTTCTTTTCCCGTGGAAAACGGGTCCAAATGGCTCTTTGAGTGTTAAAGGTTCCCTACCCCTGAGCCAGACCAAAAGGGTCTAAAGCAGATGAGTGACCTAAGAAGACCTGTAGTTGGTCTGCTACTGCTCTCTCAATCACATTGTCTAGGAAGGACATCATTTTTCTGTAGGAATTTTTTGTTAGGTTTAGCAGATTAGAGTATACCTGTTCTTAATTATTGAGCTGTAAAAGATAGTTGTTTCGAGAAACATGAGTCAAGTATTTGTAGGACACTTAGAGTAGATCTTATTGCATGTGTAGAAAAGCCCACATGCAATAAGATCTATACAAAATTATTTGCAGAGTTACTTGTTTCATGAGCAGCAGTGGCATAATGATTAAGAGTATTCTGGAGGAACCGGGTTTGATTCCCCGCTCTGCTGCCTGAACTGTGGAGGCTTATCTGGGGAATTCAGATTGGCCTGTACTCCCCAACACACGCCAGCTGGGTGACCTTGGACTAGTCCAGGGGTAGGGAACCTGTGGCTCTCCAGGATGTTCAGGAACTCACAATCTCATCACTCTTACCAGCATGGCCAATTGGCCATGCTGACAGAGGCTGATGGGAATTGTAGTTCCTGAACATCTGGAGAGCCGCAGGTTCCCTACCCCTGGACTAGTCACATTTCTTCTGAGCTCTCTCAGTCCCACCTGCCTCAGGGGGGAAGGGAGAGGAGTTTCTAAGCCCCTTTGAGTCTCCTATAGGAGGGAAAGGGGGGATCTTCTTCTTCTTTGAAGCGAAAAATAACCACTAGGATTCTGTAATGTTTGTCTCTTTGAGAAAAAAAATACATTAGAATTGGTCAATTATAGAATGTTTATAGAGTGCATTCAGTTACCAAGTTAGTTACATTTTAAAGCAATGTGTGTATATAAGAATGGGATATATTTTCTGTCATTATATAAGTGGCCTATCATTGTGTTCTTTATCTGCAAGCTGATGATGAGTATTTCTGACTCTTAACCCTCCCTTGCTTTCACAAAAAGAAGATATCTGTTTTCAAAGCAACCAGACCAGTGAAGTAGCTACAACTCCAGGTTTCCTGCACACCTGGAGAGAGGAAGTGAAGCAGGGCTTGGGGAAGGAAGGGACCTTCAGCAGGATGCAATGCTATAGAGCTGCAGCCAAATTGTTTCTAAAATCTCAATTTTGGAAATGAAGATAGTTTCTGAATTATCTTCAGAAAGGCCAGTAGTCATGTTATTTATGTATTTATTTCAATTTAAAGGCTGCCCTTCCCCTTGAAGTCAGTTTACCAATTGAGTGGTAACAATAAAAAAATGCCAATCCAAGACTCAATACTTTTGTCACCAGTAGAGTTAACAGTTTAATTGTACCCCAGAATCATCATCCATTCACACCATGAGTTAAGGGGAAAAGAGGGGGAAAGAGGAAAAGAGAAAGGAGGGGCTACTATATGGATACCGTTTTTTCCTTTACCATAGGCTTGGTAGAACAAGGTTGTCATACTGGCCCTGCAAAACTGCTAAATCTCTCAGGGCCCAGGTCTCACTTGATTCAGCCAGGTTGGGGCCAAAGCCAAAAAGGCTTTGATCCTGGTTGAGGACAGCTGGAGAGCTTTCAGGCCAGGGATCACCAGCAAGTTGTTGTTAGTTGAGCATAAGACTCTTTGGGAATGTATCTGGAGAGGTGATATTACAGGTACAATAGCTCCAAACCATTTAGGTCATTGGAAGTGAGTACTAGAATCTTGAACCTGATTTTGTACTCTACCCAAAGCTAATGCAACTGGTGGAGTTCTGGCTAAATGTGTGCCCACTTTAGGGTCCCAGTAAGGACTTGTTGCTGCATTTTATACCAATTGGAGTTTCCAGAGCAGGGCCAAGGGCAGCCCTGCATGGAATAAGTTGCAGTAGTCCATCCTGGAGGTGATGGTTGCATGGGTCACTGTGGCCAAGTCGGGTTGGAAGAGGTAAGGTGTCAGCAGCTTAGATTGGTAGAGGTGGTAAAATACCAAGCGCACTACATTTGTGACCTGTGCCTCCATGGATGAAACATCTAGGATCACGCCTAGATACCTGACGGTCAGCATAGGTGTTGACTATACACCATCAAGAGTCAGAAGCTAGCCAAATCTACCTAACTCTTCACCCCTGACCTAGCCACAGAATCTCCATCACCATTTCACCACAGCCTCTAAGCAGCTGACCAAAGCATCCATCCATGCATCCATCCATGCATCCATCCATGCATCCATCCATGCATCCATGCATCCATGCATCCATGCATCCATGCATCCATCCATGCATCCATCCATCCATGCATCCATCCATCCATCCATCCATCCATCCATCCATCCATCCATCCATCCATCCATCCATCCATCCATCCATCCATCCATCCATCCATCCATCCATCCATCCATCCATCCATCCATCCATCCATCCATCCATCCATCCATCCATCCATCCATCCATCCATCCATCCATCCATCCATCCATCCACAGATACAGCTGGATGTCAACAGCATACTGATGGCAACCCATCCTGATGCTCAGGATCAACTTGGCGAGAGGATGCATGTCGATGTTAAATAACATCACAGAAAGATTGCCCCTTGTAGGATCCCACACTCCAAGGAATGGCATGTCGAGGTTCTCTCTCTGATTACTACTCTGTCTCCAACTCTGGAGGAATAAGCATACACAAAGCAAGGTTGTCCTCCGTATCCCTGAATAGGAAAGATGGTGAGTCAAAAGATTGTGATTGACCAAGTCAAATGCTGCTGGCAGATCAAGCAGCAACAGCAGTGCCAACCTGCCTTGGTCCAGTTACCTCCAGAGACCACTAAGGGTGAACAAGGCCATTTCTGTTCCATGGCCAGAGTGGAAGCTGGAATGAAATGGATCTAAGACTGATGTGTCTTCCAGAAAAGCCTGGAGCTGCTCCACAGCTGCTTTCTCAACTGTCTTATCCAGGAACAGAAGATAATAGTTGGAAGGATCTGTTGAAGCCAGTGATGAATTTTTTCAAAAGCATCTTTATATTTAATTGGCATGCATCCAATTATTAAATTTTAAAATATTATTTTAAGCAATATAAGATTATTATTTACATGGGAGGGAAGTTAGCATGTATAGCCTGATCTCCATACAAAGTAAAGGCGAACCACCTCTGCTTCTCACTTGCTTTGAAAGCCTCTTTCTGGGGTTACGGTAAGTTGGCTACAACTTGACAATACATTACACGCACGCACACACACACACTCTAACTCCTGCACACTTAGTATTCAGAAAGTGGGATCTATGAATAACTACTCCTGTCCTGTGAACAAGATGGCATGAAAAGTAATGCACAAAAAACCCTTAAATAAATGTTCTCTTATTTGAAAACTTTTTGAATGCATGATGTTAATATACCGAGTCAGATTATGAGCACATCCTGTTCAGTACTGCATACTCTGACTGGCAACAACTTTCTGATGTCTTAGGCTGGACATTTTCCCTGGCCTATTTCCCTTTGAAACTGAGTAAACAGTGGTGGGGGAGAAAGGGCTATTGACCAGGAGCAGCGCATATGTAGCATGGTGAATAACATTGCAGACTAGATGTAATATGGTCACTGGCATATCTAGGGGGGCAGAGGGAGCATATAACCCAAACACTCGACTGGGTCACATGGAGGGTGCATTTCACCACCCTTTCTCCCCTCTGCAGCCTGCACGGGCCAGGAAGGGAGTCCCCACCCACCAGCCTCCGCTTACTTGTTGCCCTCCTGCTCGTTTGCTCGTCGTCCTCCCTCGTTGCCCTCCCTCTCAGCCACTTGCCCGCCCTCTGGGAGACTCCATGGCCAGCTCTCAGAGGGCTGCCACCATGTTCCTCTGTGCCACTGCTGGCTGCAAGGAGGGAATGCAGGAGGAGTGACATCTAACTCAGCTCTCAAAGGATGGCTGGAGTCCCTGTGGTGGTGCTGGGAACTGGCTATGCTCCCTCCAGCTGGCCTGGCTTAGCACCATGCTGCAGGTACACTGGCTCCGGGCTCCCCCTTTGTGACCAGAGGTGGTGGAGACTGCCCATGCCACCTCCATCTCCTCCTTTGTCTCCCATTCCATTGCCAGCTGTGCCCAAGCTGCCTACCTTTGCCAGTACTACAGGCTCTTGCCAGCCCTGGCATCTTCCACAGGTGAGTGGGGGGTTCCTCTACAGGTGGGTGGGGTCTTCCACAAATGTGAGATGTGCAGTTTCACTTCTTGCCCTGGGTGCTAATTAACATAGATGTCCCACTGAATGTGGTGCAAATTCCCCTATTGTCAGGGAGTTTACTGGAAGATTATTTTACTGCCTAACCTGCCTGACAGGGTTGTTCTGATACAGAAAAAAAAGAGAGAAGGGAATCCATCATGCCACCTTGTGTTCCTTCAAGGAAGGGCACAGTAGACGTTCGATTTAGCAGAAGAGTTCATGAAAGTAGTTGGCAGAGCAGTTATTTCTCAATAGTTCCCCTTCCCCAGTTTGGAAGAGCCTTGACAAGAAACAGGTGCCACAGGGTGCTGCAGCAACAAAAACAAAATTGCATAAGATCACCTCCTTCACTGATATATGCCCTAAGCAAAAGAGTGGGGCGATTTTACTTGATTTTCTTGTTGCTGCAATTCCCTGTCATGTGGCAAGTTTTGCTTGCACATCTCTCCTGGAGTGCTAACTCTGCACTCCGTGTCTAAGCAATGACCTCCCACTTACGAAAAGAAAACACTTGCTTCAACTGATCGCAACCCATGACCTGTTTATTATAGTTTATTATAGAGTACTACCTTAGCAAAAATTTCTGGTGTGTTTTGTCTGCAAATAACTTATTTATTTAAATACTTATGTCTGACCTGTTGAATTGTATTCTCCAAGGCAGCTTAGAAATCAAAGTCTTCATATAAAATATTGGGAAAGGAGAAAAGTATTAATAAGTCAAATAAAACTACTGAACAAAGAGCAGCTAAAGCCAGCTCTGACACTGTTCACAGACCAGCTGTCTCTGCCTCAAGGTGCCATACTCTGAAAGCTGAAATACTGTCTGCCTGTCTGCTCTCTCATTCCTGATTGTGCTGAGAACCCTGCAAGTATCAGTGCAGGTTCTCTTCTGGCTGTTAAATCAACCTGTTGAAGTTTAAAGCCTGCCCTGTCTTAAGAAAGAATAATTAGTTCCGATTGGAGGAAAGAGTTTTTTAAAGGAAAAATATAGTGACAGCCTTTTTAAAAAAGAATTATGTAATTTCTAGGTGTCCATTTTGCTTACTTGCCAAAGTGTGCCTTTAGTCCTTGAATATAAACCAGGATATTTTTAGCAGTAAGCTGAAATGTAAAAATTACTGTACATAATGAGATTAGTTTTAAAATTACTTGTCTGTCTACCCGTTTCCTTTGACATTTGTGAAATGTCCTCCTGTCTTTCAGTGAGTTTTTCTTGATAAATTGAATGTAGAGCACGTTATTTTGTAAAGCGAAAGCTGCATAGAAAATGTATGAAAATGTAATGGGACAGTCCATTAAGTACAGTAATCTATTCGTTAAACTTATTCTGATACCTTGCCTTCCAACCTAGATGTGACAATTGAAATGGAAGGTAGCAGGGGTAAAAAACTTTAATAGGATTATAGGAATTATAGGGCATAATTATCTCTTAAAGATGAACATATAATTCCTGATTCCATCCTTAACCAAAAATGCCTGGCAGATACAGTTTTACAATATATTCATCATCAATGAACAGCAGTTACAAATAAATCCAGCCCAGTTTTCTTTGGTCATTAAGTTGATGAGACATTATAAGGACAAAATCAGGACAGAAGGAGTCAAGCAAATATTTGTGCAATGTGTAAGAAAAGTAATAAATTTACCTTCTATCCTAGATGTTTTTTTTAATTTAATTCATTTGTATTCCGCTTTTCTCCCAGTGGGGACCCAAAGCGGCTTGCATTGTTCTCCTGGCCTCCATTGCATCCTTACAACAACCTTGTGACGTAGGTTAGGCTGAAGAGAGTGTGACTGACCCAAGGTCACCCAGTGAGTTTCCATGGCACAAATGTGGATTCAAACTCAGATCTAGCACATGTTGGGGTGGGGTGGGGGGTGGGGCAGTGGCAGTGGCAGCCACTCTATTGAGATAAGATAATTGTTTCTTGATTCCTGGTCTTAATGGACAATGAGGTTTGTGGCACCCTCTTGAGGAAAAACTGTGTTTGCTTTTGTGACTTGATTAAATGGCACTGAGATCCCCAGTGGGTTACATGGAAAAGACATTGGACACCTTCATACGAAGCATAACTGCTTTTGATGTTTTCCTGTTCTTTGCACCTTCAACTTTGATAGTATGGGACAGCCTGTGTTCACCCTAGATAATCCAGGTTGCCTTTGTTCACCATGTCTATTACAGAGAATTTATGCCAGTAAAAGCAATCTTTAGACCATATCTGCTCACAGAACAGAAAAATGTCTGTCATCCAAATTAAATGGCGTTACTTTGTTGCTCATCCATTAAAACTAATCCACGGCGTTTCAGTTACGTTCTCAAGTTGAAAAATAACACTTCTTAAGGAAAGAATGAGTATTTCGGTGCAGTTCAGATATAGTGGTGAACTATGTTTTTTTGCTTCATGAATGAGCTTTAAAAGAACTTCTGTCTTCAAATAATTCTTATTTCCAACTTTCTGTTATGTGTGGAATGGAATTGGTTACCTCTGAGGCAAGCCATTATTTGCCTTACAAGATACTAGAAAGTGGTAAATGCTGTTTATGAAAAAATAGCATACATTTTGGAGGATGGCTAGAGCAAATGCAGCTATTATATATGGCATGTGTATTGGTGCTGATAAGGGACACAATGATGACTCTCTAAAGCAGGATTTGTGTAAATCCTACTCTGACCAGCAGTTAACCTGCAAGTCTTACCTTGGCTCTGTTTATGTTATCAGAAAACACATTTGTTTTCTGTGCTTCTGTTCTTGTAGATGGTAATTTCAGTGGAGCCAATGAAAAGATTGTACAGTACAGTTTACACTCCAGTTCTGGCAAACCAAGGATTAAGATATTAAGAATATTTTCCCAAGGGAATGAATGCTCTTCTAGCTAATTAAATAAATCTTCTGTAGCATGCTGCATGTCTCAGACAACTCAGCGCATTCATATACTAACCAGGAAACTAGAATTATACAGTAGTTTAGAAAGGATACAGTGATACAAGATTCCCAACATATGGTAGTACTTCACAGAATTGTTAAAAGACTGATCACAGAAAAGCATAGATTGTGATTACATCTGAACTGACAAATCCCAATTTGTGCTTTCTCTGTGGACCACAATTCCAAATTGTGGGTTGGAATTTTCATCTGCAGGAAAAGCACGCCATAATTTGTCAGTTCAGATGTATTTGCAACTTAGTTCAGTTTCAGCTTTTCTCAAGGGTCTTGGATGGGAAACAAAGTAAATATACACAACAAAAATTCCTAACGAAATATTACTCTAGACATTTATTGGGTTTTTCTACAGTATGTTTTGTTGTAGGCTCAAGGTGACTAGTGCACACAGTCTTAATCTTGACCATTGAATGCCAGTCCTGAGAAGAAAACCGTATTATTCTTCTGGGAATTTGTTCCTCCTGTGATTCAATATGCTGTTGAAACAAATTTCCAAAGTCCCATAATTTAAAAAATAAATAAATGTAAAACTGGTTTCTTTTCTTACATTATGGCTGCATAAAGTTGAATTGGCTGTTTTAAAATCCATTTTGCTATTATTTTGCGAAGTCATGTGCAAACTTAAAATGTATGAGTATATACAGATCTTATTATGTGCATATATAAAACTTGCAGCTCAGCCGGAGGCAGCCAGGCGATAGCACCACTGTAGCGCCACCCTTCCGCCTCCAGAGAGTTTTCTGATGGCACAGGGAAGCAGAAAAACCAAACCCCCCCCCCGCCTCCTGCTGTTGGAAAGCCCTCCATAGGGCTAACTACTCACAAACTGAGCCCTTCGGGGGAGAGCGGTTTATTTAGTCGAATGAATGAAAAAATAAATAAATAAAATAAATAAACCCAGAGTGGAAGCTAACATCAACTCCACCTGGAATGTCCAAGCCTGCCTGCCCCCACCCCGCCCACATTCAATTAGACACCAGAGCAGCTCTAAAGTGACCCGGACTTCTGGGTTTTGCTGCCACAGAGCTGAGAGGTGGCTGGCCCCCAGTGCTTTTGCCCTCTCCACTGGTGGGATGCCCCTTTCGCTGGCAGAGGGGGCAAATGTGTCAGCGTACCCCTGTGCTGTCTCCACAACGCAATTCTCACTCCCTCATAGGATTGACCTGTTAATGTTTCCTGAAACAGTATGTGTTTTTCACTCGCCAAACACCATTATTTATCAGTTTTGTAGGGAAAGTGCGCTCAGCGCTATATATTGCCAAAGTCAAATATGTTATTGAAAGGTTTTTGTAAAAATGGCTGCTATTTTGTTTTAATAAACCGGGCTGCAGGTATTAATTACCTTTAACATTACAAATATTTTAAAATGTTTTCCTTCCAACCTGTTGGTTGTAGCTGTTTCTCATACTGCCATCAAATGAGCCTTTTTCAAATGCTGCTCCTTGGAGTAAAGGGGGCCTCAGGAACATCATGAGAACCAAGTATGGGGTATGCAGCAGGTAGGGTGAATTGGTGGAAAGGTCAAAGACAACACAGTAAAACAAGGTGGTACATATCTTTGCGTCATAGATTTTTTATTCAAATGTTTAACCGAAAACCTATAGGTGCATACCGGTAGTATTACAGATGTACAAATATAATTTCTGTATGCTGGGCTATTAAATTAAATAGAGATAAAGGTTATAAAGATCAGTTTGTAAACTGAGTTCCAATCATCAATAATCTGGGAGGGGTTTTCATTCTTTCACAAGAAAAGGTTTAAAAACCTGCCTAATCCCTAATTTTAAAGTATTATGGGAAGGCTAAATTGCAATTTTCTAGTAATATAGCAGATTTTTTTAACCTATTTGTTCCTCATCAGTTAATGTATCCTTGGCAAAGAAAGACTATTTCCTTTCCACAGAGCTATATGTGCTCCCTTTTCTCTTTCCAGAACGTCCCTATTTAATATTTGACACATTAGAGTATAACTGCATTCTATCTCTACTTCTTCCACTTGTCATATTTTAATTCCTTCCCCTTTGATTTGTCTCACTAGTCTATGCTGCTGTCCAACGCAGGGGAATAAAGAGTTACCACTATTCTTGTTTTAAAAAAAACCCAACAAAAACCCAGATCCTAGTAACATTGAACAAATAAAGGTTATATGGCTTTTCTTTAATTCAAAGCTTGCTGAATATGTCAATTTAGTATGACATGACAAATGATGTTGTGCTTCCTTGTTAAATATAATACATAATGCCCTTTTATAAATCTGAGTTGAACCACATCATTATCCAATGTTGGAGCTTCTTGATCTAGGGTAAAACAAAAAGACTGAGGGAGGCATGATAGAATCTTTCAGAAATTATGAATGTTACTGGCAAAGTGCTTAAATAAATGTCAAAACATTAATGATGACACAAACTTTTACATAGCATTTTGAATGCTCAAAACATCTATGTTATGTTGGCCCTGACCAGGATGACCTGGGCTAGCTGGATCTGATCAGATTTTGGAAGCTACCAGTAAGCAGGGTTGGCTCTGGTAAATATTTGGATGAGAGACCGCCGGGTAAGTCCAAGGTCGCTGTGCAGAGGTAGGCAATGGCAAACCACCTCTGCCAATCTCTTGCCTTGAAAACCCTACGTGGTCACAATAAGTCAACTGCAACTTGACAGCACTTTATACACATATGTTACTTTGTAACCTGGAAACTGTAGTAGGTCAGTAGTATTTCTTCCTTGTGTTGCAGAACTCTTTGTATTGGAGAATTGAAAGCACTTGGATGTCCACTTAATAGCCAGTAATTTTGTGATAACGAGAACAACTTGAAGTATTACAGTGTATTAAATTCATTGTCGTAACCTGCAGTGATAGCCTTTTTAGATGAGTATTCAACATGTTAATGGAAACTAGTCTAATTAGGGTTGCCAGCCTCCAGGTGGGACCTGCGGATCTCCTAGAATTACAGGTAATCTTCATACTACAGAGACCAGTTTCCCTGGAGAAAATGGAGACTTTGGAAGGTAGACTCTATGGTATTATACCTGACTGACCTTCTCAGACTCCATCCTCATCTCCAGGACGTTCCTTGCCTGGATCTGGCCATGTCAGGGGAACCGGCCAACCCTAAGTCTAATGGCAGCTTAGTAGCATCATATCTGCTTCTCTTGATCTTACTCTGGGTTCTGTGATTGGTCATTGTTAGAATACTAGACAGTACACAGAAGCTCTCTCTGATCCATTGAGCCATTTTTTCTTCTATCCAGTTGAGAACTCTAGCAAATGCTTGCTTCCACATATTATGCAAACAAGTATTTGCAAAAACCTGGCGGTATAGGAATGTCTGCTATTAACAGCAGGCATATTGACACCGCTATAGTATTGAACTGGAAGTCAGTGAACTTATTGTAGGTATTAATTAGAGAAAATTAGGGAAAACCTAGGCTGAGGGAAACTTGCACATATGTGTGTGCTTCACCTATTGCCGTAGTGGCAAACCTATGGCTCTCCAGATGTTCATAGACTACAATTTCCATCAGCCCCTGCCAGCTTGGCCAATTGGCCATGCTGGCAGGAGCTAATGGGAATTATAGTCCATGAACTATAGATTGGAGTGCCATAGATTCACCACCACTGACCTAGCAGTTGTGTTTACTGTGAGTATAGCAGTGTTTCCTGCAGTAAAACCATAAATTGTAAATTTTAGGCATACATTCTTAAGTATTTGCAAATATATCCAGCTGCCTTAGTGAGTCAGACCATTGGTTAACAGGATGGGGTCCTTACAAATGCAACAGTTATGTCTTGCTCTGTTTTCAGGTAGAGGTCTTTCCTAGCTTCCTCTCTCTGTTTCCCCACCCCAGTGTCTTGGAGGAGCAGATATGACCCACAGTTGTTACAGGAAATGCTTATGCAACACTTACAAGAAATATGATTGCTGTGTAAGGCATAGAGTTGCTTGAAAGACCTAAGTGGGTAAAGTACTACGTGGTGTGGCAATGCTCAGGCAATTGGACTAAGAGCTCTAGCTGCTCGGTGCAGCTCTTTTTGTTCCTGCCACATCAGTGTCATCCTCTTCCTGGTCAAAACATGTTTCTCTTGCAGATGTTTCCTTGCATTATCATAACCTTGACTTTTCTTGTGCTTTCCTTCTTAGCTGTTGGACAACTCTTGTTAGTCTTTACCTCTGTCTTAACCTCTGGCCCGAAAGAGTGCCCGTGCCGTGCCCTCTCATGGAAGTCCTAAAGAAATGAAGGGCAGCAGGGCAATAAAGTTTTATTGCTCACATTAAAATGCGTAGTTGAAACTATTTTTTCCCCCAGCTTTGGCTTTTCTGTACTTTTTCAGTTAATGTTTGTACTTGTACATCATAGCTAATTTATTTCAAAATTCTCCATAGGTGAGGCTTCAGATTGATTGAGTTATAAACAGAATGTTTTTTAAATCCCAGAAGTTATTTTTGTGTAACTTTTTTTATTCAGCAGTGGGAACAAAAATTGTTCTTATTGAAATTTATGCAAATGGCCGTATTTCTTTTGAAATGGTGGCTGCGTGGCTTTACTAATCAAGTAGACAAGTAAGTCCTCATTGCCTGCCTGGAAGCTTTAGTCAGGGAACTGAAACTGGAAAGTTTATGGACTGTGGGGGAGGTATTGTCAAAATCCTGTTTATAGGATTATAGTAATTTAAATAACTTGGGTGAGTTGCCTGTGGCTAGATTTCAAAGCCCTCATTTCTGAAACTTCCTGAATATGGTATTCCACAGCAGTTTCTCAGGCAAAATGATTGCTTTTCTAACAATAAATATTTCACTGCCACTGTATTCAAATGCTGCAAACGAATTCAACTTCATTCACAGAAAGCCTGATTTATCTGCTTGCATACTTTCTGTCTTTGCCCGGTGAACTGAAAAGAGAGGCTTCCTAAGTCTGCCATCTAATTTATTGTACCAGACAATTTCGAGTGCTCTAACAAATTGGGGTTTGTTTCTTCCCTGTGTTGGTTTAGAATCCTGGTTTCTGGGCAAGAAACAAACCCGGTTTGTTAGGTCCTCCTTCCAATGTCCTAACGAAATGGCTCGATCAACGCCTTCCTTAAAGCAGAAAATCTTCCGTTTCCGCTCAGCACACAAGACAAGGGGGAGGGAGTGCACAAGCCTGGGAATAAACCAGGCATACCCCCACGATCTAACTCAGGGGTAGGGAACCTGTGGCTCGAGAGCTGCATGCGGCTCTTTTGCCTTTGCACTGCGGCTCCACGAGCTGAGCCCCCGGCTTCATCCTTGCCTGCCCTGCATTGGAGCAGGGTAGGCGCTTTCCCGGAGGCTGGCGAGGCTGAGCCGCCAGCTTCATCCTTGCCTGCCCTGCAGGCAGCGGGGCGGGCACACCAATTGCCCGCAGCTGGCTGGGCAGCGCCACGGGCTTCCCCTCTCGCCCGCCTTGTTCGAGCGGGGCGGGCGCTTTCCCGGTGGCCGGCAAGGCCGAGCCGCTGGCCCCATCCTTGCCCGCCCTGCTGGCAGCAGGGCAGGTGCATCCATGTGCTTCTCAGAATGAGTGGAGTAAAAGGTAAAAAAGCCCAATATATACAGTGTTATCTTTATTTTAAATGTCAAAAATTATTTGCGGCTCCAAGTGTTTTCTTTTCCCGTGGAAAACGGGTCCAAATGGCTCTTTGAGTGTTAAAGGTTCCCTACCCCTGATCTAACTTGAACTGAACCAAAATGTTTTTCGTACTGGTCTGCTTATAAAATGCAGATAATAAAGTTCTTTTTGTTGGGGAGATCCAGAGCAGTGGGTGAAGTTAAGATTCAGTATAACCAGTTGCCAGGATAAGGAGAGTTGATGGAAACTGGCTTCCCATTTTGAAGATAAACTGTACAGTGACATTAAAATGACTTTTCTTTTATATTGACTATGTTCTTTCCTCCAAGATTTTTAGAGCCAACATTTCCCCATTTTTAGGTCACTTGTAATATGAACTGGGGAACTTGTAGAATAGCATCCTTCTCTCAAGTAAATAATTAAAGTCCTGGGAAACGCTTCAGGAAATATCACAGGTGCTTTTTTACATTGTTCCATTTGTGATAGTACAACTCATATTGAGTCCAGTGCAGCCAGCAACTAAAACTCAGTCTGCATCTGAATTGGAAAAACTTATTGAAATACTTCAATAAGTTGCCCCCCCCCCCCCCATGGTTTTGTACCATTCAAAATAGCATGGTCTTAATTTAGTTTACATACCACAGTATAAACCTGTGTTATGATTGTTCAGCTGTAGTTTTTGTGCAATATCTGGGTTTCATTCAGCTTGGGAAAATGCAATAAGAACACCTTCTGTGCCTATATTGTCTTCATATGGTTCATCAGGAACAGCCTTGTAGAGACCTACAAGTGACAAAACAGCAAGTCTGCCAATTCTCGTGGGCCTCAGCAGGAATTGCAGCTATGTTGATGAGTTTAGTCAATGCACCAGACAAGGAAATGTGTATGTTGTAAGTTTGCTATTACACATGTGGGATTTAATAACTTTTTAGGCAGGAAACTCTTTGGAATTATTTGAATCTCTATCAAGTACACATACAAGGCAAAATAATGTCGATGGTTTTTTTATTTCAGAAATTATAGATGCACCTTAGGCCTTTCTGCATGTATAAACAAGGAAATACTAAGTGTTAAGCAAGAATTACTGTTGCGACCTGTATTCTAGTATAATATGTAGGGCTGGAGATAATGAACCCTTGAGATTGTAAACACATCTATCATCCAACAGTGTTCTCCAGCCCAAACCCCAGCACATTCTTGATTTTGTCCGACCTGCTAAAAGGATAACTGAGGAGCATTTGTCAGCCTTCTTAAGGGGTGTGAACAGGCTATATGTGGAAATAGGTGGTAGAGGAAGGCAGCCTTTTCCAGCTCCATGAAATCCTAATCAGGTCTATTCAATGGGGCTTCCTTTAAGGAAAGTACAGTTGCACTGATACAAGAGGGAGAGTACTTGATTCAGCAGCTACCCATTAAAACTGTGTTGAGTGGAGATGAGAACTCTGAGGCTCTTGCACTATTCAGAACAAGAATAGCAGAACATTAAAAAACAAGAAATATTTTTTTAAAATGTGCTTATAAAAGTAGACTGTGAACCTTTTTTGGATGGCTTCTAATAGTGAGTTTTGAGGACAATGTCATGAACTAATAATTTGAGGCCAAGTGTTAAATTATTATCCTTTCTTTTAGAAATTAGAACAGAATCTTGCTAGTGGGTATCTTGGGTAAGAGTAACATTGCCAGCTGTTGCTTTGAGTGTGAAGTGTGTGCTGATGCTTAAAAGCTCATGGCACTGTATGTCTGGTATTCCACTCCTGTCCCCCTATTGTAATCATCTTTAATTGGGAGTGATGCTAGATGAACATTGAAACAACTTATTCTCCATGGCCAGTAAAAATTGAGGAGTTACAAACTGGAAGGGAGCAAGAAAGCATCTTCCTTTAGAGTTGCTTTCCTAATTTTTGGACTTTTCGTTGGTCTAGCAATGGTCAATATGTTTACAAAACTACTTGCTAACTGCTGGCTTGTGCTGAAAATAGCAGCTCCCTGTATGTTAATTATTCAGTTTTTGGCTGCAGGGCAACCTTATTGTCCTGTTATTTTTTAATGTATACATTTGGTTCCGGTTCCGGCTTGAAATGAGAAGCTGTTTAAGTGATGAGCTCCGTCCAAGGCCAGATAAACTTTTTTAATAACTTTTAATAATCTTTTAAATAGATTTTAACTCAAAGCTGTTAAAACCTATAGACAAAACTAATCAACTTCCCAGATACGAATTGCAGCAGATAAGAAGGAAAAGTGGCTGAATATGGGGCGTAGGAAGCGCCAGAGAGACTCAGAGGAAAATACTCCCCCAACAGCCAAACAGCTTAAAATTGCTGACTTTTATAACATTCAAGTTCCTACTGTAAACCGCTTCTCGGCTCTAATTGTATCTGAAGATGTATACATTTCAAACTGAATAGATTGGTACATTGAAATAAAATAAAATTGCCTGGTGCTTAAGAAATAGATAAGTTACTAGGTCAGAGTCAAACCCCTTGTCTTAGTTAGATGAGGAAAACAGTCATTACTGGTAGATTTGCTGATCCTTAACATGGTGTACCAGTGAACAGAAAGTGGTCAAAGATGGAGTATTCCAAATCAGACCTCTTTTCTATCTACTATCTTCTTGTTCTACTTCCAGAAGCAAAAGGTGTGGGCGTGGGTGGAAGGTTTCTGATGTGGTCTTCCTCTGCAGTATGCTAAGGCTTGAGAACCACAGAAGCTAGCATGAAGGAGATGGAGACGTATTTTTAACAATGTTTGAAAGGTTGTTTTTCTTCTCATTTGACATGCAGCAAGGACATATGGGAGAAGGCGAGGTAACGACATTCCTCTTTAATTTCCTAATGTTTAAAATGTCTCATGGCACAGCTAATGCATAAGTTGCTTCTATAGAGAAAGCTGGAAGCTGTTTTAAGCCAGGCTTCCTCAATTTGCATGCTGTGGTAACCTTTAATAACTGGATGCAGTGTCTTCCAAAAAAAGACTGTCTAGGCAGAATAAGTGTAATTATATCAAGTCTATGGAAAGGGTGGGCTGATCACGTGGTTGCTCTATAATGTAGGCTTGGAAATAATAGATGATAGGTTTGACCGTCTGAGGGGCAGAGAGAAAGACTGGGGAGGAGGTTAGTTAGGGAAGCATCTAAATGACTCTCATTTCCAGGTATCTTTTTCAAAGGTAACTTTTGTCATGATTAACTGCAGATATGTCTTTATTCCATACTACTTTGACGAGACTAGGATGGGAATGCAGTATCTCCCATAACCAATGGGATGCTTGAACAGTCTGATGTAGGCTAAATAATGCTGCCTCAGAAATGTATTCTAATATAGTTCAGGTCACAGATCTAACTCTTTCTACATCTGGTATCTCCAGAAATGCCTAGAGCCCAAGATCTGTCCTTGTTTGTCCCCTTCACACATACCAGGTAGCACTTACTTTGAGGAAATAGCTTTGGAATAAGGTTTGCTTTGGAGAAATAGCAGGGTCATACTTTGATCTTTTTTTGGAGTTTCAGTTCACTTGTGCAAATGCAGTTTTTAAAAACTAATAGTGCTATTCTGAGCAGAGTTGTACCCTTCTATACTAGAAGGTTGTGACACTGTGAAGGACTACACTGTAGGTCTCTTAGGTGCTTTTAAAATGTTATTGGAATGAGAGACCTACAGTTCTAGGACTGTATTCTCTAAGCATTCCTGACAGAAAATCTTAGCTGTTTTAGTAACTTTGCTAGGTCTCAGCACTGCTTGCGGGGGGCAAGATTTGCTGTCCACAGTTGTTCCACAACAGCATGGGGTGATTAGACAAGTTGTTACTAGAAAAGGAGCTTGGTAGAGTTTAAAAAAAAACACAGGCTTGGTTAAAAACAAACAGGCCTGAAAGCAACTCGGTGTAAAAAGTATAATTAAAAGGGGTTGATCCCTTTCAGTAATTTTCCAAGGATTTACTAAGGGGAAAATTCTAGAACACAAATGATGAAATTGTGAATAGTATTATTGTACTTGTGATTGTTCTAAACAGGCGGATTTTGTGGGTTAAGTGGTAGATTAATAAAAAAGACCGATTTACCAATGACTAATCTTCTGCTATCAAGTTAGACTGTTGGATCTCCCTCCCTTTTGATGATGGCACTAACTTGATTCAAAGATGGAAAAATAGTGAGATGTCTTCCTTGCCACATCCCCCATCCATTTGCCATGCTTACAACCTGCATTTCAGAGCTCATAGTTCTTTCTATTCACTTCTAGCTGGTTCAACTTTCCATATTCAATACAAGCAATGATTTCCAAAGCCCCACTATTTCTTTTTTGAAAAAGGATTTTCTGAGCAGCCATGATAATCTCTTGGGGGGAAAACCTATGTTATAATGATTTTTAATAAAATATTGAAATGATTTTAACATTGTTTTCTTTGGTATGAGCTAAGAAAAACTAACTAGAAATACAAGTTTTCCAAGTCTGTCTTGAAAAGATAAAGGAACACTAAAAGAATCAGTTTCGTTAATACATATGCTAAATAGATAAAAAGAGCACCTTCCCATTAATGTATACAGTAAGTATCGAAGCAAAAGACTTCTCACAGAATCGATAGAAGAGTGCTTGTGGTATTGCTTTCCTAGAGATACCATGAATTAATCTTGTTTAACATCCAAAGTGACATTTATTACCACAAGATAAAACCATCGAGGGTCTAGTACTCACTGAAATGGTAAGCCTGTGTTTGTATCACTTTAGACTGTGAATAGGCTCACATGATTGATTGCCCTCCATATAAGAAATCATGTGTGTAGAAAACTAGCATGCCTGAAGGTATTCTCTCTGCCATGTCAGTTTTCTATCAAGGGATTATTTTTAATGTGGAGGAACATTCCATCATATAAGCCTCCATATGCAGACTGAAGTGTTACAACTGGAACACTGTTTACCATCTCAGTGAAAACTGGGTCTAAGCAATTTCAGGGTTATTTGTTTGTTTTTGTGGTTTGGAGCTTTTGAGTAGATTATTTTTCTGCTTTTGTCAGACGACAGTGGTTTCACAGGTTTGTGAGATCTTAATGTATTTTTCGTAAATGGTGTTTAATTTGAACAATGCTGTCATGGATGTGACTGAAAATTGACACTCTCCAGTTAGGAAAAGCCAGGCACTTTATTAAATTTTATATTTTTTTCTGGGGCTTGCTAGTTTTGTTGATTAGGAGTAAGATTATATGACATCTGAGTAGAGGTTTTGGGAGTGTTAACTGTTTAATACTCTACTGTTTTGCTGTACTCTAACTTAGTGGTTATTGGGTAACGTTATGCGTCTGTGTAATTAATGGCTCTGTTTTAATGAAAAACATCAGTAATGTTGTTTTATGACAGCAGTAAGAAAGTACAGTGCTGATGTTTCTGATAGTTGTTACTGAAGTAGAATATTCTTCTGTTAGTATTGCTTTGTATTTTTTTGTCTTTGCTGTTGTTGTAGGTCAGTCCTCACTGTTTCCAATGGAAGATGGGTTTCTGGATGATGGCCGTGGGGATCAAACCCTCCATAGTGGCTTAGGATCACCACACTGCTTCTCACACCAGAATGGCGAACGAGTGGAACGATACTCCCGCAAGGTGTTCGTAGGTGGCTTGCCACCTGACATTGATGAAGGTATACCAGTGTATTCATAAATATCCATAATAAACAAGTGGCAGGCATGATTGAGATTTTCTGAAGGGGTGTATGTGTAAATACAGATTTTGACTGCAAAATGGCCAGCATTTTCATGTCCTGATTGTATTTGGTTTTTTATGACTGTGAAAATTATTATTAATTCTGGAATTATTTGGGTTCAGTTAATCCTTTGGGGGGGGCCTCTTTCTGGAGTGGCTGTTTTTCACACATACGACATCAAAACTGCAGGGAACCTAGTTGTGCCTGACCTTCCAAGTTTCAAGTGAACTGGATCAAGGAAGTACACACTGTCCTTAGCCATTCTACTCATCTCCATTATTTCTATACTTTGTCCAGTATAAAGAAGCCAATAGCCCAATGCACAACAGGAACCCCTGGCCAAACACCTCCTATTACAAACAGTTCCAACAAAAGCACAACAGATCTAATATCAAACCAGAGGATCCCATCAGAGCCATGGGCCTTGGGACCCTGTTCAGATGGAAAGGTAGCATAAAAATGGTTTAAATAAAAGAATAAAATGAAACTATTGTTGAACCAGAAAATCTAAGTCAGAACAGCATGGCAAACCAATACCAAGGCAGCCAGCAAGACCTGGCAAGAAACTGATTTATCATTGGTGCTCCTGTTCTTTCTCAGTCCTGTAAAGAAGAAATACAACAGCAATACGACAAGCATAAGCTTAATTTTAGCTGCTTCTGGGGTTTTGCGTGTTTTGTCCACTTTCCTAACATTCATAATTCCAATAACATCTGTGGGTTTGGCAACAACCTTTTTGGCACTGTCCTTTTCAGCATAAAATTTTTCTGAGCCCCACCAATATCCTCCTGTGGCATACAACAACTAGCATTCAATTAAGGGGTTTTTTTAGAACACAATTTGGAATGTGTATTTTATATAGTACCAATCAAGTTGGATAAAATCCCTGCTGTTTCTTTCTACAACTATGTATTAAGTTTTGGGAAAAGAATTTTTACCCAACCTATACTAAAAGGATGCAGACACAAGAACATGCTCATATGACGAACAGCGTAATCCAAGGGGGTGAGAACTTGCACCATGGCTGGGGACAGTGCAGCAATGGCACAGCTGAGCTACCTCCTAAGCAGATAGCTGCATTGTGGCCAGCCCTAGAATGGAACAGAAAAAGCCAGCTGTAGGGAAAAGGGACTGCAGTGCCTGAGCCCAGCTTGGATGGGGTGGAACACAGGCAGTTACCAACAGGTCGGTTGACAGCCAGCAGAGGGGGAGAGGCACAGGGGAGGAGTGAGATGTAGAAGGCAGTCCAGGGGCAGGAAGGGGTGGTCCCAATACATTCCAAAAGAGGGCCATCAGAGGATTGAAGCAGGGAATAGAAGATCCCCCTCCCAAAATAGTTGTGTAGCACGTGGTAACTCTGTCAGCATCGATGTGAGGGGTCCTCATGGAAACACCTAGGGAGTGGGTAGAGAAGAAGGCTTAGGGTAGAGCCCAGACCCTCCTTGCCTAGTGAGAGCAGCTGGCCTAGGGTGGCGTGGGGGGCTGGTGGGTGTCTTGGAATCTACAGCAAACAGTCAAAGCCCTGGAATGACTTTCTGCCAGGCCAGGAGAACAGTGCTAGCCCTGATAGCCAGGAGAGGTTATCATAGAAGTGGCCCTTCACGGGTGACCCTCCTGGACCCAATGTTGTCATGTGGGCCACGATGCCCACTACTGTTGTTGCTTTGACTGGTGAGTTGCCGCTCTCTCCTGCATCCCCACTTTGACTGTTGTCTGCTTTGGCATAACACAGGTGCAGCCGATGGGGATGACCCCCTCACCGACCCTAACTGACCTCTAAGACACCAACCAGCTTCCCTGGCCAGCTGGCCTCACCAGGCAATGGGGGTTCAGATCTTGCCATGAACCCTCCTCCCTAGCCACATCCTGGATGTTCCCATGTAGACCATGGTCTGTACAGGCTGTCATCTCTCCCATCTCATCCCAGGGTCAAACTGATAGAGGTGTCAATGGGTGGCCATCAAGCAGGAACACCTGGAGGAGCGCCATGACCAGCTAGTCCACCTCCCAAGTATATCACTGGATGGAGTGTCTGCCACCTTCTCAAGAATCTTCAGATTAGCTTGCTATGGTGCACAGTGTCACTGACGGGCAAGCATGATGGAAAATGTTTTAGATCATGATTTCTGTGGGCCCCTTTGGTTCAAGCCCCCACTTTCCTGCCAGTGGCAACCCTGAACCTATCCAGAGGGGTTCCCTTTGCAAGCATGGCCTGGCATGGGAGAGGAAGGGAAAGGAGCTTGTAAGCCACCTTAAGTCTCCTTACAGGACAGAAAGGTGGGGTATAAATCCATACTACTACTATTACTACTCCCTCCTCCTCCCTCCTCCTGTTGACCTCCTGTCACTCCCTGCACTTCCTCCATCCCCTGGGGTGCTCATGCCCCAGAAGTTCCCTGCTTCAAGCCTCTGATGGCCCTCTTTTGGAATGTATTGGGACCACCCCTTCCTGGGAGGGGGATCTTCTATTCTCTGTGTCTGCCTCCAGGTCTCTCGGGGGTTTGCATTTCACTGAAACCTGCAAGAGGGTCCCTGGTCACCTGGTGTCCTACAGGAGGGCTGTGTGACAGGGCTGGACCCATTCAGCTTGGTTGCACGAGTCTAACTGTGGGTGGAGTGAGGGGTTGGAGGCTGTTTCCAGCGCATCAGCAATGGGATAACTTCTTTTAGCAGTCTGTGGTAAAGAAGACAGTGTGCACATATGTGCAGGGAAACTGGGACTTCCTTGGTGGCCACATGCCAGATCATCTAGGATGTCTCTCCAGTCCAGTCCTTTGCTTTTGGAAATTGGGTCTGTTGCATTGGTGCCACAACTCCAACCTCCTCTGGTCTTGCTGTTGGGAAATTGGCCCATCAGTCTCCTGCCTCAGGCTGTGGCTATTGCTGTCAGCATGACCATCAGTTGCTGGCTGTGGAGCTGTTATACTTGAAATGAAGCCTCAGTGGGAGGGCTTAGCCACAGTGTGTGTGGCCTTTGCTCTCCCAGGTAGGTTTTTGCGACAAGTGCTAGCCCTATTGTGAAAGGTGCTCTCCTTATGCTTTTTCCGCTACCTTGAGTGCTTCCCCTCTCACTTGGGAGTCCCACAGCAGGGAGCCGATGGGCAGTATCTCATGCTGCATGCCTTACCTTGCAGGGTTTGGCTGTTTTGGGCCGGGGTTTTTTAATGGCCCAGGATCATGAGGACCAGGGTTGGGGAGTTGAAGAGCAGCAGGTTGACCTTGAGGTAGACCCATTGCTCTACCTTCCAGGGGAGCAGATCTGAGCAGCACAGGCCGAAAGTTTTGGCTGTCTGGGTAAAAGGCAGGTTCACTTGATGCGCTGCCTGTTTTTTAAATATGCAAGTGTTTTGTACAAAAAGAGAAACTAGCCTTCCCAAGGGGAGTGCTTCTGCTGCATGCAAATAAAGGGATCTGAGAAGGATGTGACTATATGTGTGTGTGTGTGTAGACACACACACACACATGCACACATGCACACACACACAGAGTGGCGGGATTCCACTAATTTAACAACAGGTTCCGGTGGTGGGATTCAAATAATTTAACAACTGGTTGTTTACAAGCACCATTTTCTGCTGAAGTGGTGCGAACCTGCTGAATCCTACCACTCTGTGTGGTGTGTATGTATACATATATATAAAAGTAACTGCCTTACTTGTGCTTTGAGAAAAACAAATCATTATAAGACTATAAAAATTCAGAGGCTGGAATGAGGATTTAAGTAAAATAGGAAACTTTTGGAGGAGAGCACATCAAGGATTTTCAAATTGTCCTGACACTGTTGCACGTCTTATATTTTTCCTATCCTTGAAACATCTTTCAGCTTGACCTCTTTAAAAATGAGCCTGAGTGGAGGAATTCTATCCTGCCCTTTAAAAAGCACAGCAGGAGCTAAATTTGTGTAGCACTGACTGGTGTGCAAGTCACTTGTGTTGCATTTTGAAATGGAAGGAGACTTTGAAACGGCTGCAGCAAAGGCTTCCTAATTCAGTGCGTGCACACTGTCTGCATCCTTTTCTGTAGAGCTGTTACATAACTGCTTTCTGCAAGCACTGCTGAAGTTAGTCTGAGGTCAAGCTCAGATAATGTGTGCAGATGTGGCATGTGCATGTGATTTGAGCGGGCATGACTAGATCGTGTGATATTCCTTTCCCTTTCTTCTGCCCTTTTGCAAGCTGGTTTGCATAGCAGGCTGTTCAAGCACTCTGATCCAGACTCTTTTATGTTATCTGTGCGAGAATGCCTGAAGCTAGGAGGTGGTAGCTGTTCAGAGGCTCTGATTTCATCCCTTTGAGTAGGCTGCTGCAAATCTTTATTTGTAACCTGAAAGACACAGCTTTGATAACCTGAACTGTTTTCTTCATTATTAAGCATATACTTTGACATGTCAAGCCTTTTCTTTTCACAGTTAAAATATTATTAGGTGTCTTGGACTGTTAAGATTGCAGGATATATTTGTAGTCTATAGCCATGTGCAAATTACTTGAAATCTGTGTATTTTGGAGTTTTGTGATTAGTTCATGAAAACTTTTTCCTGCTTGTCTCCTCATTCCACAGATGAGATCACCGCTAGCTTTCGTCGCTTTGGCCCTCTGATTGTGGATTGGCCTCACAAGGCTGAAAGCAAGTCATATTTTCCTCCAAAAGGTAACATTTGTTTATCCTTTGCATTTTGTGTTCTGGCCTTCCTCTGGAAAGCTCAGTGCAGTTAGCAGTTGCCTTTTGAGTGGGCAAAACTAAGAGATGTCAGTTTGCCCAAGGTCACCCGGAGAACCTAATGGTAGTGAATGGATATGAATCCAGGTTTTTCATGTCTAACCATCTATTCAGTGCAGAAGGCTATGTAATATTTTTTGTTTGTTTGTTTGAAACCTTTCCTTCACTGCTGCTGGTACAACTAAGTCCTGTTGTGCTACAGATCCTGCACATGGGCTTTAGATAGAATGACCTATTTAGCCACAGTTAAAATACTTCTTTCCCTTCCTGTCTTTGTTCTCAATAGCTTGCTAACTTTTTTATCCTGTCTTTTTTGTTCCTTGTTGCATTTAAGATCTTCACAACAAATGATTAAAAGAAATTGAATTATAGAATGTACCGCGAAGGGAACACACCAGTGAAGTTGCTTTGAGATAAAGCTCAATTATGGACAAGGAATGGGGGGCATCCTTAGGAGCAGCAGTGGTGTAGTGGTTAAGAGCAGGTGCACTCTAATCTGGAGGAACTGAGTTTGATTCCCTGCTCTGCCGCTTGAGCTGTGGAGGCTTATCTGGGGAATTCAAATTAGCTTGTACACATCAGCTGGGTGACCTTGGGCTAGTCACAGTTCTTCAGAGCTCTCTCAGCCCCACCTACCTCACAGGGTGTTTGTTGTGAGGGTGGAAGGGAAAGGAGATTGTCAGCCCCTTTGAGTCTCCTCACAGGAGAGAAATGGGGGGATATAAATCCAAACTCATCTTCTTCTTAGCTGTTGCAGTTACTTCCTGACTTCTTAACAATAGCTATTTGTTTAAATCTGACCTTTTGCTACTCCCTTTCCAAAGAGACTTCATCCCCTCCAATTGTATTATGAGGATTTACTCTTCACACTTTCATGGCCATGTAGAGTCTAAGTGTGTACATTCTTGTGAACAAAATAGGACCATTAAAATCTGAGAATCCATGCAAGTCTTCCTGTTTCCTTACATAGGGTATGCCTTCTTGCTGTTCCAAGATGAAAGCTCTGTACAAGCTTTGATTGATGCATGTATTGAAGAAGATGGAAAACTCTACCTGTGTGTTTCTAGTCCCACAATTAAAGATAAACCAGTAGGTGGAATTCTTACATACTAATTGTTTGGCAGATAACATACATAGAAAACGGATGCGCAATTCCTGTCCATGTGAATTTTTTTAGAGGTTGAACTCAGCAACACCTTGGTAATACTAGCTGTCTTCCATAAGCATGTGTTTTTCTTGAGGTTTTTTTCTACAAAAGATGTGATAAAACCTCCCCTTTGGATCATAAAGTGTGAGATAGAGGTTGTTAGTTCAAAAATATTGGGTTGTCTCACATTATGCCAACTCAGTATAGTCTATGCTGTGAAGATGTGTAATTACAGACCTGAGAAGGGCAGATCTGGGTCCCAAAGAATTCACATCTGACTGCCTCCCCCCCGCATAGTATTTTATCTGGATACTCTATCTTCATGCTCTGTTTTGACTATCGAACTGATAGATCTACACAAAACAATTGTTAGAGAAGCTCCAACGCTTGTCCATAAATTGCCAAAAATGTATAACATATAATAAATTGCTAAAAATGTATAATAAACAAATTGAATGTAATAATAAATAAATAAATAAAAAATAATTTAGCCACAACACATTGCAGTTGATAAAATTATTATAGAAATGTATACTCAAGTATAGCACTACACATATTACCATATCAAGCCCCTTTCCTGGGGGGCCAATCCTGGGTTCCTATTTGAATGCATATCAGTGTCCAGGCAGCTGTATGCAATAATGCATTAAAAGTTTATGCTACAGTATCTATATTTTGTAGCGTTTGATCAGAGCCTGTTTACAAATGCAACATGATTGCTTAATGTGACAGATATTTGTAACTGTCTTGCTGAGATAGGAAATAGTCTGGTTCTCCTGGCACCAAAATAGAATTTAGATTCTTGTGTAGATTGTAATAATGCCCTTCTGGAAAACAAGTGTCTTAAAAAGTATACCAACAAATAAGGCAACAGAGAATTTGAATACATTCTAGTTGCTCTTTGTAGATTTCTAGTTCTAACTGCCATATATGGTACTGAAAAGGGAAGAAGTATTTTGGTAAGACTGGCCAGCGATTTGTTTACAGTCTTGCCGTGTACTATGTGGGAAAGCTTACTGAAGCCATGTTGGTTAGGTTGCTTTTCAAATTTTTATTGTACTCTGTTACATAAGTACTCAAAGAATCTTATAATGGTGGTCACCAATTTGTTAAACTATTATTTTTGAAAATGAGGAGACCTATTGTATGATCATTCTGTTTGCTTGTACTGCTCTCTAATCCAGAGGAAGCACCTAGGCTCTTTGGTTTTTTTAAATGTAATATATCTTCATTAAAGCTTTGGGAAAAAAAGAACAGGAAAAAACACATGGTCTCCAGGTGCTTTCCGGCCTTCTGATTTTATGTTGATATGGCCCAATTTAAACATGAGCCTAAGAACCAAGACTACCAAATTAAGCTTTATTTCCTGACTACTAAATTCCACATTCTGAAAGAGCAATCTAGACAGGATGGCCTAATTCTGAGAAATTCTTAGCTAGGTTAGCGCCTCCCCCCCACCCGTGTTCTTTGCTTTCACAAAATTAATAACGTGAAAAGACACATTAGTAGGTAGAATATTAGGCAAGATTTTCAGTTTCAAAGGTGTAATGCCCCTTCCTCCCACCCAGATCATTATTGCTAAGCATTTTGTCAGAGTACATGCATGTTTTGTGTTGATTTGTAAATGGGCAGGGCAAGATCTGCTCCACAAGTAGTGCTGCTCTGCTTATGGTGTGTCAGGTCCAACCCCTCTTCTCCTGCTTAGAAATATAGTCTCAGGATGGAATAGTTTCTGCAGTCACAGGGTTCATACGTTCACAGAATCAAGAAGCCTTGTGAGGTGGTGGAGTACTGTATATACTGGCGTATAAGACTACTTTTGAACCCTGGGAAATCATCTGTAAAGTCTGGGGTCGTCTTATACGCCAGGTACTGAGTGGGTGGTACTGAGCAGGTGGTACTCTATATTTTAACTGGAAAAGTGTGGGGGTCGTCTTATACCCCCAGTCGTCTTATACGCCGGTATATACGGTAGTTGGTATAAAGCTCATCTGCTGTTCAGAGAATTGCCAATTGGAATGATCCTGTTTGGGAAGCTAAGTTAACTGCTCTGGTTTTGCTGTGGGCAAGCACATATCTGCTGAGTCTATCCCTCTCCTTGCTTGGCCCTCTCACTGCATGGGAAACAGAAACCAGGATGTACAGTCAAATTAGAACAGGTCTGGCCACTCCTGGATGTCTGAAATAATAATGTTTATATTGAGAGCATTCACTGTTTTTATGAATGGATGTGGTTTGGTTTGGATGTTGATCAGTAAAGTTTTAAGTGCATGTCCCTAATCATGAAGCCCTTTGCTTCCTGCCTCAACAAATAAACTGGTGTTGTACAGAGTATCTGACTGACTGAACACCCATGAGCCATGAGGAAGGAATAGAATTCATTAATTGAGTCCAAGTACTTTGTTCCTTCTGCTCCCACATTGCCTAACAGCTGAGCAGGGCTGCGAGAGGCATTGCTCAGAAGCTTCTTATAGTACTGATCTTGCTATTTAAGGGCGAGGGACATGCAGGCTGCAGAACAGGTTGCTTGATGTGTTCCCTTCCCCCACTCCAGTAGTTTATTGTGTTCCTGCTACAGCAGTTTTCACAGATGGGAACCTGGATGTTGTTCCTGCTTGACTGGTTGGAATGATTGTTAAGAAAGCAGACTGTAGAACATAATAGTACCGTACAGGAATACAACATTTCTTCCTTCCACCAGCAGGCAATGTTACTGAAATTTGTAGAAGGTATACAAAAAATCAGTCAGTTAAAATTGTGAATAGTGCTGTCTTGTTTTTGTTTTGTTTTTTTAGGTTCAGATCCGGCCTTGGAATCTTAGTGACAGTGACTTTGTGATGGATGGCTCACAGCCTCTAGATCCGCGGAAAACAATTTTTGTAGGAGGAGTTCCCCGACCCTTACGAGCAGGTATGGTATTCAGAGAACAAGAGAAATGGCTTGTTGATGCTGTCCAAGCTGCTTTACTCTGCAAGGGAACATTGTGTCCTTATTTCAGCCATAGACCTATGCCAGTGCTTGCTAAATTTAACTTTGCTGACATGCCAATTATTTCCAGATAGAAAAGTACTAATAAACATGCATGCTCAGGGCTCAGAAGGAGAGGAGATTTGTATGAATAAAGTACGTACATAAATTGTTTACTCTTTTATTTTAGTGGAGCTTGCAATGATAATGGACCGGCTGTATGGAGGAGTTTGCTATGCTGGAATTGACACAGACCCTGAGCTGAAGTACCCCAAAGGAGCTGGGCGTGTTGCATTTTCTAATCAACAGAGTTATATAGCTGCTATCAGTGCCCGCTTTGTTCAGCTGCAGCATGGAGAGATAGATAAACGGGTAAGAGCTAGAAGAGCACATTCTGTTTATTACTCAGCATTCTTTTGCTGGCTTATTTCCATAGAAGTGTCAGGGTGTGTGGCGGTGGAAAAGACTTTATACAATCTAGACTGTTTTCTTCTTGTTTCTGAATTATATACTTAAACACCATCCCCCCCCCCCCAATTTATCCTGTAGGTTGAGTCCTCTAATTTTAAAATTGGCTTTTTAATACCTTCTGGCACCTTCTAAACCTGCTTCTCCCTCCACAGACATTTCCTGCAGCACAGCATAAGCCTGTGTTCCTAATGTTATCCTGTTACCTCTGCATGACTTGCTTACTATTGGCCTCTTCTTCACCCTGCCTATGTGTTAGAAGTAGACCAGTCAACTGGTTCAGCAGAGTGGAAGGTTTGCTGCTGTACTGTCTCCATTGATTTCTACAGGACTTAGAAGCTCTTTCACAAGTCCTGTGTTAGGTGAACGAAGCCTACATAGCAACAGTACTTTCAAGAGCCATTGTGCCATCTGCAATATCCTTCTTACAGCAGCTGTAGATCAGGCTGACCCTCTCCCCTTCCTCTTTACCACAGATACAAATGAATGTTTGCTCTAACGCAGAAGCTGTTACGCATACCTATCCAACCGAGTGATCTGTGTGCAGATCCTTTCTCAGTAGAGTCCTCTGTTCACAAATTGTACTGCAGAAGCAGATCCTCATGGTGGATCTTGGTATTTGGAGCTGGAAGCTGTATGTGTGCAGGTTGGGGGGAGGGGAAGTTACCTATGTTAAGTAAGATCACAGTTGCAGAACCAAACAGATGATTCAGATTGTCAAAGCTGAAAGTATCAATCATCTGACTTTTTAATATGGGTTGAGATTGAAATTCTGCTCTTTTAATTTGGTAATGAATGACAGTGATAATATTGAAAAATATTAATTAATTAATTAAATTTATAGACCGCCCTTCCCCAAAGGGCTCAGGGCAGTGAACACCCACAGTAAACAAAGCATTAAAATACAATAAACCAGCACAGTACCCCAATATTTAAAACAGGAACCATATAAATATTAATATCAGATGGCATCGGACTTCCCCTCCCTCCCCATCCTTGTGCCCATGGGAGGCCAGATGGAATGGTGGCAGATGTACTTAGCCAGGCTGACCCAATGCCTGGCGGAACAGGTCCATCTTACAGGCCCTGTGGAAACTGCAAGTTCCACAGGGCCCTGATCTCCCTTGGGAGCCTGTTCCACCAGGTGGGGGCCACCATATATACCACCATATATACAATGTATTGTTGCACCCTGCCTGCCACATAAGCTATTTCAGTGTTTGGCATAATGTGCAAAACAATTGCCACTGTTACATAGATACATTTTTAAATTTTACCTACCTACTTGCAGTTCAAGCAGCTTTTATGCAAATAAAGCTTTTGGAAATTCAATTAATTTGCAATTACACATGTAAATTCACAGTTAGTAATTTACAAGTATTTGATTTGCATACACACATGTGTATATTCTGTAAAACTGAATGTAAAGCAAATCCCTCTGCAAACTCTAAAATAAATTCCTCCGCATTGCGTGCCAAATGAAATGAGGAGCTGATTCACCTCTTGCACTGACAGCTGGTTGGGAAGTAATGCTGTTCAATCATTCATTTTATCAGTTGTTCAATAGAGACTCTCCCCATTAGTGAGACTTAAAAGTATCCTAGATTTTTAAAAAAACTTCTTATTTCATCAAAAATCTTGAATGCTCTATTCTTATGTGAAGTTTTAATAATTAGAATTGTTTCTATACTTGCACATTACCAAAATTAAATTGGTACTGTACCGATCCAGGGGAAAAAAAGGCATATTGTTCATTTTTATCAGAGGCTTAACACTCCCCTATTGTAATGCATTGAACACGATTAAAAAAAATGCCTATTAAACTGGGAAATAAATCCCCTTAACAGTTTCCTCTCCCTTCCTTTCTGGTTTCTACCATATATGTCAGTTACTGTAACCCAAAGCCAGTTCTTGCCATATGAATGCAGTGCAGTAGGACTCTGAAGTATCTTCTTTCTGGCACATACAGCCACGAGATGTAGGGATGGCTTTTTGAAAAAGTTAAATAAACTCATGGAACAGTGGTCTGTTTATAGCTATGGCATGCTAGTTACATGGAATCTTCATCTTCAGTGGTCATATGGTATATCTTTTGAGCCAGGAGTCAGTGTGGTGTAATGATTAAGAGCAGTGGACTCTAATCTGGAGAACTGGGTTTGATACCCCTCTTCTCCACATGAGCAGCAGACTGTAATCTGGTGAACTGTGTTTGTTTCCCTGCTCTTTCGCATGAAGCCTTCTGGGTGACCTCCACAGTTTTCTCAGAACTCTCTCATCCCCACCTGCGTCACAAGATGCCTGTTGTGCAGATGGGAAAGGGAAGGCAGTTGTAAGTCACTTTGAAAATCCTTAGAGAAAAGTAGGGAATAAACACCAGCTGTTTTTTTGTTTCTGAATGCTGGATTCTGGGGATGAACCAACAGGAGATGCTTATTAAGTCATGCAGTTGGCAGCTGTTGAAAACAAAATGGTGGACTACATAGATCTATGGGTTGATCCAACACAGCTGTTCATCTTAGGAAAAACCAAAGGAGAGCAAGGTGCAAGGCTGAGGGTTTATTGAGTGTTTTAGATCCCTGCTTGTTTCACAGTTTGCTTCATCAGGGGATCTTCCATGGAAATTTCTCAGTTCCCATATTGAACAAATGAAATCACAAAACGCACAGGAATCTAGAAGAGTTAAATACTCGGCGGAGTATGCTGTCATGGCAAAACTAACATCTTACATATGTAATAGACCAATATCAAAGTTTAATAAAAAATGGAATTCTCTTTATACATATACTAAGCAATACAATGGGCACTGGACAGCTGCCACCAGCAGCGAGGCAGGATCTGCAGGCCTTGGGAAATGGGGGGGGGGGGGAGAAGAGCTCAATCCTGGGTGCTGGATAGTTTTCTGGGTTTTTCACAGACATGACATGAAAATTCATGCCAATTCTAATGTCAAGTCTGTGAAGCAGTAAATCCAGCACCCAGGATCGGGCTCTCCTCTCCCCCGTACCTCACTTTCCAAGGCCTGCTGATCTTGGGAAGTGATGTGGGGGAAATTATCCTGCATGCTGGACTGAGCGCACTCTAAGTCCAGCACCCAAGATAAGGCTGTCTCTCTCCCCCCCCCCCCAATTTTCCAAGGTTCGCTGGTCTTTGGAAGGGAGGTGGGGAGGGGGAAGAGAGAGCCCAGTCGAGTATGATCAGTCCTGCATACAGGATCACTTTCCCCACCTTGCTTCCCAAGGTCTGTGGGGGAAGGTGGGGGGAGAAGAGACCTTTATCCTGGATGCTGGATTTAGAAACTTTTAGAGGATGTGTCCAAAAGGGCTCAGACAGGAAAGGCAGGAGGGCCAGCTTCCCCCAATCTCTGCTGTCCCAGCCTGAAAGGGCTGAGACAAGGAGGCAGGGGATGATCTTTCTGAAGGGACTGAAACAGGAAAGGGGGGATCTTGCTCCATCTCTGCTGTCCCAGACTGAAAGGACTGAATCAGGAGAGGCAGGGGTGATGTTCCCCTGTCTCTGTTGTTCCAGCCCAAAAGGCTGAGACATTCTGGTAGGGATAGCAGGAGCAGGCAGCCAATCTTTTCCTGTCTCTGGTCCCAGCTTGAATTAGGATTAGAATAGCTGAAGTTCGGGAGAAAATTAAAGCAAATAAGAACAAGAACGGTTTAAGAAAAATGTTTTATAAGGAAACTTTCTGTTAAGCAAATGCAGAGAAAAACAAAATTAAGTCATATGTTAAAAATAATGTAATATATTTTGCCATAATGTAACTGAATAACCAGAATATAAATTTAAGTAATAAGGTCTGCGTACAGAAGTTAAACACATCAATTATTATTGATATGATGTAGTGCCAATAGAATTATTAAATCATAATAAAAGTAAGAAGTCATGTATGTCATAAACCCAACAGTCTTAAGGAGCTAGCAGTGCCATCTGAAGCAGTGTTACACTATTCTAGACCCATAAACTTCAGTGGACTTAAGATCAGAGGTGGGATTCTGCCGGTTTGGCTGAACTATTTATTAATCCCACCTCCGCACTCCTGATCCATTTGTTAACCCCACCCACTGCCTCTCTCCCACCCCCAAAATGAAGCCCTGGCCCCTGGAGAAACTCCCGTCCTGGCAGTCCTTCAGGCCGCCTCCTACCTTGGAGGACAGAGGGCAGCCTGAAGGAGAGCCGGGTGCTTGCACTTCCGAGGAGCCAATCTGCTGCAGTGGTGGCTGCCCGAGCCCCATCCCCACCCTCCTTCAGGACACCTCCTGCCCGGGAGGACAGGAGGTGGACTGAAGGAAAGCTGGATGCTCACACAAGCACCGTGGCAGCAGGCTGTCCAAGGAGCTGGCCTGCTGCAGTGATGGCTGCCCGAGCCATGTCCCAACCCTCCTTCAGACCGCCTCCTGTCCTGGAGGACAGGAGGTGGCCTGAAGGAAAGCCAGGGGCTTGCGCGAGTGCCTCGGAAGCAGGCCAGTCAAGAAGCTGGGCTGCTGCCACGGTGGCTGCCCAAGCCCCGTCCTGGCGCTCCTTCTTCCGTCTGGGCCCTCCTGAATGAAGGCTGGGAGCTCAGGCAAGCGCCGCTGCCACCCTCCTCTGCCAATTAAGGTAAGTGGGGTGGCAGGGTGAGGGGCGCAGCAAAAGGGTGGCAGTGGAAGGGGGTTGCTGAACCAGTTTTTTTTAAATCCCACCATTGCTTAAGATGACATTGCAAGCTTTGTGATATCAGAAGAGACATAGGATAATGCTTTGGGCACCTTTAGGAGATGTTATAAGAACTTGGGAGGTTTTTTTCTGTTGGGAAATAGATTAGGTTTTAAAGTAAACAAAAGTTCATCAATGTCTCTGTCCCCTCCTCAGCAAAAAGAAGCGAATAAAAGGCAGAGGACTGAGCACATTTAATCAACCTAGTTAAGGTACTCTGGTTAAATACCCTTTAGAGTTGTCTTGTGCCTCTGCTAGGTAGTTTGACTTTGTAGGTTTTCAATTATTTAGGGAACTTAAGCTTTAAATTAGAATATACAGAAGGGTGTTTATGAATCCTAGAACTGGAAGGTTGCAAGTTCATATGCATGGCTTTATCAAATAACCATTCACTTTTATTCCTTTTCCTACTTTATTTTCCAGTTGCCTTGTTCACAATTTATTCCAGTCGTTTCTCCAGTATCTCTGTTATTTCTTTTTATTTATCCTTTTAGTTACCATTTTTATTGATGCATTTCCAATAAACCACTTACCTTGTTTCAGCTTTTTTTAAAAAAACAGAAGAGCTGATACACTCTTGACCTTGCCCCTTGCCTTTTTTTTTCCTGGCCACTGTACTGCCTTTCCCCCCTCCCATATGTTCTTAGCCCAATTCATTGAACCATCCATATCACTTAATACCTACGAAATAAAAACTGGGTAAAGAAATAAACCTTTTCTCTCCCTCTTTCAACACAGGTGGAAGTTAAGCCATATGTCTTGGATGATCAGCTGTGTGATGAATGTCAGGGGGCCCGTTGTGGTGGAAAATTTGCTCCATTTTTCTGTGCTAACGTTACCTGTCTGCAGTATTACTGTGAATATTGCTGGGCTGCTATCCATTCACGCGCTGGCAGGGAATTCCACAAGCCCCTGGTGAAAGAAGGAGGAGATCGCCCGAGACATATTTCATTCCGCTGGAACTAAGTGATTCCTGCAGCGTGTTCATATGCAGGCCTCAAAATAAGTGCACTCTTCGGTTATCCTGATTCCCTGGACCTGCCCTCCTCTTCTCTCCTACTCAAGATCGCATGTCCTTCTGTTGTAGTCTGTAATTTAACAATAGCTTAATGAAAGAATGACCTATAATCATATAGGTATTTTGTAGAATCTTGTCGTTAAACTGTATGGGGAACTCCTTTTCATATGGATAACACAATGCATGGAAGTCAGGTTCTCTTACCTTTATTTACCCAGAGGACACTGCTTTCTTGCAACCTTTTCTTCGAGGAGAGAGAACAATATTAAGAGAAGAGAAATGAAACAATAGAGTATTTTGTTTTTTAATTAAATTATTGCTAATAACAAAATCAATAGAATACTTTTATTATAAAAGTAACCATGAGATAGGAACACTATGAATCTATTCTGACACTTTGTCCAGCCCTCCCTTACCTGTCCTTGACCCCTTTCCCACCCAAACCTCTGGGAAGCCTGTTTTCTTGCCGCCTATGATTTTATAGCAATGGAAACAGTTAGCCGTTAACCTCGTAACAGGAAAGAGCATGTTTAAAGCAACAAAAATGCATGAGCAAGGTTTAAAGCAGCATTAAGTTAATTTTTATTTAAGGGTTCCGAAGCTAAATTTTTAGCACAGTACGTGAGTCTCACCGTGCCTCCGACTTCCCACCACATTCAAACTTTTACTAATTGAGTAGGCAAAGCTTCGATCTGTGTTCTTCATCCAAGCAATCACATTTTAAAAGTTCCCGAATGTAAATCTTGGGTCAAGTAACTACTGGGGTGGGGGTGGGTGGGGAGTGCACTTATTATTACTTTTTATTTTTTTTATTTTTTTTAAAGAATCTTCATTATCAGAATACAGCCCTAGAAATCCTACCAAAGCTAAAGTAATGACAACTAGTGAACAGGCATGTCCTCTCCTGAAGAACAAATGTATAGATTTTATTTTTGATGGTTATATAGAGCTCTATATCCTAATTTACTAATGTTAATCAGGGGCCAGCTTTTGTTCTCCATTTTGACATGAAATACAAAATTCTGAAGATATACCTCAGTATTATTGACCCCACCCCCAAAGTGCTAATAACCCAGTCTTAGGACAGAAATAAAAATTTGGCTGCTTATTGGACTTACTCTGGGATGTGAAATCTGTTGTAATAAAGCTGTATCATAGAAAGCATAAGAGGAACAAAGTGAAGTTTGTTTCCCGGGATGTTTTGCACTGTTGGCTGAATGACTATTGGCATGCGTGTTTGCAAAGGAGAATATGCTTGTTTTCCAGCAGACAATAAGTGAGTTAGGGAATCTTAGTGTAGCAAATAAAGAATTACAGGGCTTTGAAGTACCAACTTGCTGAGTATTGCACATGGCCTGCTAAGGATATGTAAATAGGAACACAGAATGTGTTAAAGCTAAGTCACAGGATGGTGATAGTTCGAATTAGTCACTTGATGCTCTGTAAATCTGAGATGATTGATAGAAGTGAATGTGTTCAGCTCTTAATAGATGATCTTGTAGCAGTGTGCAAAACAAACCACTCCACCGGCAATCTGAACTGGCATGATACCACCGTAGACTCTTAAACCAAAGACTTGCCTTAGCACAGCTACAGAAAAACATCTCTTCTGTAAGTCCCCTCCTTCCCCTCTCCCCAATTATCTTTGAGAAGCAGTTTTGATTTTCAATACATAAAACATACCTTGTTATTTTCCAAAGGTCAAAATGGAGACATTGGCTGTCTACTTGTCAAGTAGAGGAAGGGAGCTGCTTTTAATGAAATCCCTGCAAATAATTGACAACAGTAAATGCAAATGGAGAGTGCTCTTTTGTAGACTGTCAGGGACCTTTTTTCGCCTGAAGTACATAATTATAGTTGGGAATATTCCTTTTAATTTTTTTAAACGCTTGTAGGTGGCTTGGGGTGTCTTATTGTGCCGATCCTATCCAGTGAACAGGTGAGAGATGGGTTACCATTACAAGAAATAACACTGTTTGAGAAGTAGCTTTGAAGAATAATTTTTTCCCTTTGTACATGACCTGCTGAATTTCGGTACAGTGTTTTTGTAGCTAACTTATTTTGTCATGCACATAATGTATATTTGTTATGCACTACTTTTGTATATCTTGTTTTTCCAACAGTGAGCATTTTTAGGCACACTTTTCACTGACGGGATATCTCTTTATGCAATACCTCAATTTTTCATATTGCAAAGAGTAGCTTTTTGTACTTTTATTACTGAGAGATCTTCATATACTTCATTTTTTAATATAAATAATTTTAATAAATTTTATTTTCTTATATTCTGCTTTTTATACATTTCAGTGCTCTGCATACATTTTGAATTATGGATGTTGTGCACTGGCAATGCTATTTTAGAATTTGCAGAGAAAAGAAAGCATGTTGCTTAAACATCTTTAGCCCAGCACCAGGTATTTGGTGTACATATAATTTAAGAAATACTTATATGTAAAGTTGAGACTTAAAAAAGAAATTTTTAAAAAAGCATGAAAGTGACAAATGGGAGAGTTTGTCTTTAGACCCTTGAAATTTAATGCATAAGCATAGCGTAGAAGTTAAAAAGTAACATCCCAAATTGTCTACCGCTTCTTAATAGGTTTTTAAAAGTAATACACAAATGCAGATGTTTTTGGTGAACGTTTAGCCATTTTTAATCTTAACAAATTGATGTTAGGTGTTTGCAGAGATGTCTGCTCTTTTAAATCATATTTAAGGAAATAAACCCAAGCCTGCCCAGTGGTGGGCATGTAATGTTAGTATGCATGACTAATATTAAGAAGAAATGTTATTCTACTAATATTCACTTGTGGTGATTGTGTGAAAAGCGTGTTTACAGATTATTTGGTTACACTTCAATTTACAAGGCATAAATGATTATCTATATTACTCTGTACTCCGAGTAGTGCTAATATAATCTGTCCTTCGGAATTCGTGGGAGGTGGAGTTGCCAGGTCACTCCAAGCATAACTAATGTCATTAGGTTAAAAATCTTAGGGTGTCACTTTAGTTAAGGGGTTAAACAAGCATGCCATTTTCTCTTACAAGCATGGCACTGGCCATGTATTTACAATGTAGTTGCAGAGTAATTACATGGTTATTTTTGCAGTGTAAAATAAAGTGTTTCTGATTATTTTATATGTAAAGGAACCCCCACTGCCCCGTGCTTTTTTGGTATATAGTATCTACTTCTCCATACACAGACCTCTGCAGAAAGCAAATCTAAAACTTGCAGTGAATGACTTTAGTGTTTTATAAGGATGCTGTTGGAAAGACTTGATAATTCACCCCTTTTTTGTTTCTTGAAGAGTTAAAGCCTTCTGTTTTAAAAGGTGATTTAGAACTTGAATGTGATGAATTGTGGCAAGTTAACTTCAAGTTATGTGCAATACTTATTTCAGACTTCTGGAAGATCTTTGCAGTGTAATTCTTTGTTTTTAATTGCAGACATTTAAAAATGTCATTTTCTACTGTTCTAGTAAATCCTCTTTCTTGCTGGTGTTTCTAAAGAAAAGAATCAGAAATCAATCTTTCTACTAATGTAAATTTGAGATTATTTTTTAAAAAAAGGAATAAAAGAGGTTTTGGTCATTTGCTTTATTTTATTATCTTATTTTAAAGCTACTGTGATTGATAGCATTGTAAGAATTGGGACAATATTGTATTCAACTGTTTTATTTTTTATATTTTTAAAATTTAAAGTATAATTAGTTTTTATAATTTTCATCAGATTCTTTTGTTATATTTTTTGGAAGTGAAACTTTTAGCAAGTGGGTGTCTAGTTTTTACTAATCCCTAATATGTTTCCCCCCAATGTAATGCTCATATTATCAGAAGGAAAAGTTATTTAAGTATGTCAGTTACTTGTACTACTTGGCTGAATTTCCATATAGTTTTTACTGTGTATGGGGAGGTTGTAGTATTTATTATAGCATTTTAAATAAGGGTAATTCATTTTTTATTAAAGTCATTTTCACATTTTAAGTTCATATTTTTGTATGTTCTACTCTAAGTTATAACACAAGTTTCTTTTTTAAGAGAGTTCATTTGTTGAAGTGCTAGTGGAAAATTAATGTTATTAAATAGTTTGCAAATGACTATTTATACCAGTATGCATATAATTTTTAAATATTTGTAATGTGAGATGTTGAATGAATAAAACTTTTAACTCAATCATTAGTCAGCTTGTTGCTTTGAAACACTGCTGAAATTGTTTGCCCATTGAATAGTGAACTTCAAACAGTGTGTCATTCCCATCTTCAGAAGATACATAAAACTATAGCCAGGAGCAGTGCCTCATTTTCCCTGTGTCATTAGTGAGCCAGTGTAGCACAGTGGATAGCACTGGCTTAAACCAGGGACCCACATTATTTTATTTATTTGTTTATTTAAAAGATATTATATGCCACCTTGCCAGCCAACTTAGGGTCTACCAGGCAGTAAACAATCAAAGTCATTAAAACAAGTTTTAGAAATGTATGTATCAATGAAATATGATTCAACAAACCCCATAAACAATTTTTAAAAATGGAGAATCTGTTTGGGGTAACCAAACACTGTTTTGTATACTCAACAGGATGGTTGTTAAAATCAAAATGGGAAGTTCAGGAATTTTGTATGCTGTGGTTGCACTCCTTGGAAGAACGGCAATAAAAATGTAACTAATATTTAGGAACACCCTGTCATGAAAATGCATTCCTCAACTGTTTTGCTTGAAAGCTGTTTGCCGCTAACAGCGGAATTCTAAGAGTCTATTAAAACCTTATTAAAATATGCCATTACCCTTATGCACTTTGTTAAGCTGACACCTGAATGATGTTGGCTTTGATTTGGATAAGGTTGCAACCAAAATCTTCCATTTTCAGTCATGTCACTTTCCCTGTAGTAGTTTGCAAAGCATCCCTGGGATAGTATTTAGCATTTGATCTGCGAATGGGAAGATTTTATCACTCTTGGGCCAATTCAAACCCAACAATAGTGAATATTCATAAAGAATTTTTTTCCCAGTGTTGATGGTCCTAGTTCATATGCTATGAGGATAAATCCTCAGCTGTCTGCTCAAATGTCACCCTGGGGGAAGAGCCAAATACTGACTATTTATATTTTGTGAATTTGGTACTTGGGGAGATCTGCTATCTCTGGCTGGAGTCTCATGTGACTTTGGCACGAATCTTCAGCAAACTCAGCATCGTAGTATCTATTTTTAAACACACAGTCTTCTTTATGTCAGCTAGGCCAAAAACGAGCAGCCAAATGTTCAGTCACCTGCTTCCACTTACTGCTCTTCTGCTATTTAATTATTGAGGCAAAGGGAAAGCCTCATATGATGCTCCAACAATGGAATGTTGGATGGGCTGCAAGACTACTGGGATGGCAACGTGTCTGCAAGAGGAAGAATGCGAAGTATTGGCAAGCAAGCAGCTCTTCTTCAAACTTCAAAACTTGGGTAGGGCAGCCACAGGTTCTTGCAACTTTCTCCTGTATCTCCAAATCATACTTGGAAGCTATTCAGGGGACAGACTAGAAAACTCTCATCTAATGTTATCAACTGAAGTTTTTAAATTAATTATATTTGCTGTGCCAATCAAGCAGTGCCTCTGATGTCCACACTCTTTTTTTTCCAAAGTACACTTAGGAAATACTGCTGTCATAAAGGATTTCCTGGGAGTTTGGATTTTGTTTGAGTATCTGAAGGTTAAAGGATTTGAACTGGCTGACACAGTAAAGCTTCACTTCTGGCTCTCTGCAATGAAGTCTTTCTCCAAATAGCTGGTTTGCCGTTAGACACATTACATGTCAGCAAACACAGATTTTGTTACCCTATGTCAGTGGTGGCGAACCTATGGCGCGGGTGCCTGAGGTGGCACTCAGAGCCCTCTCTGTGGGCACTTGTGCAGAGTTCATGTGGGAGGGGGGTGGAAAATCACCCCCCCCACACACACACACATCTAGGCTGACCTGGGCATGATCCTTTACCTGGGAATAAGCTCGGTTGCTGGCAACGGGGCTTGCTTCTGAGTAAACCCTCCTAGGATCGTGGTTCACCCATTTGAAGCATTGCACGGTTGCTTCACTAAGCTTACTCCTGAGTAACGCGTGCCTCGGAGCCAACCATTTTTTCCTAAACTAAAACCTTAGTATTCAGGTTAAATTGTTGTGTTGGCACTTTGTGATAAATAATTGGGTTTTGGGTTGCAATTTGGGCACTCGGTCTCGAAAAGGTTCACCATCACTGCCCTATGTACAGGGACCTGTTGTCTACTTGCAATACAGTTGCCTCCATGCAACATGGACACCAGATACATAGCTTTAAATTCTATCATGGAGAAGGAAATGACACAGGGACTAATTGTTTCACCCATTTGCTCCCTAGCCCTGCGGTCTGCTTTCTTCATCTGAAGGGCTCTGGGTGTTCTATGCAGAGAGTGAGGGAAAAGAGAAATGACAAGAATGGGATAAGGAAGAAATATGTGAAAGGATTTGTTAGTATTTTGCTTCCCACTGCATCAAGGGATTGAATGGTATATACCCAATGTTCAGATTGTAAAGCTGCAATTCTGTCTTCTAGCTGAAATGTGAGATATGACTGCAGTAGTGAAATCCTATCACCAAGGTTAACCAAGCCATTTGGCAGTCCACAGCCATTTTCCTGGACTGAGTGAAATTTTCATCTACTTGGGGTGGATAAATTCCAGACTGCACTTATCCATTGCTCATTGTCACGTCTTCAGTGCAGTTCCACATGTGAAGAACTGGCCAAAAGGCTTCCAGAAGCTTCAGAGTGCCTGGAGTGCTTCCTCCTTCCATCTGGAAACAAGAGCGTCTCATACGTTCGTACTGACTAAATTAAGGAGGAAGTACATGTGTTCCAACCACCCAAAATAGGTGTGTCAGTTTTATTTATTTTAAGATGTTCTTAATTTATGTCTAACTTATTTTTTTCCTTTTCAGTTGCATACTACTGCATTTTATTTTATTGTACTTCAGCAATGTTAGGGTCATGGACTATAACATCTAATAATAATAAAACTACTAAGGAACCCAGCCGAGCAGTCACATGACGGAGGCAGGGAGAACACTCCTCCTTCAGTTGTCTGCCACCATGAAGAGAGAGCTGGCTTCAGCTGAGCACTTCATTCACTTTGGAGTTTTTCCTTCCATTTTGTCAGCTTTGTTGGGATGGTGTTGTTTAAGAATGTTCTCAATATGGGATGAATATGGTTCAAAATGATGAGTACAATGAGTCCCTTGGTGGGACTCCTCTCTCCAAGACGGGCCCATCTTGCTGCCTTTTTACTCCCAAAACCAGACATGAATGGGCCTCAAGGCTTACAGGTGCATTGTAGGAAAAGTCTCTAACTTTGGTGGATACTTCCATGAAGAAATCTTTTAAAAGAGAGCTCATACGCCTTCCATCTCCTCAGTCCGAATTACTTTGTATGAGCTGACACCTGACTTGGCTTTGGTGGCCAAACAGGTTACTTCTGAGTTCCCTGCTAAAATTGCAAAAAAAAAAAAAAAAGGTTAAAAATACCTGTCAATCCAAGCTGACGTTTCCTTGACACCAAGGATCATCGCCAGCATGTCCTCAGTCTGCTTCCCTGGTTTGCCAACTGGATGTCTCCTCTTGACATTGATCTAAACCAGGGGTAGGGAACCTGCGGCTCTCCAGATGTTCAGGAACTACAATTCCCATCAGCCCCTACCAGCATGGCCAATTGGCCATGCTGACAGAGGCTGATGGGAATTGTAGTTCCTGAACATCTGGAGAGCCGCAGGTTCCCTACCCCTGAGGTCTCTACAACACAGAAATTGTCCTGTTCGGGGTAAATTGTTGATCTCGCCTGGACAAAGTCCTTGTCACAGTTGAGGTTGGAGTCTGGAGTCCTCTGAACATTGAAGCCCCTGTTTTGATGCCGAATGTCATTATCTCCTGTCATTCAGTCTGACATCAGAAAGAGTTCTGAGTGTCTCCTTCACCCCTTTATTTGGCAGAGAATCTTCGGTTCCTTCTTCAGAGTGACCTTTTTGAGATTCCCTTACCTCCCTTGGATCAAGGAAAGTGACTGAGGTCTGCACCTCATTCATCTTTTCTGCCTCAAGGTTCATGTGGTTTCTGTCTGGGGATGTAAATGCCCCCATGTACCCACTGGAACATGTTTCCACCATGCCATATCCTTTCCTGTCAATTTTCAGAGTTGTCTGGCAAGCTTACATCCTCAAGACTTCACCACATCTACATCACGATCCAGAGGACAGTTTTCCGTCACACTCGGTGGCAGAATCTAAGAACACATATTTCCTTCCAAGTTTCTTACCTTTACAAATAACAGGTTTCAAAAGGCCATCCACATCCCGAAACTCTTAGGATAGATGGCTTCTACTACTTCAGTAGTTCCTCATGCAAGATTAAACATGAGAATGCTTGCAGCAGAGGTGTAGCTCCAAGGGGAAGGGGGGTGCGTGCTGCACGGGTGCACGCCCCTGTGGGGGTGTGGTGAAGGTGGGACAGGGGAGTTCTGGGACGGGACAGGAGCGGAGGATGTACCAGTGCACAGGGCGCTTTCCCCCCTTGCTACGCCTCTGGCTTGCAGAGCTGGTTTCTTTAAAAGTTTAGGCCATTGCATATCCCCACAGTCATAAGGTT